>NC_037674.1:23907588-24230220 GCF_003255815.1 Theropithecus gelada
CCAGATGTTGTTGTTAATTTCAAAAGATTCATCCAGACCTTGGAAAGTCTTCTGATGACAAGTCTGATTTGAGAGAAATGTTGAGCCCTTTAATACAGGAAATTCCATAATTATGAGCTGGTTGTGCTTCAGTCGTTTATGTATAAGATGGGCATTGGTATCTCTTATTTTAGAATTGGAAGGAAACTTATAGAAGAAGAAAAAGAAAATGAGCATTTACGGAGCATGGTCCTGGCTACAAGGGAGACGTGCTGTCTCACTTAATTCTCACAACAATTCTCTGAGGAAGACTTTTGCTTCATTTTATAAAGGAGGAAACTGAGGCTCAAAGTCAAGTTAAGAAATTTGCCCAAGGTTATACACACAGTAAGTGGCAGAATGAGAATTCAGCTTTTGGTGTTTCTGATTCTAAAAGCTGTGCTTACCCCACTACTTTGCCTTCCTCAACATGACGGTACAATGTACACAAGGGTAAATCAAAACACAAAGCGGCGAAGTTATTTTCTCAATGTTACAGAACAAATTAGCGGCAGATGGAACGAGAATCTGTATCTTTCAAATCCCAGATCAGGCCCTGTTGGTTATTTCATGCCTCCCCTTCGGCCTCATTTTATGCCTTCTTGCTCCCCAGGATTAAATCACAGCAGTCGAGATTGGAAGCAACATTCAAATCAGTTTCAGGACCTTGTTCTCATACTCCTAAATCTTGATCTAAAAAAACCCCTCAGTGCAGTGTTGGAGTGTTGTTTGCAAGAAATGAAAATTATCCCAATTTTTATATATTCACTGTAAACCATGATAACATAGAAGCAATGTTGGTGTCAGCTAAAAAATATATGTAATAAAATCTATGATAGAGGTTAACTCCCTGTGGAGAAGCAGGAAGGAGATGGTACGGGGAATCCTGCATGGGTATCAGTCATATTTGAATGCTTAGGTTGGGCAGTTTTAATTTTTAAATTAGGTTTGTAACTAACACATACATGACATATATTCTGTAAATGTGTCATGTAGTGAATTGAAAAAGTATGATAAATAGAAAAGGTAAGCCACATACACACATACACATTATATCTGCAAAGTGAAATGGAAGCGCCTTATATACCTATGTGACCATGGGCAAATTATTTACTTTCTGATCCACAGTTTTCTTAATTATAAATAGGGATGATAATAGGGTGTTTGCAAACATTATAAAAGAGAAATATTTAAAATATTTAATTTCCTGTCTGATTGTACCTCTTTCTATTCTATACCAGTGATACTTTCAATAGAAAAAGTCTTTATACCCAACATGCATCAACTGATTGGTTTCTTCAGCGTGAGACAGAATAAGCCATTATTTATGCAGTATGGAAATCAAAGGGCATGTTAAGATGTTACGTAGTATGTTCTATCTAAACATGGCACGCAGTGATGATGTGTAAATCTCACATACTGTTCCTTCACATCTTGTTCCTTTCCTTGTCCCTTTCCTGTGTTTCCTTCTTGATCCAAGGCTAAACTGTCCCAGCCCTGAAAATCTGTGCTCAGTTAAAAGCTGTCATGTTAATCCCAGCTGCTCATTATCGAGGACTATGCACAACCCCCTTTCGCCCAGCATGAGCTTCTAACGCTCTGATTCACCTCCGCAGACTCACCCCACCCCATGTCTATAAACAGAGCAGAAATCTGTGAAGACTATTTGGCATTGTCTGTGTTACCCAAGAACATGTCTGGTTGTCTCACCCCTGACCCTGCCTTCAAAAGCCTTCTTATCCTTCAAGACCAAACTTAAACACTGCATTTTGGGAAAAGCCTGTCCAGCTTCATATATCAAAATGAACATCTTCATCTTCTGAGCTCCCATGGTATACTGCTGTACACTGACTATTTGCCAGTCATACCATTTGGCCATGGTCCAAAGAGAAGCATATAGGTTATAACCTACCGAATGGTAGGTTCCCTAGCAGGAGAGAGTCTTGTTTATCTCTGAACTCTTATCTTCTATCCCCAACTTCCTGGAATAGAAGACACTCAATATATCTTTCTTAAACCAAACTGTTAACTAGGTATAAAAATTGTTCTTGCTTCCTCTGGGCCACACAATTACACACATTCCTTAGATGAGCTCATGTGAAGTTAATTAGACAAGTTAATTAATTCTCTAACTCAGCAGGTTATCAGAACTGAATGTACCCAACTCATCTAAATGCAAAGATAATAAACAGGCTTTTGCCTTCTACATTTCTAATGGGAGTTTCTGAAAGAAACTTTCCACTAGCTCTATAACTCTAATGTCTCGCAAATAGAAGACTCCATGCTAAAAGGCTTTTCCAAAGTAGTGATATACCTAACCTCCACAAATACCTTTGATCTCAAAGACAATTTTTCTCTACACCATCCCAGGGAAAAAAATGCAACATCTATGATTTTAATTTTGTACCCTCATAGATCACATCCATGCACAATTCAACTACTTAATGGGGTAAGGCTATAGGTGAGTGCAACAAACCTCACTAACCTCAAAGGTTAGTGACTCTCTACATCCCTGGAATCCTGGTAAAGTTTTGGAAGAGCCTTCATGACTCACCTTCAATTTCCATCCACTCCCAGGATGAAACCACCACAAAATAGTGGTTGGAAAGAAGGATTTAAAATCAAGCTTCAACCATGGCAGATTCAAAATCCAGCCAATGCCAGCCAAATATGAGCTCGAAAGTGTCCATAAGAAGAGGCTAAGGTTTACAAAACAATCTTCTTTGATGAGTTAAGTACAAGTGAATCAGAACCATATGGGTTAAATTCCCCTTGAAATACCCACGGATTTAGAGTGCTTGGCACAGCATACATTCCAGGCATCTGAAATGCAGTTAGAAATCATTTTCTTTGAAACCTAACAAAAAGGGTTCCCTGAGATCTCCTGTACAAAATGCCAGGTATTCTTACAGCAATGACAGTTACTCCTCATAGTGAAGATAGTGCCAGAGTTGAGTTCAGGCTGTGGGCACAGCAGGTTCTGACCTAAATTCTAACCCTGCCCATTATTAGCCCTGTGTCATTGTTTAATCTCAGAAAGCCTCAATCCCCTCATGTGTCAAGTGGAGATAATTTAAGGTTATTAAGATTTTGGTGAAATATTATATGTGAAATACCTGTAATTGTCTCAAGCACATATTCTTTATCAGTGGTATTTTTAAAAGCATCACCCAGAGAGAGTTGCTAAAAACAGAGTGATTTAATTCAAGAAAAAGTTTCTTGTAATGTAAAACATCCTGAGTCACCTGGTCCACTTACAGACTTTTAGAATGCCCTTCTTGGTAGTGAACTGTGCAGGTGAAGGAAACGCTTTTTGGTACCTGAACCCAAGATTGAGAGGGGAGTTGAGTGCACACTACAAAACAATATAGAGATGGCCCCCGTTTTGTGGAAAGAGGCAGTGCAGTAGATGAAAAGAAAAGCACTTAGAACCCAAATCTCTATTCATTCAAGAATTTGGTAACCTATGTGAATCCATGACTTTGAGGATCAGAAAGGATTTTAGAGAACAGCTGGTCACTTTATAGATGAAAAAACTGAGACTGGGGCAGTGCAATGATTTGACCAAGGTCACACAGCCACTAAAAAGCAGACCAGCACTAGGACTCAAGTTCCCTCCTAGTCTAGTACTATTTTCACTAAATCATGTTACTACTCTGGATGCAGGCCTGATACATCCTGGTGCCAAGTGGCAACTGGTTTCCCCTGCAAAGGAGCAACAGAAGGGGCAGCAGAGTCCTTTTTCACCTTGGAACACGCCGAGGATGGCGTCAAGAAAGCCAGGTTTAAACCAGGTCAGCCAGAAGGGTTTGTCTAAAGCACAGCTGAGCAAGCGCCATTCAAGCCAGGATTCCGTCAGTACAACGGGCGTGTCAGCGACAAAGTTGAGTGAATGAAGTTCGTGCCAAGTATTCATTGAGAAGGCTGGGCAAGATAGGTCCAGGTTGGGGAAGAGAAAATGATGTGATGAAGGTTAAAGGAAAGGATGACTGGGTGTTCCTCTATGGTATCTTTTCCATAGTAGGGCGCTCTGAGCATACTTAGCTGTTTGTGCAGGGGCTCTAAGACACTGGCTGTCAGTTGATATGCCTGCATTTGCAAGATTCTCACTTAAAAATAAATCTTAACACTCACCTTAAATACTATGCCTGAAATATAATTAAGCCATCACCAGGAGATGAATTTGCCAAGACTAAGGCTTGAGGTCTGAATAACTAGGCTTCTCCTACGTGGCTAAGTTAAAAGTTAGAGTGGTCCCCCCACTCCCATTCAAATGTGGTTTCCTATTTTTTAAAAACTCTTAAACAAGCTAGGCATAAACAATAATTAGCACTCCAAGTCCTCTCAGCCAGGCCAAGCTACCATCCAACTCCATTTCCCATCTCCCTATTTGAGTTTTCCTTGTTGCATATAAACCGTTCAATCTTTGATCCTACAACACATTTCATATATCTCTCTGCACACACCTTTGTTTCCTTCAGCCATTTCCTATCCCAGAATATCTTCTTCCAGTTTATCTAAAGAAGATAGTTCAGCATATAAAAAATTGTAAACACTTGGGTATCATTCTGAAAAAACTTCAACATTACTAGCATGAGGTTTAGTTTTAGATCTTGGTAATTCCAAGAGAGAGGGTTTAAATTATCAGACCTATTCCAAGCCAGGATATAAAACCCTTTCTAAACAGGTACTCCCCCAAGTATGGTGAAGGGAAGCATAAATTATCTAAGTCATCTTATAGCCCAGTCAAGCAAAGCATAGTTTTTTGTTTTTTGGGTTTTTTTGTTAAAGCTGTTTTGGCTGTTTTGGCACATTGACAACTGGCTTTGGAAATTCTACACCTAAGAAGTTGGGTAGAATTATGAAAAAGCAAAGAAAAATCACACAAATTAGCAAAGTATCTGGCTATAGCATATACTAATAAAACAACAGACATATATGAATAGCAGAGGGATCAGATTCAGAGAGAAAATTTAGTAGGAATGGATATCAGATGTGTTTTCAAAGAAGCAAAGCCTGTGGAATGAGATGACTAGGTCTGTTTTTCTGACAATTAATGTTTACAATTCCATGAAAATTTCTGAAGTATCATGGGAGTAGCTACAGGTGCTGTATACCTCTGATTTTCTGGTTAAAGCTTAGTCAATGAGCTACGCAGCACTGTACATGCATTCAGATCTGCATCTGCATCCTTGTAGAGAAATCCCACTTACCTGATTTCCCACAAAGAAAGCTGTTTCAGCTCTTTGGATTCACACTGGGAACGAGAAGTGCTGATGATCTGAAAGTTCAGATTAGGAAGCAGGTGAATAAAGAGGCATTCCCTCACTCAACACATGCCCCAAAGGTTTTGGTCAATGCAAAGAGTAGAAGCCAGAAGTCTTCTTAGAAATCAGCTGCTACTAAAAGTTAGTGTAAATCCTGAATGCAGAGCACTAGAAAAGGGAGTGAGAGCGTTGTGTGCTGCAAACCATTTTCTCTATCTTAGGTATGTGCTCCTTTGACAATTTATTGGCTAGTGCAGCCTGGTTCCTTTCTTAACAAATTGTAGCCACAAATATATTATGTCTAAGGAATTTTGAGACCCCTTCGAAAGGGAGCTTGATCCAATCCTCAAGGCTCCAGGCACTCTCAGCATCAGCAGAGAGCTCTCCAGGAAGTCTGGCGGGTGGAGGCTGGATTCCCCCAGACTGAAACCCAAGAACTCTCTCATTAGAGGAGTCTGACTCAAGTAAAAGGCCTGCCGAGGACACAGACCAAGGAAAAGCAGGCAGACCTCTGTGAGGAGCCAGGGTCCGGAGCAAAGCACAGTTTTTACAATCCTCAAGAACCTCTGCCAACCCAGCCAGGCTACTTACCTCGCCTGTGTCTATGTGAACTAAGGAAACAGTGTAAATTCCCCTCTCTTCCCAGAATGACTGAGTAAACGCTAAGGCTTGCTAACAACTGCCAAGAGGTTTCTACAGTACTCAAGGGCAGACTGGATTCGCTCTGGCATCGGAAAAGAGGGTGAAAGATGGCATATCAGAAGATTAGGATGATAGAGGAGAGTTTTCATATCTAAAGCAGCGGCAAAATAACGAACAAACTATATTGAAGTGAAAGACGAAGTATTTTACCAACAAAATCCTATGGAGACAAAGCCCATTTTGTGTGCCCATCATCTGCTTTCAGTCATCTATTATCTGCAAGAGTTAAGTTTGTCGCTTTCTACTTAGTATATGTGGAAGGCAAAACGAAGTAACAGATGCTACGCAAGAGAAGCCAGGCTCACATAATAAAGAGTTTTGAAGCAAGAAGGCAGAATTCATGGGTCTCCTTTACTCATGGGCCCACTAAAGGTGACTCAAATTGCCACTGCATGAAATCAGGCTCGCCCTGGGTATTGGCAGAGGTGCGTTAAGTTTTCTCTTCCATGTACCCTTATCTGAAACCATGCTACATGTATTCTTAAACATGAAGATGAGCCAGGCATGAGACAAAGTGCACATACCTTAAATCAATAAGGGATCCTAACTTTCCTGTAGGAGATAGCAATAAAAATAACAATAATAATAAGGATCCTGGTTTGTGATGGGCTTTACCACTGACAAGCCTTATTCGAATCACTCAGTCTCTAAGTCTTGTTTCCTTATCCTATAAAATTGGGATAATAATACCTGCCTCAGAGGATGTGGTAAGGATTAAATGTGATAATACGTAACAAATGCTTGCCTTACTAGGTGCTCAAAGAGCAGTTGCTAGTATTATTTAGGAGAGGATGAGAGAGACAAATGTTATTCTCTGAGGATTGGGATTCCCCATCCCCTTGGTAGTTAGGTGCAGAGTTTGTGCTACGTGATACAAGATCTGGTATATTTGTAATTTGCATAAATTGGTATGCATTGGCTTTGTAAGTATTCCTTGGATGTCTTCATATGAGCACGTTTCGATACTCTAATTACAACACGAGCTTCCAAAATTGCAAACCCATGGCTTCAATTTCCTTTGGATTTTTCCAACAGACTTCAACAAAAGTTGACAGAACCCCAAATAGCTCATATACTCAAGGACTTGGATGCCAGAAGAGGCCCTGGAATTGCCTAATCCATGCTCCCTACATGCCACAGTGGAAAGAGCCCAGTACTGGAAGTTAGATGTCCCACCCCTGTGTGACCCTCTCTAAACCATATAACCTCTCTGGGCCATAATTTCCTCATCTGAACAATAGGGATCATGCCATACCACCCAACCCCCAGAGCTGCTGTGAAAACTAAATAATGTATTCAGAAGTTATCAGCCAATGGAAATGCAGGGAGTTTTCATCAGTATTATTATAGACTAGAAAACAAAGTCTCAAGAGGGTTAAGTGATTTGCCCAAGGTCATCCAAAACCCCAGTGATGAGTGGTCTATCAGGGAGGGGCTTTAAAATCATGGGTATAAGTGCTAAAACACAATGCCTTATCTTTTCAAGCCAATTAGTGGTTTCCTTAAAACTAGCTGAATGTGCAGTCTTCCCCTTCCCGGCTCTGCCCTTTGGAAATGTTCATTACCTTCGGCTACAGGCACACCTAGATTCTAGAGTATGTGTTTGTGTAGCCTGGGCAGAGTCAGAGCAATCACCCACTAAGGCCCTACAATGAATGGTAATGCTTTAAACATTTATATTATTTAAAAATGTGTGAATAGGAAATATATTCAAAGGGTTCAAAAATCAAGAAGCAAAGAAAATATTCACTGAGAAGTCTTCCCATAACTTCCCTCTGCCCAGTTCCTGTGGCCAAATAGGTAACAACTTTATTAGCACCCTGAATATTCATCCAGCAAGGTTTTTATGAAAATACAAGTAAATTGAACATATTAAATATCAACTTAAGCTCCATGACACTCAATTCAAAAATTCAAAGAATCATATTTACCTTTTCGAGACTTTATCAACAATTTTTGATTGATCCACTGAATCAACAGCCTTCAAAGGCAAATTTTTCTACTCTCACACTATGGAAAAAATATCTCCAAATAAAAGATTTCAGCTCCTAATTGAGAGTACGTTAAATTTACTCATCCTTGAAGTTCATCTTGACGTGGTTTATACTGTCAACATACACAGCAGAGCAAATATGAAGGCAAGTCGTTATCTTGGGTAAGCATTCTGGAAGAACTATTTAGCACATGGCTTTCCCTGAAAATGGGGTCTTAAGGCTGCCTGGTAGAAGCCCAAATTTTAGTGTTCATAAGAACCACTGAGGAACTTATTAAAACGCAAATCCCTGGACTGAACCCTCAATCCTTTCGATTCTGTTGGGGACCACGAATCATTTTTGCTGAGTAACCCTGCCAATCATGATGCAAGTTGTCAGTAGATCACATTTTGGGCAACATTGGACTGGATGTTAGAAGAATGGAGTCAAGCCTGGGGTCCCACCAATTAGCTCTGTGACCCCTGGTTAGTAAGCTCAGTTCACCGAAACTCCATAGAACCCTCTACAAAAAGCAGAGATTGGGCCAGAATGCCATAAAGTTCCTCTCCACAGGTCCATGCTGTGATGCTGGGACATCTTCAATAATTTTGGTAGACAGTAGGCCACGGATTACTGTGATATATCTACTTCAGGGAAACTTTACATATTCTGAAAGAGCATGTAACACAGTAACCTACAGTTTTTCTTTGCTTTAAGAAATTTATTTTGTTGCCCAATGGTGGTCACGTTGTGTATTGCAAATGGGGAACTGAGTCAATGTGAGAGAACTCCAAATGGAATAGACCTTTGTGCATGGGCATGAACGTTTTGGGTGTCGCCATCAGCAAAGGGAAATGAGAGTGCCTTTAAACTAACCCAAATCTTGGATTCATTAAAAACAGAAACGTATTTTTAAAACCAATGTATTTTCATTTTCAAGGGTAAAGATTGCTATTTTTAGAGAGTGCACTAGGTGGTGAAGCCAACTGATGGACTGCCACTCCGACACTGGCATGGCAACTTGCTCGCTGGCAGGAAACCTCTGCCCGCCCATGGTTTGAGGAAGGCATCTTCCCTGCAGCTGGGGTCTTCCAGTCTAAATCAGGCAAGGAGAACAGCCCACACAAGCTTTCTGATGTAATTTAAACGGGAACTGAAACATGTATGTATTGTTTTAATCAATAGTTTGGAGGACTCTAAAATTTTTAATGAAACATGTTAAATCTAATTTTCATTAGTCTTTTATCTAAATGAAGAGACTGTACCAAAAGAGGATATTTTTATCTATTTGTAAAGTCCTTTAGAGCAGGATTATATGCCCAGTACCTAGCACTACAGTCCTTAGCGCAGACTATGTCTTCAATAAATACATGAGAGACGAATGAATGAATGAACAGATGAACCATCAAATGAACTATGTTTTCCTCATAGTCCTGTCTAGAACTTCTTCATGAACTAAATTTTATCATCAATATTCATTGAGTACCTACTGTCTGCCAGACACTATTCTAGGCACTGAAGATATGGGAGAAAACAGGTGGCCAGCTCTTCTCTTCTGAAGCTAACTTGACAGAGAGAAAGAGAGTTTTAGATAAATATTTTTTAATGGTAATGTGATAAAGAGAAACTAAGGAAGCAAGACTGGAGAGGAAGGTGAGAGAAAATGAAAGGGTTAGGTAGATAAATTAATTAATGAGTCTCATCTGAAGAAGATTGCCTCTTGTAAATCAGCTGTCCTGCAGGGAGCAGGCAGGGAGGAGGGAAAAAAGCCCTGTCTATTAAATCTGTTTTGAACAAACAGATTGAAAAGCCATATTTCACCAGGTGAGCCACTGCAAAGCTACCAAGTAGCCTAAGTTCCAAATATATACATGTATCAAATAAAATATTTTTTAAATTTCCAAGCAATTAAGCCTTCAAGAGTAAGTTATCTGTATTTAGCCAGCTCTCCTGTGCCATTCTGCAAATGGGCACTCCCCATGTATTTGGTACTCTTTCCTTGTGGATATCACTCTGTTATTTGACACTCTCTACTCTCTACTATATTCCGCACATCCTGTCTAGCTTTAGAGCTCCAGGTGTGTGCACATCCTACGACGATTTGTTCCCCCCTGTTTTCTGGGGGAATACTGAAGAAAGGTGCAGAACCGTAGAGGCATAGACACCCCTGAATCCAGAACAATCTTAAAAATGCAGATTTTTTGTGATACATTTTAATCCTGATATATTTCCAAAAAAAATGCTCTGGAAATGAGACTTGGAGATGAAGTTTGATCTCTTTAGTGAGCCAGCTATGTAAAAACAGTGCTCAAAATCTAGAAGGGCCAATGAGAAGGTATCACGCATGCTCTGCACTTCACCCTTTCTCTTTCCAAGCATCTGGATCCTTTTATATACTATATTGTTCCAGTGGGTGGTCTGAAAGTTTTAGGGGAAGGCTGTAATGTTTGGTATGGGAGGCAGGCATGCAGAAAGCTCAAGAGTGACGCTGTGGCTGCCTCACCATAGAACAATAACCCTGTGATTAGCTGAACTTTGCTCACCCATCATCCTCATCATCACACAGACACCAACACCACCCTGACTATTCAACAGTCACTCGAGAAGGCTTTTTATTGTATAGGATTATTTGTTGGACAGCACCCCTTGCAACTAGATCAATAAAACAAACTTATTAGAATCATCTGCTGGGACAGGGAAGCATTTCTGTGATACAAAGCCAGTGAGGTTTTATGTGTGCTTTGTTGTGGGGTCACAGAAAAGACACTTTGGGGAGAACGAAGTTGAAGTTTCTGGCCTCAATGTCTCCGTCTAAACTGCTTTCAGTGATTCAGGACTCTTTTTTGTCTAGTTATATCTTTGCCTTCTCAAAAGCTTATTTTCTATTAATAATATAAAATTTACTTAATTAATTAAAAAGTAAAAACCCCAGGTGGTCCTGACATATTGATGAAATAAATATTTATAGTTGTATAACTACATAATCAATCCTAGTTTCTCATTATCCTTCACGATAAAAGTAGAATCGCATTCTCAGAGAAAGGTCCCAACACAAACTTGGCTTGGAAGGAATTAAGTTAATAGGCCAAACTTCTAGTGGTTGGTATTTAAAAGGATGCCACGTGGAAGAATAACTGCAGAAATGGGGGAGGTATCTCAGAGATGAATGTCACCTGGGTATCTGGTCTCACCTTTTCCCCAGGCTATCTAAACAGACCAGCCTAACTCTAGAGGTAATGAGTTCATCACCATGAATGTGCAAAGTACAGTAATCATGACAACTTTCCTACGTACCGAGTATTAGACCAAGTGCCTTACATACAGAATCTCAATTCATCCTCTTTAAAACTCCAGGTGAGAAGCATAAAATGATTACTACTTTACAGATTGTGAAAATTCATTGGAGGATACCATTTATTGCTCCCCACCCACCATACCTTGGTCAAATAATGATCTAGAACTGAGCTTAAGGGAAACAGCTGTCTCTCACCTCCCCTCTTCCTCCCCAGACCCAGCAAAGTGCCTGGTGTATAGTAAGTGCATCATATATATTAAATAGATATATGAAAAGTTCCCTTTCTCTAGAGAAGAATAAAGCTAGAAATTCTAAGCTTTTATAATTTTATACTTGTGGTCTTTTCTAATTCAAAAAAATTATGTGGCCTTTGTAGAACATTCAAAAGACACAAAGAATTAGAAATCAGAAAATGAAATTCAACTATAATCCCACCACCCAGAATGAAACACTGTAAACATTTTCATCTGTGTTTTTCCTAACATTAATGAACGTGTCTTAACACATAACACAATCATGTGTTAGTTAATTAAAAATAAAAGGCCCACCAAGCTGACCCCATTATTACTAAATGAATAAAAGGAAACCCACCAAGTAAAATATCATGCCAAAAATAACAGAAATACAGTGAGTATACTATTTAAATGATGTTCAATGTGATAAAAAAGAAAAAAAAAAGAAAATGCTAACTTTCCACTAATCTCAGCAAATAAAAACGCCTATATATTTTGTAGACTTCAAATGTCTGTACCCAGGGAAACCATTACTCAACAGTGTATAAAACGAAAAAGCTGTTTTGAAGAAGAAGGGCACTAAAACTTAAATGAAACAAAACTGATACTATTGCTCTTCAAAATTCTAAACTATTTTAATAAATTCCTGGGGCAAGAGTCTGTTCTTAAATTGAATTATAGTGGCATCTAATGCATGATGTGCATTTGAGCCTGAAGAATTAAAAATTTAATAGAGCAGCTGAGTATTTTAAATCTTTTGGAAGAATTGAAAAAGAAATATGAACTCTTACACACCCTGTAAACCAGAATTTTTTTCTTACCCTGAGAATATGTTATTCATGTACTCTGTACATTAGGTCAATTATTAGTCACTTTCTTTGGAGCCTGACCAAATGCCTCCACCCTTCATTGCAGAGTTTGCTGTAATCATCTGTAGTAAGAATAGCAGAATCACACTAATATGTGCTGAAGGCTGAGGATACAGACCCTGGAGGTTTCGACAACACATTTCTACCACTGATTTACCACCCTTTTCATTTGCTTTTAAGCAACAGGGGGAAAAGTTTCAAGTATCTCAGTAAATAAAATGAAATATAAAGGAAAATGAGATCATTTCAACTTGGCTGACATTGAAGCCTTTCAGCTATTTTGTGTTAACTTGAATTTCATAATATAAACACCTATTTTACTTGTGTCTCCACAGTTTAAGCAAGTCAATTATTTTTTAAATTGGATTTCCAACTATAAGGTTAAACAAGACCCCCACCCTTTCTCTTCAAGACTTCAACATGGAAAAACCTTTGAATGTTGACACTAATCTTTCTGGATCATCCAAAATTTAGTAAAGCATGTTTACTGTTACTTTTTAACATTATGTTAAGAACCGTGTAGCATAAAACTTTGGGTTCATGTTTTATTAGGTTTATACAAAAAAGAAATTCAAATGCAACCATAATTCTCCTTTGCAATGGATGCTTAAAATCATAGACCGTGAGATCTGGAAAGGACTTCAGAGATCTTCTAGTTCAACCCCCTGGATTTATAGAGGAACAGCTGGAGACCCAGAAAGGTCACAGGCCAAGAAAAACAACTGATATCTAGAGAATCCTGACAGCTGAGTAACAATCCAACAATCTTGGAAAATCCAAAATATGTCCCAAAGCAATTTACGACAGGGTTATTTAAAAATCACATTTACGTTGCTGTCTGCATTGTTTTTCAAAGCTTTGGCACTCAAAGTGTGACCTGTGGCCCAGCAGCGGCAGCATCACCATCACCTGGGAGTTTGATGGAAATGCAGAGACTCAGGCCCTGCCCCAGACCTGCCAAATCAGAATCTCCTCTTGAACAGGATCCCCAGGTGATTTCTATGAACATTAAAGTTTGAGAAGCATGGGTTTACACCAGTGCTACTAAAAGCTGGTTCACAGATTTGTGAGAACTGTTTGTGTCCACTCTGTGATGAGATAAACACAGAAATTAAGAGTAAACCTTTAGGAACGTTTGTATCCATTTCATGGAGTAATTTAAAATAGGCTGAATATAATTCATCAGTGGGGCTTGTATTAGTACATTTTTGTATGATTTTTCTAGTAATTCATTTTATTAGATTTTTTAAAGTACCAATTCACAAGATAAAAGATGATTTTTAAATGAAATTTCATCATAGAGAAATACTGTTGTGTATCATCCTTCCTTCCCCCTAACTGAGATCAGTTTAAAAAAAATCAATTGGCTCACTTCTCAACTTTTCTATGAGCCAGGATTACCCTGATACCAAAGCCAGACGAAGACATGAAAAGAAAACTACAGACAAATATTCCCTATGAACAGAGACAGAAAAACCCTCAACACAGAACTATCACACTGAATCCAACAATATATAAAAAGAAGTATTCATCATGACCAAGTGGATTTTGTCCTGGGAATGCAAGGTCAATTTAACATCTGAAAATCAATTAGTGTAATACACCACATTAATAGAATAACAGACAAAAACCACATGATCATCTCAATAGATGTAGACCAAGCATTTGACAAAATCCAGTGTCCATTCACAATAAAACTCTCAACAAAATATAAATAGAAAGAAACTACCTCAACCTGTTGAAGGGTACCTACGAAAAACCTACAGCTAACTGATACATAATGGCAAAATAACAAATGCTTTCTTTCTAATATCAGGAGCAAGACAGGGATATCAGTTCTTGTTACTTCTATTGAACATTGTTCTTGGGGTTCTAACCAGTGCAATGATGCAAAGAAAAGAAATTAAACGTATATGGATTGGAAAAAAAGAAAGAAGTTAAACTATCTTTATTCCAAGACAATCTAATCCTGTATATAGAAAATCCTAAGGAATCTACCAAAAAAAAAAGAAGAAAACAAGTCCAGAAAAGTCACAGAATACAAGATCAGTATATAAAGAGCAGTCATATTTCTATATACCAACAATGAACAATCAGAAAATTAAACCTCAAAGCAATTTAATTCACAATTACATCAAAAGGAATAAAATTTATAGTAATTTAATGACAAAAGTGCATAATTTGCACACTGAAAACTACAAAACATTGCCGAGATAAGTCGAAAAATCTTTAAATAAGTGGAGAGGCCTTCCCTGTTCACAGAATGGAAAAATCAATATTGTTAACATTTCTTCACAAATTGACCTGTAGATTAAAGGCAATCTTTATCAAAATCCCAATGGAATGTTTTGTGGAAATTGACAGGTTGAAGCTAAAATTTATATGGAAATGCAAAGGACCCAGAATAGCCAAAACAATTTAGAAGAAGAAGAATAAAGTTGGAGGACTTCAAAACTTACTACAAAGCAACAGTAATCAAACGACTATGGTACTAGACTAAGAATAGAGATTAGATCAATGAAATAGAATAGAAAGGCCAGAAATAAACCCTTCTGGTTATGGCTAACTGATTTTCAGCAAAAGTGTCAAGGAAATTCAATGAGAAAAGATGGTGTTTTCAACAAATAGTACTAGTAACATTGGATATTGATATGTACATGCAAAACAATTGACCCTCACCTCACACCATATACAAAAATTAATTCAAAATGGATCATAGACTTAAATATAAGAGCTAAAACTATGCAACTTCTAGAAGAAAACATGAGAAAAATTTTAAGATCTTGGGTAGGCAAAGAGTTCTTAGATAAAATACCAAAAGCACAATTCATAAAAGAAAAAGACTGATAATTTAGACATCATCAAAATTAAAAATGTTTATACTTCAAAAGGCACCATTAAGAAAATTAAAAAGACTAGTCACAGGCTGGAAGAAAATATTTCCAATATCTGATAAAGAACTTGCATTAAAAAACTACAAGGAACTCTTACAACTCAGTAAGAAGATAACCCAATTTTAAAAGCTGGCAAGAGATTTGAGTAAACATGTTACCAAAGAAGATACATGAATAGGCACAAGAAAAGATGCTCAACATCATTAATCATTAGGAAAATAAAAATGAAAACCATAGGACATAATTTCACATCCACTAGAATGGTTATAATGAAAAGTAATGTAGTTTGGAGAATATGGAGAAACTAGACCCCTCACTCATTGTTTATGGGAATGTAAAGTGGTACAGCTACGTTGGAAAATAATTAGGCAGTTTCTTAAAAAGTTAAACATAAACTTGGTATATAATCCAGCAATTCCACACCTAAATATCCACCCAAGAGAAAGAAATACATATGGCCAGACAAAGACTTGTATGTGAATGTTCATAGCCATATTATTCATAATAGCCCCATACTGGAAACAATCAAAATGTAAATCAGCTGGTGAATGTATGAACAAAATATGATATATCCTTACAATGGAATGTTACTCAGCAATAAAAAGGAATAAACTACATGCTACAACATTATGCCAAGTCAAAAAAGCCAAATATAAAATAATATGTATTATAAGATTCCATTTATTTGAAAGGTCCAGAAAAGACATATCTATAGAGACAGAAAGTATATTAGTGGTTGCCCAGGGCTCTTGGAGAGAGCAAGGATTTTTTGCCAATAGGTGTAAGAAATCTTTTGGGGGATGACAGAAATGTTCTGAAACTAGATTATGGTAATTGTTGCATAACTCTAAATTTACTAAAATTTGAATTGAATTGACTTATACACTTAACATGGGTGAATTTTATGGTATGTAAATTACACCTCCATGATGCTTTTTTGAAAAAAAAAAATCAATTGACTAACCAATTCTTATATTTACCTAAAAGGATGCACACGTTGTCAACTAATACAACCTACAAGTCTATAGTTAGATATTCTACTTCTATCTCAGCTGTACGGACTTAATACTCTTTCTCTTTGTTTTGGTTTTGGTTTGTTGCACTCACTGGATAAGCAAGCTTTATATATCTAACCACCTGGGGCAGATACTTAACCTGTTTTCCAATCATATTTTTCCTGTTTTATAGAGGCCATGTTTTCCAAACTAATCCTAGGACTTAACACAGTTGGCCTCTCTAAGGATCAAACCTGCGGTTATGACCGCATTAACATCATGCTCTAGCAAATACAGTTCTTTACATAAGTCTGTATCACATTCCTTACCTTTTCATGAAGAGATCAATAAAAGGATGTATACACATACATAAATATGCATGCAAAAATTTGTTTTGTGCCTCTGCTACTGTAAATGCTGGGAAAACTTTGAAAAAAAAAGAAGGTGGGAAATGAGATACTCATGTAACTTCAGAACCTTAGGGTGAGAAGATTATTGAGACAGTCATCCTCATGAAATTCATGACTCCCCTATCTAACATTTCTTAAAATGTTTTCCTGAATCTGTTGAACACTCTAGGTGATAGGATGCTCAGTACATTTAAACTGGAAAGGTCAATTTTTGCTCAGTTATTGATTGAATCACTTGCCCCATACTCATTTATTTGAAACAAAAGAGCAATGTTATTGCTCTTATTTATTCTGCAGCAACAGAGCTAAAAAAGAAAGCCATTCAGCCAGCTAAAGAGAGAGAGCTGGTGTGAATGTGCTGACCAGGCCAGGCAAACTGGCATCTGCTGGCCAGGCTGTAGGGGATGGGTGAGCAGATCCAAGAGGAAAGGTGATTGGAAGGGATTCTGCCTGTGGATGAAGGAGCTTGTGTTATAGGCCTTCCAGGGCCTAAGGAAAATGGTCTGTTGACTAATAGTGAGGGTACATTGTTTGCTGGAAAGCAGAGTTCACAAGCTCCACAGAAAAGCCAAAGATTTAGTATAAACTAGCTGCAGGCTATTCAGAAACCAAGGGCAATGCACCTTCAGGGACAAATGCTAGAATCCCACTGAGCCACAGGTCAGCGTGGGTATGAGAAGTCTAAGCCTGGTCCAACATTTTAGCAACACCCATCAGTCTAATTTAAATAACACTCCTACAAAGAGTCAGGTACAAAATGTGAATCCTGGAATTCATCATCCATCCACGACTGACAGCATTTATTGCTGGTTTAAACTAGGTAGAGCAAAACAATGGTACCCTGGTAGATCTGTCTTAGGCCTACAACAAATCCAAATTAAATTAAAGCATCAAATATATTTAAAAATGGAACCACAAAAAACCGGAAGAACATGAATAAAAATATTTATTGAATCTTTGGAAGCACAAAGACTCTCTAATCTTAAAAGCCATAGACAAATCACGAGGAAAAGTTCCACATGTAAAATGAAAATAAAAATATATGTACACTAATAAAAATTTAAATACCTGGAAAAATATTTAAAGTAAAAAAGATTTTAAAAAAAGATTTAAGAACCTATTTCTATAAAGAGTTAGTGTCTATTGTTGGGAATAAGCAAGGATTTTTCTTTTTTATTATTTAAAAATCCCTATGTTGGCAAGAATGAGGTGAAACCAAAACTTAGACATGAGGGTGCACCCGTGACCACGTTCATAATATGTACTAAGGGCTTTAAAGTGCCTGTAACCACGCCCCAACAATTTCACTCCATTCTAAATATAAAAAATACTGTGTGTTCAAAGATGTTATACATAATGATATAACAGGAAAAAAAAAAAAAAAGCTAAGAGTAGAGCCCAAATGCTTAAAAAATGAAAACACAGGGTTATATAGTATTTATATATATATATATATATATATATTTTGGAGACAGTCTCACTCTGTCACACAGGCTGGAATGCAGTGGCGTGATCTTGGCTCACTGCAAGCTCCGCCTCCCGGGTTCACGCCATTCTCCTGCCTCAGCCTCCCGAGTAGCTGGGACTACAGGTGCCCACCACCACGCCCCACTAATTTTTTGTATTTTAGTAGAGAAGGGTTTTCACCCTGTTAGCCAGGATGGTCTCAATCTCCTGACGTTATCATGCACCTGCCTCAGCCTCCCAAAGTGCTGGAATTAGAGGCATGAACCACCGTGCCCGGCCTAAGATGTTTATATGTGGAAAAACATATAATACAAACTCAATTTATGTTGTGATTGCAAAGAAAACCACTACATAAAGAAAAATAAAACTGGAAGGAAGTATAGGGGCAAATATTAACTGTGATTATATTAGTGTGGTAGGTAGTTTCTTCGCGACTTCCCAAATTTTCTTAAATGAGCATATTAAACATTAATAGCAGTTGCTCAGGGGCCTATGAGTATTTTTTCCAACTTCTCTGTACTTTTCTAAATTAAAAAAGAAAACTTTTCACATTGTCTATTTGAATATGGAATCCTTTGATACCCAGGATTTCTTAAGTAAAGGATTGAAATTTTAAAAGGTCTTTAAGAAAAATTCTGAACATTATAAATGAAGGATTCTCATTGCTGAAACTACCAAGCTAATAAAAAAGTAATATGCTTTCTATAAAAAGAAATTATGTATTATTAATCTCTACATGTGTTGGGGCAAGAGGAGGTCAGAAAAGGAAAAGGCCAACCAAGTTTTCAATAAAGTGGAGAATTAAATTTAGATTTTCCAAGACTGTCACAAAATCACTGAAGAAGCTCCAGACCAGAAATAGTAGAAAACAATTTTAAGAAATAAGCAACAATTTAATTAGTTTGTAACAACAACAACAACAACAAAAAAAAAAAACAAAGACCCCTCAAAGAACAGGAAGCAAAGAGTGTCCAAGGATCAGTACTGGGGATTGTCTAAAACGGCATTTTCTTTAAAATCTTGGAAAGAAAGTGTACAAGTAAAATCTACACAGTTACAAATAGTTACAAATGGCCATGAGATCATATACACAGTAAATTGTTAAGATTAAAAACTCTAGCACAAATTCATGATGGCAGTCACCTCTGGAGAGAGGAACGGCAAAGGAACTAGGGAGGAAAAATGAGACATAAGCTTTATCTGAGATGCTCTGGTTCGTTTATTTAAAATTTATAAAATGTTAACATTTGTTAATACCAGGTGGATGGTTTAAATATGGTTGTCATATTAGTCACTGCACTTTTTTGCATTTAAATTTTTTACAAAAACAAGAGGCGAAGGGCTCCGAACAGAGACGAGTAGACTAGTTGTGAACATCTATTAGGTGTGAAAAGCGGGGACCAAGGGAGGATGTGGGCATGGTTCTTCAGACAAATGAAGGGCACCTGTTGGGGATGAGCCAGGGGGGTGGGAAAGACCAGCTCATGGGAGGCTTTGTCTGGTCCTCTAAGGAGCGTGAGCATTATCCGAAAACAGGAGGCTAAGAAAGCGCTTCAACTAAGAAAGAAATCTTTCTTTGAGATCTCTCTTTTGGGATTGTCTCAAGTTTTTTTTTGCAAGTTTGTATTTTTGCATATATTCATATATAGATATGCTGAGTTATGTGATGATTATGGCCCAGAATACACAACACAACTCAAATTATACATTGGAACTTCACATCTATAACTCATATTATGATGCACACTAATCTTAAAATGGTGCATTAAGTGATAGCTATCACACTGTTGTACTAACCATTGCTATGATCTCATATCATAACAGAATAAATTATAAATTAAACAATACGGCTTACAATGTTATAAAAATCAAAAAGGACAATGGCTAAATTTTAAAATAACAACAATAATTATGATTATTCCAAAACAGGTCTTAACAAGGCTAAGTTAGTGGAGAGTTAAAGATTAAATAAGCTTCAGCAAATGTAAAATCATAGTCATAAGAAAAAAAATATGTATTACTCTCTTAAGGCATAGCTCTCAATTAATGATTTGTGGCCCAGCAAGGAGATCTTGGATTCTCATCAGTCCCTTGAAGTCTGTCATGTTCCCTTTAACCAGATTCTTGGCAAACAATTAAAGGAACCACTAGAACTAGACTGAGGCTTTGACTGAGCCTGCTCTCCCAGGAAAATCTCTGCTATCAAGAGACCCTGGACAGCACCATCAAAGAACTCTTCTCTGAAGAGGGCAGGCTGGTCAGACAGGCCAGGACCCCATGGATTTTTAGAAGCCAGTGACGGTCACTCCTCAATTGACTGTGGCCAAATGAGGGGTACCAGATTAAACCCAGCCTTGGTGCAGCCTTGCAGAGCCCTGGCTGAGGATTAGGCCTCTTTAGCCTTGTCCCGACTGCACGGTCCTGACCTCATGGTGTGGAGCAGAGGCCATGAAGCTGTGTGATACTCAGGCTGTGGCACTGGCCTAATTACCCAGTTAATTAATTCAGAGCACATTCCTGAGTCTTTGCAATGGTCAGTGGTACAATATTAGACCCTAAAGATACAAATGTAAGTAAGACAGAGCCTCTGTCTTGAGTGTACGACCTATATGGGGAGATAAGTACAGACAGTGAAATGAACCAGTGTGATTATCCTGGAAGTACAAACAATGTTTTCGATATAGAGAAGTGATTCTTCCGTGTATAGCTAATGGACGTTTTCTCATCTGACAAATCAGTAAGAATGTGTCAGATGGAAGGAGCAGCATGGACAAAGCATGGCACTACAAACATATACTATAGATTGTGGATTGTTGTTCGTGACAGCAAGAGATAAGGCTGAAAACGTCTGCTGGTTCCGGGTTGTAAATGGCCTGGTGGTTCTGGCAAAGGAGTCTGAACTTTTTCCTAAAGGCAGTGGGAAGTGGTTAATGATCAGACACATGTTTTAAAAATATAACTCCTACTTGCCCATTCCAAAAAAAAAAAAACAAACATATTAAGCACCTACTTTGTACAGGCACCATGTACAGATACATCTATATCCTAAACAGCTCTCATTCTTCTTCTCACTATAAAACCAGCCAATATAAATGCAATAAGATAGAAAAGATTCCAAGAAACGTTAATACAATGATTAGGAACATAGAAAAGATCAAGAGTATGCAGTGGCTTCCACGTGACATCAGATCAGGACAATCAGGAGGCTTCCATTTGGAAACTCAAGTATGACACAAAATCGCATCCAATTTTATGAAAATCACTGTTGTTTTGTTCATTTAATTTTGCATGTCAATTTAAAAGAACCAATATTGATGACTCCATCACATATAAAGATATTAATACTAAAATTCTGAGGTTATGTTAGATGAAAATAACACAGAAACACCACTTTACTCAACAGTTAGGCATTCCTATAGGTGAGACATAGAAACCGGTTCCAGAAGGGAACATTTGCAGATTAGAGATAGGAAATACTTCATGTGTGACACGAGGTATAAACTCAAGTAAATAACATGAAAGACAGGAGTATTCATTCAGAGATAGCCTCTGCCCACAATCACAGATAACAAAATGAGGCTGAAAGAGCAATTGCTCTAGCATGGGCTTTAGAGTCTTGCAACTGCTTATTAAATGTTAATAATACTCTGGCAGGGAAATGGTAAGCCAGCTTTAGAGCTCCTCTTAATTCTTTACGTATTTACATATGTATATATGTATGTATTTAGGGGGTACAAGCGCAGGTTTCTTACATGCATATATTGCATAGTGGCAAACTCTAGTCTTTTAGTGTACCCGTTATCTGAATTGTGAGCATTGTATCCAATAGGTAATTTTTCAACTTTCACTCTCCTCCTACCTTCTTACCTTTTGTAGTCTCCAATGTCCATTATTCTACTCTCTCTGTCCAAGTGTACCCACTGTTTAGCTCACACTTACAAGTGAAAACATGTAATATTTGGCTCTGTCCCACCTCTGTGGAAACCAGTATGGAGATTTTTCAAAGAAGTAAAAATAAAACTACCATTCAATCCAACAATATCTCTACCCAAAGGAAGAGAAATCATTATATTAAAAAGACACCTGTAGTCATATTTTTATCACAGCACTATTCACAATAGCAAAGATACAGAATCAACCTAAGGATTCATCAGTGGAGGGTTGGATTAAAAAAACGTGAGATACATACACACACACACACACATACACACACACACACACACACACACACACCATGGAATACTACTCTGACATAAAAAAGAATAAAATCACGTCTTTTGCAGCATCATGGTTCGAACTGGAAAGCATTATCCTAAGTAAAAGAACAGAAACAAAAGTCCACTTACTTCTTAGCCTGAGATATCAAGCTGGGAAGGGGCACATAGGAAACTGGGAAACAGAAGAGCAAGAGGACGCAAACTCACATGGAGTAGTCTCACCTACTTGTCTGAAGTATTATGAAGTCTCAGTATTGTTGACTCTAATGAACACAACAGAACACCTTGGAAAGCCAATGATTTTGAAATGACTTTCCATTTAACTTTCCTCCACACTCCATCTGCTCCCATCATCTCCCTCCCTTCACAGCGAGCTACCTGCAGTTTCCCTAACAAGGCTGTCTTCTTCCTCCAGGTCTTACCCTTTCTTCCAAGTCATTTCATTTTTCATCAACTCTTACATATTATTTTAGGTTCTACAAATCCTTCATTTTCCAATCCTTAATTCTCTAGAAAAACATTGTTCTTGACCTCGCAGCCTGATTAAACGTTTTTTCGTCCCTCTATACTCTGATCTCCCCTTGTGCACATGTCTAATAAAACATTATCACTCTGTACTGGGCTCCTTCATTTACCCATGGGTTGATCCCAACAGACCATAAGCTGGAGGGCAGGAACCTTGTTTTATCGGTCTTTGTGCCTTGGCACATCCAGTGCTTGCTGGACAAATGAAGGGAAGGTGGGAGAGAGGGAGAGAGAGATACAGGGAAGAGAGGGACTAAAATGAATTTCTGGTTTGAAATGACACCACTGATGCACTCATTCATTCATTCATTCAACCATTTTTATCAATAGCCTACTAAGTGTCACAGACCACTCTAGTAGCTAAGGATACGACAAAGTGTGGGGCTTGGTGGGAGCAGTGGCAAACAAAATGTGTGCCCTCATGGAGTTTAGTAACGTAGTGGAAGAACTAGGTCAGACAGGAAATATACTCTATGTTAGATGGAGCATGTGTTGTGGAGAACTGTACAGTAGAGAAGGCAGGTAAGGGGTCCTGGGGGAGGGGGCTCTGTGAAAAACAAGCTACTGTGTTTCCCATTCAACGCCTCGGCACCAAATTTTATTATTTTTATTGCCCTCATATAAGGAATTCATGCTTTCCTGAGTTAGCATCCCTTCCAATAGCAATTCTTTTAGAACTCATAATTCTCAAGTCATTTTTTTAACCTCAGCCTTTTTTTCTGATGCCCAACATCAATTGGACTATAAATCTGTCATATACTACTACTCGTTTAGGTCTCTCCAAGTTATAACCCATGTGGTCCAGCCAAGATACAGAGATTCCCAAAAATGCTTTCATCACATCCCAGCTGGAATCTCTTAATTCATTATTTTCAGGTCTAGCCAGTACCTCCTGTGAGCACTTGGTGTACAGAAATAACTAGGTCACAATCGTGTTCTCCAGATTCTGAATCCCTAATTACAATTCCCCCATGATAAAGGCATCAGGGTACATATTTACATGAACCAAAGTTTTTCCTTTCTCAAGCCAAATAACATTTTCTCTTGTATAATTTGAGTCAGAAACTCAGTTCTCAAAATTAAAAAGTATTTCAGGTTTATAAACCACTGATTAATTCCAAGGGGGGGCATTCAAACATCTACCACCACTCTTTCCTGGCCTACTTAAATCGCCCTTTTTTCCTCTCATTTGATCCATTGTAATATGCTCTGGCATTTTCACAATAAGAATGCGATCAGGAAACAGACAGACTGGCCTCTTAAATAAACAGAGCCTGTTATTTCTTGAATTAAGTGGTTCAAAGAATGCTCATTGCCCCTCCTTCCCTGAAGTTTCTTTAGTCAACGGCTTGTGATTACTCAGCAGTGCCATTTCTAGTTTTATGTTTCATGTGTTGGTGACGCTCCATAATGCATGAATTAATGTAAGTTAGGAAGTGAGCCAGTTAATACGGCATGATCATCCTATTTGCAACCCCTTCCTATGAGGTCTCAGGTGGCATATGCTGCTAAGATTAGTATATTTGTAACATATGTCTTGTTGTAAAAGCAGTCTTCAGCTGGCACCACATGATTGATTTGTGCAGGCTAACAATTCAAAAAGAAATTAAGCTGTTACTATGTGCTTGTTACTAAAGTAATATTTATCTTTATACCAACCAACCGCCATGCAATCTACAAAACAATTTTGAAGACTGGCATATGTATTTTTGGACAGAGAACGGGAGTAGGGAATTGAAAGTGATGCTACTGGTTCATGTATTTGAGAAGAAAATATATTTTAAAATCAAATCTTCTAAGGTTGGCAAGCAGTTCAAATTCATTTTTAGTTCATTCATTAAAAGGGAGAAACAGGAAAGAAAAATCAAATCTCCATGGGAAGCAGCACAAAGTAGCTACATCCACATGGCTGTTCCCAAGCCTGTCCACAGGGATAATGACTGAACGCTATGGATGATAGTTTTGCTGGTACTAATGTTATTTTTTCAGGCTGTGTGGCAACACTGTGAAGTGGATTCACCAGAAGTGTCTGTGGTTTGACGTATCCTTTGTTAATGTTCCACTCCTAGGCGTGTGCTCTCCAAAGCGCATCCTATGATTTATTTTGAAGTGAAAAATGTCAGCTGTAGAAATGCATCTCCCACTTGTTAAAGCTTGCAGACACTTTCAGTGACCGTATACCAAAGTGGTGAGCACAGCTTTGAAACGAGGGCAGGCAGGGCAAATGCAATGTGAGGCACAGAGGTTTCACCAGGAGTACTGAATCTTGCTTGTATGTCATGATAAACATCTGGATGTAGCAATTAGAGCAGAGAATAAGAAGTTTCTCCTTGCCTGCTTGCAATAGATCATTTCCTGACCCCCCCAAAAATAAATTCTTAAAAATTCCATATTAACTGAATTTAGGAACAACTCTTATCTATGAAGCAAAACAGTTATATAATTCTTGTTTGACCTACTGCTCAATTTTAATAATAGCCATTATTTTCCTTCTTATATTACAATTTCATCTACTTACAGTTGAACACATAGCTCTACTACCATCTCATAAAAGCAGGGAAGGAAGAAAGTCGACATTTGCATTTTTTAGAAAGTCTCAACTCCCCAGAAGCTACCTTTCTGAAACCTATGGACATCTGGAATAGCTCAGGTCTCTGAAGAATAATGAGGAGAACATTTCTGGAAATCTTTTGACTGAGACGTGGACTTCTTTCACTAATCTATAAATCTTATCTCAGTCCATGTCACTCTGGAAAAGAACACACTATGTCCCATCCCTTCACAAAGTGAAAAAGCCCCTGAGTTATAAATCAGGCTCTTCCAAGCGTGTATGTCGTAAGAAGTGCTCTTAATAATAAATTCCTCTTACATATTTAATCAAACCCATGCACACTTAGATTCAATTCATCTGAACTGTGGTACGTGGTAGGGTCCACAGCTTTTTAGCAACCCAATACGACTAAAAGAATTATTACTAGTATTAACTTCCTGAAGTTAACAAAGGAGCCTATTAAATAAATAATGAAGAAACAAGAGTCAGTGGAGAGCTACAAAATATGTTTTGAAATTGAAGGGACAGAGTCAGACATTTCTGTTTCATTCTCTTTCTTTCTCTCTTACAGTTACTGAAGTTAGGTAAAGCTTGAAATTTCCACCCTTCCTGGTACTTCTCAATCCAACCTCCTATTTTCATTTTCTTTTCCTTCCTTGTTCAGTTTTTCCAGTTGCTCCTGCGCCAACAGACCCTCATACCTACCCACACCATGGCACTATCAAAGAAGAACATACAGTCATCATGCATGCACTAGGACCATTTGTTCCTGACAGTCGGACAAGCATGACGTTTGTATTTCTTGGGGCAACTGAAAAACACCTTTTTAAAGTTTGTTGTTTCCTAGCACTATGAAACGTGGTAGAGCCCCTGCCCTTTGGAGATCAAGCAATCAATCAGTCAGTCCCTTTCTCCACTTCTCCTTAGAAACTCTACATTATATCCCTCTGACATTAGCTTTTCAGGCTTTCTGGGATGCTTCAGACAAGTATTATCTACTGCTCCAAGTGCACTTGGTAGCTGGCTTCGCCATATGACTTGGCAAGATAATGCTCAGTCTACAAATGGCAGATAACCCTACAGTCAAAAGACTGGGTCGTTCTGAGCACCCACAGGAAGGCATGGGAAAAAAAGAAACAACATCTACTTTAGACCATTCCAGTGATGCTAGACTATGCCAAAAGCCACACGCCCAAATTTGAATCTCTTCTGAAAGCCAAACTTCCTTGTGACCAGATGTTTCTCAGGGGGAAAAAACTGATAGCACATTAATTCATGTCACTTCAGGCTACCCAGAGTGATCCATTTTAATTATTTTCATTCTTATCTCCCTATTTTCAGCCACAGATTAGCTACAGTTACTATTCTATCCTATAGAGATAAACAAAAGCCAATTATAATTTCACAATCAAGTATAGCGAGCCAGAGGGGTACCCACCAAAACAGAGACTAGAACTGCATGCACTTGTACAGTGGGGCAGACAAGAGCCAAACACCAACTCTGACATGACTTGAGCTTGCTGTTATTGAGTAACTGAGGCAGGGTGAGCTCAGAACATCATCACAGCAATGCACCAACAAATCATTTTCTACACCATCAACCCATGTCCTATTGCTAAAAGCGATCAGCTGTATATATGCCAGATCCATTCTTTAATTCAACAAATATGTATTGAGCATCTGCTATGTGTCAGACATTTCCTAGCCACTGTGATTAGACAGTCAAAACTCCCTGTTCTCATGGGGCTCATGCTCTCAGAGGAGATAATTCTAAATTTCCCGTAGTTTTTATATGACAGAAACTGCAAATCACCTGATATGTGCAGCAAGAAAACAAAGAAGTCATAAAAGAAAACCAATTCTCAACTTTTTACACACTCCAAGATGCAATATGCCTGGTCTACTTTCACAGAAATTCCAACAGAAGGATATCCTGGGCAGTGTGATACAGCAGCAGTTCATTCATTCATACATCCAGATTCTCCATGCCTGTGTGTTCTCAGGCTCCATTGGGACCAGATTGTCTTCTGATTCTATTCACAGCTCGATTTCAGCTAAGCTAAGTGTTTTTACCGCATAATATCTATTTACAATTAAGACAAGCTCTCCTCAACAAAATTAATTCTAAATATTGCCTAGTTCCCTCCAATTTAAAATTTTTAAAATTGACATAGTGACTAAGAGACACAGAGAACAGAAATAGCAAAGTGTCAGCAGTCTGACTGAAAATCAAAAAGGTGTGCAAAATGAGAGGAAAGAACAAAGATACAGTTAAAATTAAAAGATAGTTAATAATAACAAAAGGTAATGCTAGCGACCACAGTGAGCTCTAAAAGCAAGCGAATACATGTTGGAGAATATAGATGCCCTGTAGTCTGGGCTGACTGAGAAGACAAGAAGTCTCACTCCTAGACACCTGCCTTAGAAAAGCCACAGAGGTTCCCCTTCAATCTCACTCTTTGGTATAAAATATGAAGAGTTGCCCCAAGGACTGACTAAGGTGGTATATATTCATAAGCGCTGCATAAATGGAAGGGATCACATAAATTTGGCATCTCTGAGGTATTAACACTTCACAGAATACACTTGGCTCTACCTGACACTTGTGTTCCTGGTTTTAAAGGTCGAGGGAAAAAACTATCGGCTAAAAAGTACAGATGGTAGACCAGTCATTTCTTTTTTGAATTACAGGAAATTCAAGAAATAAACTACGCCTGAAAACTACTCATGTTTTCATTTTTCCAGTCAACAAATACTTGCCGAGCTACTGCGTGTCGGGCGTTAGATGTAAAATGTTGAACAGAACAGAAATAGTCTCTCCTGTGTGGAGTAGAAAATTACTAATAAACTAGCAAAGACCCAGGTTTCATTCTTACACCAGGCAGTGGGATTTCACCTACTGTGCACAGTAGGCCTCCAACAATATTTGCTGTTTAATTTTCAAGACCTATTAGATGCAGTAAGAATTTATTCTTCTAAAGCCCACAAAACCACATGTGGTATTAGAAAAATGACATGAGCAAACAGTGTGTTGCTAGGTGGCTGTTGTTATTGTTCACGTAAACCATTACAAATGTATCTAGTGACTGACGTGGTGGCCACGACTTGTCCAAATAGCAAATGATTTATTGAAGCCAGGATTGCATGACATCCAAAGGCGTTCCCCAGGGACAAGACTGCAGGCATCCATTCAAAAGTATGCATTATCTCAAAATGTTTGACGCCTAAACAAACCATTTTTGTGGTGTACTTGCATTTTTGTGGACACTTGAGTTCCAGTTCGTTAACGTTTCTGGGGGAAAGCTAGGGATCAGAGTCCCTACGGGAACACAAGGATTAGAGGAAAAGCAACATAAGCAGCAAAAGACTCAAGATCCCTCTGACTTTGAAGGACATTGGAAATCTATAAGAAGAGCTCTCTCATCCTAACAAAGTCAGTATTCCAGATGCTCCTTTGGGAAGAGTCTCATGGTCAGCCTGAGTCATCAGACTTCTAACATGCTATAGAAAAACGTATAGAGCTCCTACTCCCAGTGTGGGAGTCACAGCACCACTGCACACCTCTCAATGTGCTGCCAGGCTTCCTACACACGCCCCTCTAACCACTGCTTCCATCTCCCCACTAGAATGTGACTCCAGAAGGCGGGATGCATGTGTTTCATTCATTATTATACGTCTCCAGTCATTAGCATAGTACCTGAGAAATACCCATGCATGATAGGTAAGCTCACATCTCCTCTCTTCATCTTAGAACAATTCCTTTTCAGCTTAACATCACACCTTTTTATGGGTAGATTTAACAAAACTGAACACTAACGAGGGCAGCTTGAAATTTGTGTGTTTAAAATACCCAAATGTTTTGGTTTTACTAACTTTAGTCCTCTGGGACTAACACTTTTAGTCCTTTGCAACAAAAGAAGAATGGCATGTGGTTCCATGAGTAAAAGCATGCCCCACTCCCGTCCAACCTGAGCAGGCCGTTATTTGTAGACTTAAGGTCTTAACAGCCACCTGGAAACTGAATAGATACTTTACAGAGGTGTTCAGTTTATTTTACTATCTGTGGATAAGTGGATAAGTGTCTATCACCTCTCATTGATTTTAGAATGCCACATTTCTAAAATAGCTAAGTACCTCTTATATTTCATTATTGGCTTTTTCTGAATAGACAAGTTCATTTTCCCTTCTATACCTGTGCCTATGTCAGTAAAAGTAAGCGAATCTTTCAGTAACTTTTGGTTAGTCATTAGGAGAACAAATGCTTCCCAGCCACAGTCATCATTACATTTTATGGAAATGGTTTTCCCTTACCCCTTCATTTTCTCCTTTCTTTATTCCTATTTGCACTACTGTAGTTTTAGCCTTCGTTACCATTGCAACAGTTGAATGTGTAGTAAAGAAAAGTATATGGTTGATGTGCTTCTTTCTTTTTTTTTTTTTTTTTTTTTTTTTGAGACGGAGTCTCGCTCTGTAGCCCAGGCTGGAGTGCAGTGGCCGGATCTCAGCTCACTGCAAGCTCCGCCTCCCGGGTTCACGCCATTCTCCGGCCTCAGCCCCCCGAGTAGCTGGGACTACAGGCGCCCGCCACCTCGCCCGGCTATTTTTTGTATTTCTTAGTAGAGATGGGGTTTCACCGTGTTAGCCAGGATGGTCTCGATCTCATGACCTCGTGATCCGCCCATCTCGGCCTCCCAAAGTGCTAGGATTACAGGTTTGAGCCACCGCGCCCGGCCGATGTGCTTCTTTCTTGATGTTGATCTTTCTATATCCAGCTCAAGAATGTTGGGTTTCATCTGAATAGGGGATCCAAAAAATATACTTTTCAAGTAAAATAACAAAATTTCTAAGTGGAAAAAATGGTCACAATGAGGCCTCTAAGTTTAGGTGTAATTTCAGTGATATATGAAAATTTCATGATACTGTTAATGAAATGATACTTGTCAATCAAGATTACTCTTACTTTCACGTGAATTTTAAATAGCTAACATTTCTTATACATGTATTATGTGCCAGATCCTGTGCTAAGTACTTTGTGGATTATCTCACTTAATCTTCCCACCAATCGTCCTAGACAAATACTATCATCACCCTCATTGTGTAGATTAGCAAACTGTGGCTGAGAGACATGCAGTAACTTGCTCAAGGCCACCAATCCAGCAGGTAGCAGGATTTATCCTCAGAGCGTGAGTTCGTGATCAGTTTTCTAGGAATGGCTAGGCAATTAGAAAAACACAACTCCTCCTAATTAGACATTTTAAATGAAAACATTAAAACGAGTGTCATGTGATACTGACAAGTTGGAATGAAGACTCCTTTGAGATACGATTTAGTTCTGAAAATAATTTCACTATCATTTTGTCTCATTCATAAAAAGTAAAGAATAACAACCCCAGGAGTCATGAGAACAGGAAAGTCCTGGGTACACTCCCACTTGGCTCGGTCAAGGGATGGGATGCCTTCTAGGCACTGCCTTTTGTTTAGTTTTGTGATAGCTTGTTCTGCTTGGCAATGTGGAGAACACTGTAGAAAGAAATGAGGCCTAAATAAGGTCTGAAAAGAAATAGCCGAATCCCACTCCAAATTATGCTGTCTGAAAAAAAAAATAAAGTATTTTTATGGTGTTTTAGGGTTATTTTCCTCCAAGGACAATTTGAATTCTATTACATACTACCTTCCAAAGCCAGTTTCATATCATTAAGATACTGTGGATGCCTCTGCTTTTATCTTCACCATAGCAGAACAAGAAAGTTCCAAAATATTCTCCAGTTTTCAGTGACGCTTTCAAATGATTATATAAAGAATGAGTCAAAATTTACTTCTGGCTTCGCTTTGGCCTTTTAACATTCACGAGTCGTAGTTTAAAGAATATATCATTGGAATCCCCAACAGAATGTGATCATTTCCACTGGGACTTCAGGAAACAAATGGTTCATGAAGAGCTAATGTATGTTTATAAAAACATTTTCAATTTGGATAAAAGTTGCCTCCATTCTGTAAGGCTTCTCTTTCAGCCTGGTTCAATGCCTACAATGGTAAAGGTCAACAATGCCTCCTAGGAGAGGGCAGGCAAGACGAAAAGGACTCTCTAAAGACAGAGATAGAAATGGGCCTATCTTATAAACTGAACCATTAGAACATTCTTTATTTCCTGAGAAAACAAAAATCCCAATCTATGGTTTACTTATAAAGCTCTTCTGAAACAGTTCAGAGACAAAAGATTATCACTAAGGGAATATGGTAGGAAAGTTGGCGAACATTTTTTTTTCATGTGTTCACTTCCTACAATATTTCAGTTATAAATAACTACACTCATATTTCCATATAACATACACATAGATTTATAGATATTGTTGTCCAGAATTTCTTTTCTTAAAATGTTGGATTAAACAGATGTATTTAACATTTAAACACTCCTCTCATCAACTTCAAGAGCCCACAGTTAAATTAGGTGAATCAACAAATACTTAATAAATACCTACTCTCTTCACAGCTCTAAGCTTGGTAGTGAAATAGGAAGAAGTATCAGATCTAATTTTTAGCCTTTGGCCTATAGGGAGTACCATAGTCTGAATGAGAGACTATATATAAACCTCTATTTTAGTAGTCCCAAAAGTAGATTAGCAAATTTGTAATTCCCAGATGATGGGTCTGATAAACCAAATTTACTTTTTAAAGAAAACACTGAAAGAATACCTATATAATTATTTCACATTTTAAAATTAATAGATGTTTCACTTAGTAAAGAAAATATTTTTAAGGAAACTTAAATATTGCAATTTGCTGATCAGGCTTCCTGAAGCCATGAAACAGAATTCTAGATGGTTTTATGCTGATAGAAGTATTTCAACACAAAAATCAATGAATGTACATGGAAAAAACGTTTTTTGACAACGTGAATATGCTCATTCTTTACCTCTTAGTAAATATTAAATAATCATGAGTACATATCCCCAAAGGCAAGCATCAGTTTAAAATGCAAGAAAAACAAGAAAACAAAAAACAAAAAACAAGAACTCATTGGAGGAATAAAAATGCTAAAATGTCTGATGTCATCCTTAAAGTGAAAAACCAAAAATTCAATAGATTCACTGAGAAACTGAAAAGTGGGTGGGGTCCAGGAGGCCAGAGGTGGCCACGTCAGCAAAGTTGCATAGAAACTGACAGGGCTAGTTGGGGTGGGGGCTTGTGGGCTAGCTTCCTATGGTCAGGGAATGAATGGCGAGAGAATGAGACTTAACTTGACCTTGAAAGAAAAGGATCTAACCAGTATAGAAAAAGGAGCTCTAGATCTAAGAATATCTCATACTCCTAGCTCTAGAAGTAGTACTCCCAGCGGCTGATAAGAACCGGGATGGCATGCATACTGACCACATCAAGCCATTAAAAACTAGGAAGTTATCAGTACTTAACGGCATAGTTCAGCTTTCCTAGATGATTCTTTAAAGTATTTGAGAACCAAACCCCAAAGAATGAGTGTCTCATGCTGTGTTTAAATTTATGGTCAAATGAATCTTCTTAGAAACCCAAAAGGTGAATGATTAAATCATGAAGATCTTCTTCCAAAAACTCTAGACATTTAGGCAAATATTTATCTTTAAAAATGAGGATCATATGTGGATTCAAAACATCTATCTAGAATATGAAAATGTCACGCAGATGTCAAATGACTTTCAAAATGACTGTCAAAATAATAAGAATCCAGATCTTCAAGATGAAGACATTAAAGGTGTTAAGGGAAAATAAATTGGAAAGAAGAAATTCTAAAATTCATGGGCTTGGAAATGCCGAGTTAAACTAAGTAAACACAGTTTCCTTCCTGCAGGACTCCCAAGAGCTAACACAACTGGTGCCTCCCCAAGAAGAAGACATGGGATGGAGTTTCCACAAATGATATTATCCATGGCAACTTCATTTCTTGGAACCCCTCGTGGGACTGATGTTCTACAAAAAGTACTTTGGCACATCCTCGGGACCATGAAGCCCCATGTATTTGTCCAACATACGTTCACAAACTAAAAACAGCATAGACTCTCTAGAGACCATAACTACTGGGAACATAAACATTAAGGGTTCTGAAGTACTCTCAGTTGGGCATATAAAATTGGTAAGGGTTTCCTGAATGCCGTCTATAAGATTAAGTGAAAATAGTTTCAGAAATAGACCAGTCTTCTCACTAATTTATACATACAAAGGGGCAATTTTTTTTTAATCCCAATATCCTGCTTCAGACAGAAATTGTACAGAAGCACAGTTCAGTAGAATGGAAGGGCATCACGGAGAGGCTTGCAATAGTCCCTCCCTTCTTTGGAGTTACGTGAGTTGATGTTGTGCCTTTGCCTCTTCTCCCACAGAAGGGCTCCAGTACCATGAAAGCTGACACGGCAGGCTCCTCCCTTTTCCCCAGGTCAATCTGAGCCTCTAAATCTGGACTATCTCTTCCCTTTACCTGTAGTACTTTCCTTTATCTCCTCTGCCTAGCTAAATCCTGGCCCTGCTTGGTTATTTAACTATTTCCAATACAGTATGCATGTCTGTCTTTGCAAAAATTATTTTAAGGCCCTCATGACAAGAGCCATACACTTCTATCATCATGCCTAGCTTAGTGTCAAGGCTTTATTAAATATATGCTGTAGTTGTTATATCTAATTGACATGACTGCAAGAGACTGAGCTTTATCACTTATATTTGATCAAAATTCTACCAAGACAGAGAACCTGAGAAATTAGGATCAGCTCTGAGGCCCCCAGTACTTTTGCTTTAATGGTTTACTTTTCAAATGTCAATGCAGCCTCTGTTTGATTTCCTAAGATGCTGCTTTCTGAAGAGTTGGAGAAGCAGCAGGAGGAAGGAGAAGAAGGAAAACTGGAAATCTAATAGATACCTTGGGTAAAGTTTGGATGTGTATTACTGGAAGCAAAGTTCTAGAGTTGTGCTGTCCAAGATAGTAGCCACATGTGGATATTAGCTGGTCCAAACTGAGATGTGGTAGAATATATGCATTGGATTTCAAAGACTGAGAATGGAAAAGAGAATACAATATATCTCATAGATAATTTTTAATACCGAGTATTTATTGACATAAAATTTTTGGATATATTGGGTTAAATAAAATATATTATTAAAATTAATTTCACCTGTTTCCTTTTACTTTTTCAGGTGGCTACAAGAAAAGTTAAAATAATATATGTGGCTCACATTATATTTCTATTGTTCAGTGCTGTTCTACTGTTTGAACATCCAAGATTGAAAAGTGGTTCGAATATTAAACGTTGGGCTAACAACTTACAAAAATTAGTTTTATCTTTTTAATAAGTTCATAAGAGCTAAAAACTGAAGTTAAAAAAACTGTTTTTGAAGATGAAACCATGACACTAAATTTAACAGTTGTATTAAATAATTAGCTTTGATAACACAATAGAATGTTACAATCAAAATTTCAATTGAAGCACCAAGGGAACAGATGCCACATTCTAAGTCAAGTGTGATACTTCGATGCATAATTTACAAAGTGGGTGATGATGACCTCTTAAACCTTTATGCATGTCAAGAATATTGAAATGTCCAAAGTAGCAAGTGATAGGAAGCGGGTTACTCTGGAGAGGGTTGGGCTGTTACTAGCCCTTCCTGGGAAACTGGTGGAGGGCCACATTATGATGCCAAGTCATGACAGAGGCTTCAGGGAGACTCCTCAGACTGCATGATACCTATCCCCAGAAGTCTGGAGGACACTGTGGACTAGGGGCTGCCAAATGTCTGGAAACTGTCTGGCCAGATGCTTGGACAATGGTTCCAATGAGCATTTGCTAATGTGTCAATAGTTTGCACTCCAGCAATTTATCGTGGCAGAAAAAATGCATGAATGTTTTCTGCCAACAAGCTGTGGGCCACCAAAAAGAAAGCTGACGTGGACTGAGCCTAGGTCCTTTCCCAGATGGCTCCTTGGAGCAGCCAAGAGAACTCAAGAGGCTGGAGGTACTACTGGATGCTCAGGGATTGAGGAAGAAAATGTCAGCAACAGTCAACACAGATACCTCTGCCCACATTAAGGGACCTGCAGGGGAGAAAGTCTAAAACAGACCAGATGATTTCATCTAATAGCAGGAGAAGAAATAGCCTACAAGGCAGGCCGAGAGGGACAATGAGTGGGAGACGAAAATCAAGCTGCTTTCTGGTTGCATCCCATCCCCCCTGCTTGTTCATAACACGCATGTGCAGCCTGCGAGGCAGGGGAGCAAGTGTGCCCTCAGTGCATACAGTTACCCAGCCACAAAAAACGAATGTCTGTGTCAACAGATGCAATTCCTGGAACTATTCTAGGAAAATTTAGTTTATTCAGTGATCCACCAGCTGCCACAAATGTTGCAATACCACTGTAGATGCACAGTAACATTTAGGTCATTCTGCCCCTGCTATCTACACATTGTTACTTTCCATTGAAACTAAATACCAAAAGCGAGGTTCATAGAGGCCTTCAGTATAGTTTAGTAGTGACAGTTTATTGCTTTTTGCTTTTGGAAAGAAGAAAATATACATAGTTCACAGAGCTCTGCCTTCCAAAGGCACATGGAGAATGGGAGTTAGCCTGTGGCATTACCCTGGGAACTTTAGTGATAGTCACCTACAATTTAAAATTACGTAAAATTAGTGTCAGAAATGTAGCTCTGTAAAACTTACTTCCACGTAGAGAAAAAAAAATAATGAATCTATATTTTATTAAAACCTTCCTGAAAAACACCAGGAGAAAAAAAGCACAGGAAAATCAGCTCCTGATTCCATGAAGCTCTCTAAACAGGTCTTGAGATAAGGTAATGTTTTTACGAAGCAGGTGTTTCTAAAATGGACTATCTGATTATTATACATTTGGATAATTACATGTTAGTCCTTTCCATTCATTAGACACAGTATAGATGCTGTGTTTTCGGATTTATAGAATATGTGTTTACCAATTGCTTAACGCAATATTTTTGAAAGTCATTCAATAAAATCATTAGAAAGATATCTGTGCAAAATCATGTTTATATCATCAGAGAAACAAGGTGTGAAGATAAGTTTCTCAAACGTCAACTGCACATACAAGAAGGAGGTGGAATTACAATCAACCTAGCTGTTGTTTGTTCTATTCTGTTTCATTATTGTGCAAACAAATATAAAAACCTTTTCTAGCTTCATTAAGACTGTAATTTCCTAGGAAGCAAGTACATGCACGAAGAGCTAGTTCACTTTCAACTGTTCTGCTTCTCTAATGAACTAAGGATTATTTCCATCCTCTCATTTTTATTCTACTCCACTTTGGCCCCAATTGTTCCTTTTCCTTAAGACTACCAGTTCAACAATGCTTTCCCCTATACTTTATCTACTAACAGCCAGCATAACAGCCAGCAGACTTTAGTAAGTTGGCAGAAATCCAAGTATTGTCTTCACAGTTTAGACTTGGGTAGGAATTTAACACAGAACAAATGCACCAGGATTTAGAAGAGTCCATGTGCATGCTCATATTCTGAGGATACATGATGAAGAGCTTCAAATGGAGAAATGAGAGAAAACTTCTTGCTATTTGCATGTATGCTTCCAAAAGACTTCATCCTCTGGCTCACATAAAGTTTCACATTAAAACATTAAACCAATTCCATGTGCTTTACGAACCATATGAGAATATTATTTTTACTATTTTTTAAATCTGAGTCTGCTTTTGATCCCAAACAGCTAGAATGTGTGATTATCCACTGTAGTCACTAGAATTAACAGCAAATTATTGCAGGTTGTTTCTAAAAACTCAAATTGCCTCCTCAAAAGGAAAAAAATATCACACACTGGTTTGAATGTATGCTGATTCTGTAAAGGCAACTCCAAAAAAGGGTTCTAAACACATTTTGAGCAGTTGTAATATTACAAGAAAACTATATAACTTTCCATGATAACTGTACTAAATGACAATATTCATTCCGTATGTCTACTTCCAGGCTTGTTAGTTCAGTCCTTTGGAGCACATTTATATGTCCTGTAAACACACAGGAACCTCTCTCTTTCCAAGAGCAGATTCGTACATTGAAATCAATCAAATAGAGGAATATTCCAAAACCCTACATTTGAAACATCCAGGAATATGCAAGGATTCTTTGTTCTGGCTTTTCATCTTGACTTCCATTCTAAAATTCATAGTTCTAGGTTTCTTCTTACCATTCCTCAGAAAAGTCTTTAGAGCTACGAGTGGCCCCTTTCCAGTGAAGTCCAAGTACTACCCAGTACTTGGTTGTGTGCACAGGCTTAGGAGCCAGAATGTCTAGGTTCAGGCCTTTACTTTACCACTTATAAGCTGTCCCTTCTTGGACAAGGCACTGATCTCTCTTTGCCTCTGCTTATTCCTCTATAAAATGGGACTTCTTACAGGATTTTTCTCACAAAGTTGTTGCAAATCATCAAAGTGAAGTGCTTAGCACACTGCCTTGCACACTGCAAGTACTCAGTACATGTCAACTGTTCTTACGTCCGATGGCCTCTTTATGATTCTCATTCTCAGACCTTCGATGAGTCTAACAATTGCCAAGTTATTTCTTGAACTCCTTTTTGTTTCTTTGGCTCAGTGCTCTCCTGGTTCTCTTGCTGTGTCTCTTTGTTTCTCTTCTTCCCTAAGCCTATTCATCAACACACTCCACCCCCATCTCCAAGTTCAGGTCTATCTCTATCATTCTTCTCTCTTTTGTCATGACCCTGAAAAGTCTCATCCATTCATATGATTCACTGTGTTTAATACAAGAGCATTTAACAAGATTTAAAATGTGCATTCTGAGGCAAGATGGCAAGAGAAAGTGATTCCACACAGTTTTTTTGTTAGCAGTAACTATGGCAATATACGACTAGCTTGTGTTGTCATTGCCAAAACAGGCACTGACCTCACTTCAATAATCTGATAACAAATGCTAACATACTGTACCACTGAGCTAAGACAGTGATTAAGTTCTACTAGTTGCTCAAGGTCCAAGCAGAGAGAAGGCAAAGGGTCGGAGTAGGAGGCAATAAGAAAACCACAAATGTGAACTTACCAAAAAAAATGAGAGGAAGAAAAATTAAAGAAACTTGAGGTTAAAAAAAAAATAGATACAATCTTTGACAGAGAAAGCAGCAGGAGGTGGTAAACTTGAATGCTCCCAAGGGCTAATACATAAGCTAAATGAATGAACTTGAGCAAGATGTGACAACAGGCAGTGGTGGGGACTACGACAAACTAGAAGATGTATTTAAAGGTATTCCTATTCAGCTTTTAAAAAGTAGACATCACAGGCCAAATAAGCCAAGTCTCTACTTTTTATCCTCTGGGTGTAGAGAAACAATGGTAATGGCAATGGTAAAATATATCATTGCTACCTGTCCATTGGGGATGAGGCTGGCTAGCCAAGAATTTTTTTTAAACAAATTTATCTTAATGGCAAAAAGCTGCAAGTAAGACAAATTTGCTTTATAATCTTATTACACTGTTACATGACTGTTAGAATTCATAATTCAAGCATGGATCTGCTGTTTTTCTCCATCACAAACCAAAATACTATGTTCATGGATGATTAAGATTGACTTATTGGCTTAATGTGATACAAATCCTGCCAGTATGACCCCCAAAGGTGTATTTCACACTCACAGTGGGTCTCTGAGGTAGTTACTAATGTATAAAAGTTCCAAGATCTCCCAGGGACAAAGATCTTTATCCTGAGAAGTACTTGTAACTGATATTCTAAATGTTCGCTTACATGTGTGTTACATCACAATAAGAGGTTTTTGCTTTTGTTTTTATTGTCACTTAGTTTTGACCAAAACATTCCTCCTTTTTGCATCCCTGTTGACTGAAAAATGACAGTCTTGTGGACCTAAAATATCATTCTTCTGAAAGATGGGACCACATTCAATTAGGTATCCACACTGTGATCAGCTCTGTTTAGCATGAAACCAATGAAACCAATATCCAGGACTGGCGGCAAACAGCAATTATTTCCAGGAGATACTTGTTCATATCTGATCATTATAGCTCCAGATGTTCTGATGCTATTAAATGAATCCAGTTCATCATCTATGGGTCATGTACTGTGCATCACACAGTAAGGCTAGAATTAAGATGATGAAACTGTAGTTTCTCCTGAAAAATTATGCTCTAGTGAACTGTTTTGATGCAATGTGGTAAATGCTATAAAAGAGATGTGGAGACAGTACCAAGGGAAAATGTAGATGAAGGGAGAAAGGAAAGTAGTAAAGGCCTCCCGATGTTCATTTTGAAAAATAAAACATCACATCCCAATTAAAACAGAATACAACCAGCCTAGGTACTTATCCAGTAATAAGGACCACAGTAAGGATAGCAACCCACCATCAGAAGTCACACTGAATACTTCCCCACACTTCAGGATGGATCTGTCCTGACTCGGTGCCAGATTTTTATTCATCACTCTTGAAATCCCAAACATACATCTAAGTAAGAGGATTTACTGCCTCTAATTCTTCAAAGAGGTAAACAGATGACTTTCATAAGAGCAGCAAACAGTGAAGACTCAACAAACGGAAATAGAATTCTGGAATCAAAAAGACTCCCCTCTCCCATGTGCTGTGGGAAATGACGCCCATGTTTTCCTTCTCCCATTGAAGGTCTGGGACTATACCCATGTGTACAACAGGCAGTGGGTAGAAGGCACTACCCTTCTACTACTAACGGGCAAGCCTGCCTTCTGCTCCCCAGTCACCACTTCCACAAATGCCTGAAAATCTGCCACTGAGGGATGAATTTGACTTTGAAAATCACCACTGGGAAAATTGTGTGGCGCCAACAGAAGCAGATTTCAGGACAGCCCTTTTTCCTGAAGGGGAGCAACTGAAGACACCCCAAAACTTGTAGAAACCTCTGAGTAACATGCCAGTTTTGATTAGTAGCTTAGTAATTGAACCCATTTAGGACATTTCTTAATCTTGGGCAAAGATCAAATCTTTGAAGAAATCACTGGGGAATGGTTCAGTATCGCGCCCTTTATTTTAGACTGTGTTATCATCAATATCTGAACTATGAGCATCTTTGCAGCAAATCTTTAACCACTTCGTTAAAATGGTTACAGGTAAAATGTTACAGGTAAAATGCCCTGTAACTTCATCTTATTACTGATTTTTCTAAAACAAATTAAGCCCAGCATTATCAACTGAGAAATTATTTTCACACACCACTCTTCAAGCCACACATTAACAATTTTAATCTCCTACAACTTCATTGATTAAGTAGTAAGGCCACAGAATAATACTGCCTAGTAGAAATAGTTTTTAGTACTCTGGACCATTATAATTATTAGCAAATAAAAATACATCTGTGCAAGCTGTAAAGAGAAGCAGTTTAAGGAGGGACTGCTAAAGGATATCAACATGCAATGTAAAGGTCTATTATGCATCACACATCAATACCATGCAGTGGTCCTATTAATAGAGATACAATGTAATTTACTTAGTAATCAAAGTAATCGACCTGGAGTTTCTTGCTCAAATAGGTATTACTGCATTATTAGCAAATAACTGAATTTAGATAAATTATAAAAATAGACAGAAAATAAACAATTTCTCGCAAACCACTCTCTGCTCTTTGTTTTCCTCTATTATATGTTTTAAATGACATATTCAACATCTGCTACTGAATCTTTACTTTCCATCTTAGAATAAGAAGATGTCTATACAACTTGGCTAAAAGTGATTATTGCAGTTTAAAAGTTCATGCAAATTTTCAATTACACTTTTGTGTAACATAAACCTTCTAAACTTTCATTATAAAACTAGGGATGATGAGAAAAAAATCTATAAATGTAGAGACATGATGATTAATGAGACCAAAGTTCAGGGAAAAAAAACTTAAGAATATTGCATATCCACATATATCTCAATATTGTACTTGCATTTTTAGGCAGACAAATCAGGTAGAATGTTTCTTTTAATTAAGAGCAGCAGTAAACATTAGACTTGAAGAGAAAAACACACATTCAAATTAAAGGTTTCTTATGTATGTGGGCTTGGGGACATCCTTGGACCTCTTTGTGCCTTGATATTCTCACATGCAAAATTAACGATGATTCTACACAATGTAGTAGGCTGCAATGAGTACTGAATAAACCATCTACACAAAGCAGCTTCTCAGCAGACACTAAATATATCTATGGTGAGTGTTGAATGCTGAGCTTGTACACCTCTACAGTCCCCAACAAGTCCAACAGATTTTCAGGTGTGCTTTTCATACTGAACTTCTCCCTTTCCATACACATGGTTGGTTTGAGACCACTTGTCTGATTCATTGGCATGATAAAGAGCTTAATCCTTACCCTTCCAGAAGAAAGTTCTCCCCTTTTTATCCTGATGCCAGCTGGTAATTATGTATATGCTCATAACTGAGTACCACCAAATTAGCAAATAACTGAATTTAGGTAAACTTGCACTGACAAACATTGCTGAATATCATGCGTAGATTCAGGGCCACTGTCTTGTCATCCTAGGGACCTTCCCAATGACAATTCAGAAATTCCCTCAAAGCTCAGCAACATTCAGGAAGTAGCCATGCAGACCCAACGTCTGTGCAAATTAATAACAGCTTTAGGTACCAGCATGTCTTTATGCAAATGATTTAAAAAAACATTACCTCTTTCACACTGGGGTCCAGTAAATCCGTAAGTGCATGCACATCGATTCGGGGCCACACACCTTCCTCCATTGAGACAGCCACTTTCACAAACAGCTGTAAAATAAAGAGAGAGCTGAGCCGCTTCACCTGAAAATAAATGCTAATGAAGTGACACTTGTGGTCCCCTGGAAGGACAACAATAAAATATCTAAAGTCATGCTGGTGTTTATTCGTTTATTTTGAATGGTCACTGTACAGTTACAGATACTCAGATGTTCCTCGGTCACCTCTTAGGTAAAGCTGCCTGGAATAGATGAGTTTGTATCTATGTTAATGCTGATGGTCTCATTCCATGGAGCATCTGAGCAATGCTTTCAGTTCAACCTCGAAAACAGTGGTTTCTAAGAGATGTCACTGGACGGGAACTGCGTGTTAGCAAAGACTCTTTTGTTTATGATTCATGTTTAATTTCAACAGGGCTCCCACGAGGGGAGATAGTCCCTCTGATGTCACCCTTACAGAAATGTAGCATGTTCAACTGCACAATTAACTGCAAACAACAAAATACTAATCATGATCTTCAGTAATTTAAGTACCATCATGAAAATCCAATTGAGAGTTATAACAGAACCTGTGGAAACTATTGGTGCAGTAAGTCTAGAGATGCTTCAGGGCAGGATATTTTGCTTGTTAGAAAAGACACTAAAATAAGAATTGAAAGTTCACGTGCTGAACAACTCCTCTTTGTACAATTTCCTGTAACTCGTGCATGCATGGGCTCTTTCTAGGCATCTTCATCGTGGGTGGCAGGCTCTTCTCTGCCAAATATGCCAGTCACAACCACTCTTCAAAGCCCAGCTGAAATCTCACTGCTCCATGAGTCTCCCCCAAAACCTCCATTCAAATTCCTTGCTCCTTAAATATTTTCTATACATTTTTCCATACCTTACCCCGTAGCAGTCATGAAGTTGAGCCACTCATACTTCCCCTCAAGAGAATCTCCTGTAAGGAGTTTAGCTGGCAGACCACTTCCAGCTGCTGTGCCTTCGTATCTGCTGCAGCGTTCCTGTCAAGGGCATGCTCACAGCCAATGACTGAACACAGCATTAGGATGCTAAAGCCTGGCCGTTTCCACCCATCATGGAACTCTTCGATGGGCACTTTTTGCCCTGGCCTCTCCATCAGCCTGGCAAAGGCTTTTTTGGAGCTGCACCACAGGCTGAAGTTCCTTCTATGTAGTTGTCCTTCCTTCCCTCCCCCCTTGCACAGGATCAGACAGGCATCATGGTCTGAACACCATTCCCTCCTACTTCTGCTTCCTCTTTCCTTTATTCTTCACAAGCCTTTTCCCCAGTAAATCTCTTTTGTGTCTAATTCTGTCTTGATATTTTCTTGGCATAAGAGGACCCGAACTGACACAACCCTTTTTAACCAAAAATTATGGCAGGAGGCCATTGCTCATCATACAATCAGAGAGGTTTATGTAAGTCAATTGTCTTCTTTGCCCCTTGATTTATAGTCAGGGAGAATGAAGAGCTTCTAAACAGAAAACAAAGTTTGAGCTTGCCTAAGCCAACCCTCCCAGATTACAGATGAGGAAGCTGAAGTTTAGGAAAAATGCTCTAATTCTGCCAGTGTTAATTAAGCATTTGTGTGTTGGGCACTGGGCTAAACTCCCTCAGGGAGCACCAAGGGGAGCAGGAGAGATGCCCAGCAGCCCCTCCTGATTCTCCTGGAATGCCACTGGATCCAGCCCCATCTCGCCATCTCCACAGCCACAGCCTTAGGGAGGACTTGTCTTCCTGCTCCTGTTTTGGCCTCCTCCAGCTGTGCGTCCACACTGTGATCTTTCTCACTGTAAACCTTCATAAGTGAAGGGTAATAAGGTTGGTATTTCACAGCAGTAAACATATGGGCTACGGAGTCACACTGTTTGGGTTCCAACCCCAACTCTGCCGATTACCACCTATATACCCTTAGAGGAACTACTGGGGACCCTGTGTTCCAGTTCCCTCATCTGCTAGAGGGTAACATTTATGGCCTCTAACACAAAGATTGTTGTCATATTAAATGAGTTAACACACATAGAGTTCTAAAATGTGCCTAGCACACAGTAAGCACAGAGTAACTCAAAAGATGTATGTTGTTGATGTTGTTGGTGTTATTTATTGTTGTGGTCTCACTCCTCTTTCCTGGCCCTACTTTGGAAGAAAACATAGTATGTATAAAGGCATCAAAACCTGGCCCATGACATCGTATCTGACCTTACTTCCTTTCCCGTCACTCTCCTCTGCATTTTAGCTCTAGCAACACCAAAGCACTTGCTATGTCCCACATCCCTTGCTGTGTCTTGTGGCGGTGCTTTGGTCATGCTCTACCATCTGCCCAAAAGGTCCACTCCCCATCACCTGACAGGTAAACACTTACCCATCCCTCAAGACTCAGCCCAAGGATCACCCACACTGGGGAGCCTGTCCTACCTCTCCTCTCTCCAGGGTGTGCTACACAAAACTCAACCAATATTCTTTTCCCACTGCAATGAGTGGATGGCGATATGGTTTGGCTGTGTCACCACCCAAATCTCATCTTGAATTCTCATGTGTTGTGGGAGGTGGGAAGTAACTGAATCATGGGGGCAGGTCTCTTTCCCACGCTGTTCCCATGACAGTAAGTTTCACAAGATCTGACGGTTATTATAATGGGGAGTTTTCCCACAGAAGCTCTTTTTTGCCTGCTGCCATCCATGTAAGACGTGACTTGTTGCTCCCTGCCTTCCACCATGATTATGAAGCCTCCCCAGCCATGGCGAACTGTAAGTCTAATAAACCTCTTTCTTTTGTAAATTGCCCAGTCTTGGGTATGTCTTTGTCAGCAGCATGAAAACAGACTAACACAGATGGTCACTAGGGCATTCTCTACATTTTTGTTTATTTATAATAACATTATTAATCCTAAACAAATACATACACAAAAGCAAAAATTAGAAACACCCTGAATAAGGCTCACCATTAAGGATTCATTAAACAGTCAAACGTCCATGTAATAGAGTACTAGGCAACCACTAAAATGTATTTTAAAATGTGTAATAACATGAGTATACTTTGAATAAAATATTAAGTGAAAAAGTGGCATAAAATCAATACATACAGTAAGAATTAATGTACCAAATATGCATTACAAGTCTAGAAGATAGTATCTAGAATGACAGAATCATGAATAATTTTACTTTTTGTGTTTTTAAACTTTTCCAAATTTTCTGTAGGGTATATATGTTCATCTTAAAGTAATTTTAAAAAAGCTTTTTAAAAAGAATGTTCATCTTCTGCAAAGCACAGGGACGAGTAGAAAGTAGACACAGTAAGTGGTGTGTACAAATGAACCTTCAAACTGAATACCATGTGATAAGTACTTCAGTAGCAGCATCTAGATTGGGAAATGAGAGGGATGCAGATACCACTAATCAAGAGAAAGGACATGTTTAGAGAGAATGACGAGGCTGAGTTTTGAAATATTTTATTTGAGATGCTTCCTGAAAATCCAAGTGCTGAAGTTCAGCAAGTAAGTGGAAGATATGCGTCTGGAATGAACAAGAATTCTGCTCCTTTGGTGGTGACTAGAAATCAAGGAGATCAGGCAAGCAGGGTGGTGAAGGTAAATGAGAGGAAAATAAATCAAACAACCTGTAACCAACCAAGGTTCCATTTGGAAATTTGGTGATAAGTGTTTTGAGTAAGTGATCTGTTCATCTGTAAAGGTCACTGGACACTTGTAAAAATGCTGTGTCCCAGGTAATCAAAGAAAATCTATCAGCACTTATCTCTTTATTTTACTTGTCTACAAACAGGTTAACACCTAGAACACTTATAACTACGGTGTACTTACGTTGTCCACAGTGAGTCCCTATGTATCCTTTCTGGCACAGACAGTGATCATCACTGCAGCTACCTCCATTCATACAGCGAATATTGCAGTGTTGTACTTGAAAAAAAAGAAGAAGAAATCACTTTTGCAACTTAAATGCATAGATTGCAACAGCTCGCAGGAGTTGATTTGTAGTTATTTGAAGAGAAAATCACATAGTTTATCAGGATTCATCTATTTTTACCCAATAATTACCTAATTGAGAATGCTAAACATATCATTATTTGTGTGAGTAAAATCACTTACCGGCTAGGCACGGTGGCTCATGCCTGTAATCACAACACTTTGGAAGGCCAAGGCGGGCGGATCACCTGTGGTCAGGAGTTTGAGACCAGCCTGGCCAACATGGTGAAACCCTATCCCTACTAAAAATACAAAAATTAGCCGGGGGTAATGGTACATGCCTGTAATCCCAGCCACTCAAAAGGCTGAGGCAAGAGAATTGCTTGAACCTGCAGGGCGGAGATTGCAGTGAGCCGAGATTACACCCCTGCATTCCAGCCTGAGTGACAGAGTGAGACCCCGTCTTGAAAAAAAAATCATTTACCATGCAATGCAATTGTTTCTTTGGCATTCACTTTAATAGTGCTAAATGGCTTCCTTAATTTAACAGAACTTACAACTCAATGTCATTTCTGTAATTTATACCAACAAGAAAGTATTGCCTTGAGTAACCATATGAGACAAGATTATGATGGCAATAATTTTCCCGTGAAAAGATTTAGAATCTCAGGCAGGTGGCACAGGGGAACAGTTAAGAGTAGCAAATTCCAGCCTATAAACAGAACCAAAGACAAAAACCACATGATTATCTCAATAGATGCAGAAAAGGCCTTTGACAAAATTCAACAGCCCTTCATGCTAAAATCTCTCAATAAATTCGGTATTGATGGAACGTATCTCCAAATAATAAGAGCTATTTATGACAAACCCACAGCCAATATCATACGGAATGGGCAAAAACTGGAAGCATTCCCCTTGAAAACTGGCACAAGACAGGGATGCCCTCTCTCACCACTCCTATTCAACGTAGTATTGGAAGTTCTGGCTAGGGCAATCAGGCAAGAGAAAGAAATCAAGGGTATTCAGTTAGGAAAAGAAGAAGTCAAATTGTCCCTGTTTGCAGATGACATGATAGTATATTTAGAAAACCCCACTGTCTCAGCCCAAAATTTCCTTAAGCTGATAAGCAACTTCAGCAAAGTCTCAGGATACAAAATCAATGTGCAAAAATCACAAGCATTCTTATACACCAGTAACACACAAACAGAGAGCCAAATCATGAATGAACTCCCATTCACAATAGCTTCAAAGAGAATAAAATACCTAGGAATCCAACTTACAAGGGATGTAAAGGACCTCTTCAAGGAGAACTACAAACCACTGCTCAGTGAAATAAAAGAGGACACAAACAAATGGAAGAACATACCATGCTCATGGATAGGAAGAATCAATGTCGTGAAAATGGCCATATTGCCCAAGGTAATTTATAGATTCAATGCCATCCCCATTAAGCTACCAACGACTTTCTTCACAGAATTGGAAAAAACTGCTCTAAAGTTCATATGGAACCAAAAAAGACCCCACATTGCCAAGACAATCCTAAGCTAAAAGAACAAAGCTGGAGGCATCATGCTACCTGACTTCAAACTACACTACAAGGTTACAGTAACCAAAACAGCATGGTACTGGTACCAAAACAAAGATATAGACCAATGGAACAGAACAGAGCCCTCAGAAATAATACCACACATCTATAGCCATCTGATCTTTGACAAACCTGACAAAAACAAGAAATGGGGAAAGGATTCCCTATTTAATAAATGGTGCTGGGAAAATTGGCTAGCCATAAGTAGAAAGCTGAAACTGGATCCTTTCCTTACTCGTTATACGAAAATTAATTCAAGATGGATTAGAGACTTACACATTAGACCTAAAACCATAAAAATCTTAGAAGAAAACCTAGGTAATACCATTCAGGACATAGGCATGGGCTAGGACTTCATGTCTAAAACACCAAAAGCAATGGCAACAAAAGCCAAAATTGACAAATGGGATCTAATTAAACTAAAGAGCTTCTGCACAGCAAAAGAAACTACCATCAGAGAGAACAGGCAACCTACAGAATGGGAAAAAATTTTTGCAATCTACTCATCTGACAAAGGGCTAATATCCAGAACCTACAAAGAACTCAAACAAATTTACAAGAAAAAAGTAAACAACCCCATCAAAAAGTGGGCAAAGGATATGAACAGACACTTCTCAAAAGAAGACATTCATACAGCCAACAGACACATGAAAAAATGCTCATCATCACTTGCCATCAGAGAAATGCAAATCAAAATCACATTGAGATACCATCTCACACCAGTTAGAATGGCAATCATTAAAAAATCAAGAAACAACAGGCGCTGGAGAGGATGTGGAGAAACAGGAACACTTTTACACTGTTGGTGGGACCATAAACTAGTTCAACCATTGTAGAAAACAGTGTGGCGATTCCTCAAGGATCTAGAACTAGAAATACCATTTGACCCAGCCATCCCATTACTGGGGATATACCCAAAAGATTATAAGTCATGCTGCTATAAAGACACATGCACATGTATGTTTATTGCAGCACTATTCACAAGAGCAAAGACTTGGAATCAACCCCAAATGTCCATCAGCGACAGACTGGATTAAGAAAATGTGGCACATATACACCATGGAATACTATGCAGCCATTAAAAAGGATGAGTTCATGTCCTTTGTAGGGACATGGATGCAGCTGGAAACCATTATTCTCAGCAAACTATCACAAGAACAGAAAACCAAATACCACATGTTCTCTCTCATAGGTGGGAATTGAACAATGAGATCACTTGGACACAGGAAGGGGATTATCACACACCGGGTCCTATTGTGGGGAGGGGTAGAGGGGAGGGATAGCATTAGGAGATATACCTAATGTAAATGACGAGTTAATGGGTGCAGCACACCAACATGGCACATGTATACATATGTAACAAACCTGCACATTGTGCACATGTACCCTAGAACTTAAAGTATAATTTAAAAAAAAAAAGAAAGAAAAAAAAAAAGTAGCAAATTCCACAGAATTTTGTTAAAAGAAATTTTAGAGGCAGAATAGAGAAACAAGAAAATGCCGAGAAAGGCATTTAATAACAAGACTGCCTAATGACAGGGACAGCTGGATTTGCCTCAGAAAGAGCTGCTTGTTTAAACTGTAACCTCAAACTAAGTAAGATACTCATTTTCACCTACAGAAGTGTACATTTCAGGGCCCAGAGCAGAAAGACCATGGACTGACAGCCTTAGACTCTAGACAATGAGACACTCAGAGAGGCTGGAGTAAAAGACAGCCACAGGCTCATAATGAGCAATGACAACAGCGCAGGCAAGTGCTCTCATTTCTCCAGTGTTCAGGCTGTCTCTAGGTCAGTAATTTAGGAATGCTAATAGCACTTTCAAAATCCTAGGCTATTTCCTATTGCAAAGCTTGATTGAATTAACCACTAATCCTTGTTGATACCTGCTTACACACGGAGGCCAGGGTTGGGCTTTGGAGTTTGGCTTATTCTGTCTGGTCTTCCAAGTTGTGGGAGTAAATTCTCAGAGAAAAAGTTTCAATAATTTTAGCTAAGGAGAAGAGAATATCTTCTTTCTACACAAAAGCAGAAATCTGCTGTTTATGCTCACTCTTTCTGAAGCACAGGGGCCAAATCCTCTCTCCAGAGCAAACAGAAGATTCCTCCCAACAGCCACCCTGTCCATTACCCCTTATTAGGAATCCTCAGCCATGGTATTGAAAAGTGCTACTTGACTTCAGGAGAAAGGAACAATTTTTATAAGGAGCTACACAAATCTCAGCCTGACAACAGGGAAGGAAAGTGCAGAACCCAATATCTTCTATGCCCTTTTACAGCACAAAGAAGTTAAGTCAAGTTGAAAGTTAAATGCCTTTTCAAGAACATGCCACACACTGAAACGACATCAAAGGCCTGTTTCTACTGAACTAGAGCCACCTCCGTCTCTCAGCATTCACGGCCCCCTCAGCATAGCCTCAGGTGTCTTTCGGGGCTCCTTGGCACATGCCTACTATGTCCTATGACTCCATCTCCTGATCTACTTATCAGTCATTCATTCACTCACAAACATTTCTGACTGCCTACTATGTGTCATGCAAAAAACCCGGCACTTGCCTTGTCCTAGTCCCTCTGTAGAACCCCCTCCCTTACCTGCCTCTGTGTCTCCTTGCCCCTAACCCCTAAACCCCAACACAACATACACACAGTTCTCCCCCAAAACCTGAAATCCTATCTATCTCCAAAATCCATTTCAAATATTGCTTCTTTCCATTGACCTTTTCTGATACCTCTCAAACCAAATGTGAGCCCTTTCTCCTTTCCAATTATGTTTCTCTTTTGAAGCATATATTATATAATCCAGCCTATTTTTACTTATTTTGCCACACCCCATTTGTTTAAAAACTTCTTAGGAGTGGGGAGTGTCATGAGCATTAATTATGCAATATTCCCTTAAGTGCCTAGAGTAGCACCTTGCTTATAAGTAAGTGCTGTATAAAACTGTGCTAAATTAATTTTTATTTAACTAACTCATGCTGCCTGATGATGACATCAAAAGCTATGCCCAAAGACCAAACTGAGACTTAGAAGTTGTCCATTGTGTCCGAAGCACTTATACAGCCCTACTAAGTAGGTTGCTATTAAAAATATTTTTATCTTTGTTTCCCCATGTATGAAAGCAGAAATAACTCCTTTGTTGCAGTAATGAAATCAAGCAACCCCGGAAAGTGATTAAAACAGTTATTTTAGGCTCTTATGATTCCATTAAAACGTCTCAGCCAAAATGCTTTTTTAACTAAAAAGCCGTCTATAAGTATACAAAGAAAAAATGATTTAGTGAAAACTTTGAATAATATTCTAAGTAGGTCAGGAAAAGGTGTATAGTTGCTTTAAAATTTGAAGTTAAACTTAGCTTCATCCTATCTTAGAAAAACAGTGAGGATTGGGAAAAGCACAGGAAATGATGTCATCTGTCAAGCAGCATAGGAACTCAGCCTTCAAACTGATTTCAATTAAAGCAGTTCATGCCAAGAGCTAATTTCCATTCCCACATGAGCGACAAAGCCATTTAACTACTTTGAGATTAAAAAGCTAACAGTAGTTTCAATAGTGACTTTACATTATTTGTTCAAGTTGAAAATCAGAATGAATTCTTCTTTCTGGCAAGAATGATAAGTTTACATTTAAATGCAATAGAATAAAAACCTCCCTGATATATATTTTTTATTCTGTCTTTCAGGCAAACCTTTTCCAGCATAAAATGTTGTTTCTTCTTTAAAAAATAAAAGCACTCATTCAGACTTGTGAAACAAGAAGACACCAAGGAACCCTATGCATGAATCCTTGGGGGAAGCCAGGAGGAGGCAGGCTCAGCACAGAGAATAGGCTCCGAATCACCTGCTTTGCCACCGTGTTTACCATGGGAAACTTTTTACTCATTGTGAATCTTAGATCTTTAGGGGGAAAAAGCATTCCGATAAAGGTGCTCAGGATTTCTGAGGGGAAGTGAAGGAACTAGATATGCAGTTTCACTGTACACACAGGAAACAGTTTACAGAGAATATATACCCAAATTGGTTTTATTTTGGATTGAGTCCTGCCATTGATGCATATTCTAAATTTACGCTGATTTGAACAAGAATTCCCGATGTATCATAATTGGGAGACCAAATTCTATGTCTCTTTAAAAAGCCAACTGAAAACTAGGGGTTCCTCCTACACCCATAATGATGCTATTTCTTTACTGGATGCACTAAGTACCCCAAGTCAGAAGATATCCCTAAACTCAATCTGTGTTAAGATTTTACTAGAAATTGAAAATACTAGGGGAATCAGAGTGCACTGATCCTGCCATATGCAGTGAACCCTGAGAGGCCTAGAGCCCCAGTGAGGATCTGCCCTTGAAGACGAGCAGACAGCCATAAAAGGTTTCATGTAAGGCTCAATATCTCAGAGCTAACAGAAAATGTTGCCATTTCCCCATATCCATAAAAGATCCCAAATTAATTTTGTGTTCATATCAGATGTCAGTCATTTCAGTCATTCAACAGTGACTTACTGAACGTCTTTCATTTGCCAGCATTGGCCAGAAAGAACAGAAGACATTTTCTCTAATTACAGCCCAGTACAGATTAGTTCTTCAATGATTCATCAGAAGAGAGCAATGTGAGCACGCTATGGGAATGCGAGAGAGGCAGGGCTGCCACTTGGATCTAAATACCTCAGGTAATGATTTTCTTTGGGATGCATTAGGGTTGGAACGATTCTAAAGACCTGCCATCATCTTGGCAGGCACAACTGGCAGAAAGAACACTGGGAGCAATTTGCACATAAGCATTTGTAGGATGAACATGTGATTTTAATTTAGGTACTAGGAAAAGCACAGACAGACAAATTAAACAGCCAGACTAACTTCTGGACTCTACACCTGAGACAACAGTCCACAGGGACAATCAGAGTCACTGCAGGATAAAAACAATTTTCATTTAGAGAGATAACAGCAATGGCATTTCCCTTAAGTGAATGGATGTCTGGGGATGCCTAAAGACACACAGCTTAGAAGAGAAACTTCACTAGCATTCTCAAACAAACAAACATCTAGCCAAGCTGGAAAAGCTGCAGAGAAGAACAAGTTAAATGACAGCAGTGATAAAGGTGCTTCCATAAAGGGCAGTCTAGAAAGAAAGAGTTCAACCATTTCTAAGGACAAGTCTGAGTAGATTCCATGCATGTTTCTCCTCCCAGTCCATATAAATCCCACAATTCCCGGAAAGCTTTTTCAAGGAGGACTTCTTCCAGACTAGCTGTAGCAGCACCTTCCCTTCCTCTCAATGTCCCCACACTTTCAGGATTTGGTTGTACAGCACTCCCTCAAACTTGCTAACACACTGGTCTAGAATTGTTCTGCTGGCCTTCTTACACCCTTAGAGCTCAGCTTTGCATTGGGATTACAAATGCCCCAAACTCTTGCTCCCAGCTGATTAAAGCCCCTTCCTTCCTAAAACCGGTGTCAGAGAGGTTTTGTCTGTGACCGGTTCTGCTAACATTCTCATTGAACTGAAGTCAATTAAATGAGAAAATGTGATCAAAGTATAAGGGGTTTGAAAAGTGTAAGGGGCCCCAAATTGATATACAGGTTTGATGCAATTCCTATCAAAATCCTAAAAGGTTTTGTAAATATAGACAAGATTAATCTACAGTTTTTACAGAAAAGAACTAGAATAGCTAAAACAAAAAAGGATATAGTGGGAAAAATCTGTCTACCCATCCTGGGTGACAGAGCAAGACCCTGTCTCAAAGAATAAGTAAATAAAAATAAAACTATGAAACTAGTAGAAAAAAGTTGGAGAAAATCTTCAGAATCTAGGAGTAGAGAAAGCATTCCTAGACTCATCAATGAAAGCATGATCCAGTAAAGGGAAAACTGATAAGTTAGACTTAGTCAAATTTGAAAACATTTGCTCTATGAAAGATCCCATTAAAAATATTAGAAAGCAAGCTACAGAGTGTGATAAAATGTCTGCAAATCACATTATCTGACAAACAGCTAGTATTTAGAATATATAAAGAATTCTCAAAACTCAATAATGAAATAATAAACAACTCAATTAGCATCTGGACAAAAGAGGCCAGGCACAGTGGCTCATGCCTGTAATACCAACACTTTGGGAGGCTAAGGCATGCAGATTGCTTGAGCTCAGGAGTTCAAGACCAGCCTGGGCAACATGGAAAAACTCTGTCTCTACCAAAAATACAAAAAACTTAGTGGGGCATGGTGGTGCGCCCCTGTGGTTCCAGCTACTCAGGAGGCTGAGGTGGGAGCATAACTTGAGCCTGGGAGACGGAGGTTGCAGTGAGCCGAGATCGTGCCACTGTACTCCAACCTAGGTGACAGAGTAAGACCCCGTCTAAATATTTTTTTAAATTAAAAATAAGAAGCTAGACAAAAGATATACAGAGACTTTTCACTGAAAAAGATATACAGGTGGCAATAAGCACATAAAAAGATGTTTGACATCATTATCCAGTAGGGGAATGCAAATTGAAACCACAGTAAGAGATGATGACACAGCAATCAGAATAGCTAAAATTAAAAATAAAGATAACACAAAAAGCTGGTAAGGATGCAGAGAAACTGGGTCATTCATACACTGCTGGTGAGAATGCAAAATGGTACATACAGCGATTCCAAAAACAGTTTAATAGTTCTTAAAATGCTAAACACGAAACTATCATACAACCTAGAAATTGCATTTCTGAGCATTTATTCCAGAGAACACAAGATTGGTGTTCACACCACAACCTTGTACACAAATGTTCATAGCAGCTTAGTTCAAATAATAAAGAGAAAAAAAAATGATGACAATTCAGATGCCCTTCAATAGATGAATGGCCAAACTAACCTGTAGTATATCCGTAGCATGCACTACCACTCAGCAATCAAAAATAACAAACTATTGATACTGCAACAACCTAGATGACTCTCCAGAGAATCCTGATGAGCGAAAAAAGCCACTTCCAAAAGGTTATATACTATGTGATTCCATTTATATAACATTTGTGAAATGATAAAATTATAGAAATGCAAAAGAGATTAGTGGTTGTCAGAATTAAAGAGAGAATTAGGTTGGGAAGAAAACGACAATAAAAGCATAACATAAGCGCTCTTTGTGGTGATGGAAATGTTCTGTATCTTGACTGTATCAATTTTGTGATATCCTGGTTGTGCTGTTGTACTATAGTCTTGCAAGATGTCAACATGGGGAAAACTAAATAAAGAATACCCGGGATATTTCTGAATTATTTCTTACAAATGCCATAGTTGGAATTTTCCTTTCAAAACTCATGTTGAAAATTAATTATCATTGTGATGGTATTAAGAGGTGGAACCTTTAAGATGTGATAAGGTCATGAGGGCTTTGCCCTCATAAAGGGATTTACACCATTATCTAGGGAGTGGGTTGGTTATGTAGGGAATTCAGCGCATTTTCTGTCTGTCTCTCATACTTGCTCCCCATGTGATACCTTCCACCATGGGATGGCTCTCAACAGACACTGGTGTCATGCTCTGGACTTCCCAGCCTCCAGAACCATGAGCCAAATAAACTTTTGTTGTTTATAAGTTATCCAGTCTGTGGTATACTGTTACAGCAGCAGAAAACAGATTAAGACAACTGTTTGCAAATCTACAATTATCTCAAAATATGAAGTTTAATTTTTAGCATTCTTCAAAAAAGTGTAGAGAGTAAAACAGAATTAGAAGATTCCAAAATTACAAACTACAGACTATAGTAATTACAAAATAGAAAATACAAAATCATAAAATATAAACTACAGGAAATAACTTTTATAATGTATCATATATAATTATATATATAATTAGAGAATAACATATGTATACATACAATATGTTTGTGTCTCCACAACATTTATATGTTGAAATTTAGTCCCTAATGGGAGAGTAGGGATCAGTGGGGCCTTTGGGAAGGTGATTAAGTCATGCAGGCAGAGCTCTCATGAAAGGATTAGTATCCTTATAAAAAAAGGCCTGAGAAACATGTTTGCCCCCTCTGCCATGTAAGGACACACAGAAAGCACCATCTGGGAGGAACAGGACTTCACCAGACATGTAATCTGCTGGCCTCTTGATCTTGGACTTCCCAGCCTCTAGAACTGTAAAAAAATACATTTTTGTTGTTTATAAATTACCCAGTCTATAGTATTTTGTTATAGCAGCCCAAACTGACTAATATATATATAAAGTTATAGAGTTTATTAATCCCAGTGTTACAAGCTACTATATATTTGTATGTGTGTATATACATATTAGAAGAATGAGTAAATTCATACATCAGTAAACCATGATAGGTCTTTATGACAATTAGGATTGCTCAAAACCATCTCCAGCCTCAGAGACTGACACAGTAAAGAACAGTCCTAAAGAGGGCTGGAATTAAAGTCTAGAAAAACTACTGTTTTGACCCTGTCTAGCTGATCATTCTTTTTGCCCTGGTGCTGAATGACGAGTGTCAAGAGTTCCACCAACACTAAGGGAAGCCACAACTTCCTGTTGTCCAAGAGAATCACTGGCTGGTACTTTGAACCTTCTGGAAATGCAATCTCTCATTCAGGTCACTAAGAGATCATTTTCTATTCTCAGAGTCACAGGACACTCATGTCAAAAACCACCTGAAAGAACAACACTTCTTTCATTTTGTTCATATTCAAGTGGGAAAACTAATGCTCTCTGAGGTCCCATGACTTGCCTGGACCTCCTTGATCCCTATCATATAACAAGTACAAAATTTTTCATAGGAAAAATTGGTGCAGTGATCTAAATTGACCCTTTTTAGTAGAACCACATGTAGTGAATGCAAACATTTCACTGAGTAGAACTGTCCTTCTATTAGCAGGAAAGTTAGCAAAGTGATCAGGATGTTCTTTGGAATGGCGCAGCTGTTCCCTAGAACATCACTCCAAAAGATGAGAAATGAATTATGATCATCCCCAGCTACCCTTAATTTAAAATATTTTGCCATCTTTAATTTTGCAAGTCATTTAGACAATATTAGTGCAGAGAGAATCAAAGTCAACAATTTTAAAGATTTCAAGTACCCCCAAAGATCCTGTTGAAACCAGAACCTCCTCCTTACACTAACCTCATCCACAAGCTACTTGGGGAGTTTGTCCAACGTCCAGGTACCATAGATATGACTCAGACTTCCTCAGAAAGCACCACCCACAGTCTTGGATTTTAGTCTCTAGACTAAATCTGGCCTCAGGACCTTACTACTGTACTCGTCACATCCCACAGTTAACTTGGACTCTACCAGGACCACGGCTTTTCCGTCTGGTCTTATTAACATCCTAGCTCCACATCTCATGATTTCTACTCAATAGAGAAGTCATTATCAGTTCACACTATCTTTGAAGACTTTCCCAGCTTAATACCCAGTTTTGCTATCTGGCTATATTTCTTCCCCCAGAGGAGTGCAATATTAGCTGGTTCAGGAACCAATCTGAGAGATGGGGTCTAATCCCAACTTTATAACTGCACTTCTTTTCCAACCCTGAGATGCTTATGTCTCAGCGGCAGCCTGGAAGTCACCCTTATAGAGATGGAGATGTCCCGCATGTTCCCAGATGTTCTGCCAGCTGGCTTCTCTGCCTTGTTCTATTTCTCCAGTTCAGGGGCTCTTGCTATGTAGAATGAACCTGCTGTTACTTGGAAGATGCACGTTTCACACCAAGCTGAGATCAAGGAAAACTATGCTACGTTCAGTGCAATAAGCAAGAGTCCCAGCCCATAGGGGAGTTTCTATCCCAATCATAACTGGCTGTATTTAGTAAAAGGTGGCTGTTATTGTGTAGGCTCCACCAGAAGCAGATTCTGAGACAATAATTGAAATGGAAGTAGTTTGTTCTGAAAGTAATTCTAGGAAACACTCGTAGGAGAGTGTGAAAGTGAGACAAAAAGAGAAGGAAGCTAATAAAGTACATTATCAAATCTATTATCACTGTGAACAGTGAGGGCTCAGTCCACTGGGGAACTTCAGGAGACAGTGCAGAGTGAACCTCATGGTTATCCAAACTGAGAGGCAAGGAAGCTGAGGCACTTATCCAACCATTCTCCATCTGTTGTTGGTTAAAAGTCGCTTCTAGGTCCACTAACCCCCAGCACTTCCAGCTTGCCCTGCATGCAGACCTGGCATGCTCTTTGGCCAGAAAAGTATACAAAGATCTCAGGCAGAGTCCCCGGTGTTCACCCATGAAGCCAAGGGAGGCGAGAGGGCATCAAGAGTGCTACACAGGACAACTTGCCCTAACCTGTTAATTGGCTTGTGAGAGACACACTCAAATGTTTGAACTCTTAACAGGTAATGAGCCTTGACACACTGAAGTCTCTACTTGCAGTAAACAAAAGAGAATGCACTGATTCCATAATGTTTCTCTTTAAAACTCTGTCAAAATAGGACACACAACAAGCGGGGTGCATTTTCTCACCAGAAAAAAAAAAAAAAAAAAAGAAATGGAAAAGGGACCTACGTTTTTTGCCATGGGGACAGTCAAAGTTTTGAGGGGCTGTTTACAGAAACAAGAACTTCAGCTTTTTAAACAACCAATGATGACTCACTTGCCCAAACCCCCAAAAGAAAAACAATAGAATAAGCAAGCAAAGGCTTTGAAGAATGAACTGTGGATATTCCTCTGGCATCACAGAAAGTGGCAAAATTCTGAAAGGAAAAATATGTTTATGCTTCATTACAAATCACCCCCAGAAACTTCCATGATGACTTCTTACATTTTCTTCTTGTAAAGCAGGGGTCTTGAGTCTTAAATAAGTTTTTAATCAGATTCATATTTCAGTACCACAAGGAAGAATGCCTAGATTTCTTGAGCCAAAAACGTTCATTAAACAGCCATTTCATTGAGCACCTTTTATGGTGTTTACATTGGAGATACAAAGATGAATAAGGCAATACCTACATAAAAGGCCATAAGCTTATCCTATTCACAGTAACTATGCCCCATAGGTAATTTTCCTATAAAGAGTAAAGCAGGGAAATGAGAGGCCAGATGAAGGAAAGCCTTTCCAAGTATTTTGGGCAGAACAGAGAAGGCAGATGTTCTAGTGAAAAAATGTATTGCAGGAAAGAGGAAAGCCAAAATCAAATTTAGGAGAAAATGGGGTGTAACCACATAAAATAATATTATATATAATGACATGTTAGACTTACTGGATCTGGAGCCACAGGAAGGAGCTATCTGACCAGATGGGCAAGTGCACATATTTGGCCTCGAACAAAATCCATCCCCACAGGAATGCCGGCAAATGGCTGTGAATAAAACCAGAGGCCTGTTAGCACATGGATTTAGAACACGATTTGTTATAGGGGACCGATCCTCAAATGAGGAAACCTGGGTTCTCAGGTCCCTCACGAACTTTGCTATCATGACTTATATGACCTTAAGCCTCAGGTGTACTCATTTTCAAAACAAGTCTATTGAACTAAATAAACTCTGGCTTTCAAATCCACAACTCCTTTATCCAATAACGGTGGTTCTCAACCTCTCTTTGCCTAGTCCACAGCACTGAATCCATCAAAAGCCCAGAACAGGCTATGACGAGAAAACCAAACAAACAAATTAAAATTCTGCATCTAAACATATTTGTATGATCATAAGAAATATATTAACTCTAAGATTTAATGATATGAAAATTACATTGTTACTTTTGGGAGCCAATTTTATTGTAAATGTTTTCTTGTTTTGTTTTGTTTTGTTTTGTTTTTTTGAGACGGAGTCTCGCTTTGTCGCCTAGGCTGGAGTGCAGTGGCGCGATCTCGGTTCATTGCAAGCTCTGCCTCCTGGGTTTACGCCATTCTCCTGCCTCAGCCTCCCGAGTAGCTGGGACTACAGGCATGTGCCACCACGCCCAGCTGATTTTTTGTATTTTTAGTAGAGATGGGGTTTCACCGTGTTAGCCAGGATGGTCTTGATCTCCTGACCTCGTGATCTGCCTGCCTCGGCCTCCCAGAGTGCTGGGATTACAGGCATGAGCCACCGTGCCCAGCCTATTGTAAATGTTTATCGTTTAATTTTTATCCTGTTCTGAATTCCATCAACAGTCTGAGAGAAGAACGCTGGAATCTACCGCCAGAGTACTGATTCTACAGTCAGGAAGCCATTCATCCTTTAGAGAAATATTAACATTTGCACACCACCCAGAGACTAATATCATGCTGGTACCAAATGCTCTGCTAGTGGCCACAACAGTAAGTTTAAATGGCATATGATTGATATTTATCAGCAGACTAGGACTTGGTCACTCCTTTTTGTCATGACAGGCATGATCTTTTCCTCAAGCTCCTGCACAGCCTTGCAAGTGCACACGTGACATGCAAAGCTAAAAGACTACACTTGATAGAAAGTGCATTCAAACATCCAAAGAGTTTAGGATGGAAACTGGAAATGGCTAAGAAACAAACTGTCAAAGGATCCAATAAACATTTATTTAAATACCTGGAGACATCATTTCTCAGAGAACTCTACAGAAGGCGAGGAAAGGGTTCTATTATAAAGTTCATTAAGAAAATCCAAATACCATTATATTTCTCTTTTAATGATCCAGTTTTGGTCTTAAACCGTAGTGTGCCAAATAAAGGAGAAGCTTTCTGGTCAAAATCAAGAATTGAGAAAGAGTTAAGCTTCTTCAGGTTGTGAAGCAAATAGTGGCCAATATAGTCTATTCTCCACTGACCACTGTCAGCCAAGTGAGAAGGTGAACTAAGTGATTCTTTAATGTCCCTTCAGCTCTAAATTTCTCCATTATACTAATGGCGTTTTCTGAAAACTGGACATTATTTCACAGGTCCAACAACTGTAAAAGCTCATGAAGGGCAGACATCATGACTAAAATTGACTTTGGTGTCTCCATTAAATAACACCTTGTCTGGCATGTGATTTGTCACTCAACATTTGTGGGATATTGGGGAAATCTGGAGGTTGGCCTTGCCAGCAGAATTCAATAGAGGAACCTCTGTTATCATTTGAGATGTTTCTTAGTCTTGCCACTGATCTTTGCCTGGTGCTCTATCTCCTCCCTTTCCCTTCTATCTAGGAGTCAGGTCTGATCTTGGCCCCTCAATCACCCAAATTCAATGTACAGGGTTTGGTTAGGCCTGTGGTTGGCCAGCAAAGTTAGAAATTACAATAAGAAAACCAGCAATAAGACTCTTTCATTCAAACTCCCATCAAAGTAATTAGTCTATGTAGCCAGGTACAACACATGTAAATGACACAACCTCAAGCAAAGTATCCCTGTGACTAACCTTTGAGAGAGGTTTGACTAAGTTGATGTATTTCCCAAACTGGAAAGGTAGAAAAGTCTTAAACCTGGAAGGCTCTACTATAAACAGATTAATAGTACAGTTACAAAGGGCCACATTCTAAGGCTCCCCATGCAACCAACACAACAAAAGAAGGACATGCAGAATGACAGGTGTTCTATTTACTTACGGACAATACACTGATTTCCGCCAGGTAAGGTTTTCCATCCAGGGCAACAGTAAGCATTATAACGTGATCCACAGACATTGGGTCTAAAACAAAAACAGAAGAATTCTATATTTAAAAAAAGAAGAAGAAGAGGAAGAGATGGCCAAAGGGAAAAAAAAATCCCTGAGTTATGAAAGCAAGATGAATCCTGGCAGACAGATAAAGCAAACTCATGAGACTCAATGCTGGGTTGGTAGCTTAGGACACTAACATAGTGATATTAACAGGGACATCCCTTAATATTACCTATGCATTGGCCCATCAGGGAAATAAAAACCAGAGCTACAAAATGTAGCACATTCTGTCACAATTCATGAAGTCATACAAGTCTTAAATTAGACAATAAACTTAAACAATAAATTTCTTACCGATATGGTTAAGAAAGGTTGTAATAAAATCTCATGCATGTAACACTTTACGTTTCTACTCTTTGAAGCCATATATATACATATATTTCCCCCTCTATGGCCCATCTCACCTCTATAATTTTACACATTCTTCCTTTCACTAAAATTACAGGAATGCAAACTCTGACATGAGTCAGAAAAAATAAAGGCCAAAACATGTAAATATTTATTTAGCAAAAGTTTGGAAGCAGGCCAGGTGCAGTGGCTCATGCCTGTAATCCCAGCACTTTGGGAAGCCGAGGCGGGCAGGTCACTTGAGGTCAGGAGTTCAAGACCAGCCCGGCCAACATGATGAAACCCCATCTCTACCAAAAACACAGAAATTAGCTTGGTGTGCTGGCATGTGCCTATATTCCCAGCTACTTAGGGGGCTGAGGCACGAGAATCGCTTGAATCCGGGAGGCGGAGGCTGCAGTGAGCTGAGATCGTACCACTGCACTCCAGCCTGGGCGACAAAGTAAGACTCTGTCTCAAAAAAAAGTTTGGAAACACACTTGATACCAGCAGTTACAAGAAAATAAAATCAGTGTCACTCTGGGTTTCTTGTTTACAGACAGTTCATCACATGTCCTGGAACAGAAACTCCATTCAGAATCCAGATGATCCACATTTAACAATTTCAGGGAGCAACAGAGTAAGGATCCAGTGACTTCTACAGTGGAAACTAAGACAGAGACTATAATACACAGAGACCTAGAAGAAGCAACCATTAGTTTTACTTTGCCACATCCTGAGGGCCTAAGCATTGATGCTAGTTGCTGGTGATCAGGGGCTCATAAGGAAGGTCAAATGTTTTGCAATCAATTTCACACAAACTAGGAGCAATTCCAAAGCTTACAGGTATAAACACTGTAATCCCAAAAGCATAAACCTTTAAAAACAACTGTATAGCTAAAATGTGTTTTCAGTTAGGGTGCACTCCCACATTCTCTTTGTATATGGAGACCATATGACACAGTACAGAGCCCTCCCACATTTCCTCTGAACTCACTACTTCAGCATCATGCCGGTTTGGGAACCAACGTAAGGTCTTTGCTATGTCCTTTACCCCTTTTGTTTCTCCAGAAAATCTGGAACACCCTGCAGGGCACCATGCATACTTCACACTGACAGATGCTGAGGTCAGAAAGGGAATTAGGAAGAAAGCTGGAGGAGCCAAGGAAAGGGCCCTAACTCTACACCCAGCAGCCCAGGCCTTCTCTGAGGATAGAGAGGAAATGATTGGATAGAGGCGAAATATGTGCATGATGCTAGAGGCTGTGTGAGCTCAGTATATTTCTGTGTACAATGGCATAATGAAATGTCTCCCTTGTGTGTATATGTGTCAAATAATGGACATGAAAGCTTCATATATCAAAAAGGCGATGAACATACAATGCAGCATTATCATCCTGATGGAATCATCTTCTGACCTAGGTTACTCAACCAATGGAACCATAAGGAATAAAGGAAGAAAGATGTTATGGAGAATTTTAAGTCAAAGGCTCTCAACCCTTTGTCCCTCCATGACAAAGTAATGCCTGAAACTTCAGTGTCCAGAAGTTCCTGGGGAAATTCAAATTCTCAGAAAGGAAAATGAGAGAGGAAGTCAGGGTAGACAGCTGGGGTAGAGGGGAACACTCGGCCTTCCAAACTTTTATTATAAAAGTTCTCTCGATTTGAAATGACAATCCAGGTCAAAGTCAACCACCTCAAACCTTCTCCAGGAACAGCCCATTAGAACAGCTCCGCTGAGATAGTCCAATCCCTATGAAATCCTGGAATACTGTCAGAGCACCCCTGAGCCTTTGCAGGGTGTCCTGTGGTTGACATAATGTTTTTTTTTTTTTTTTTTTTTAACTACAATCATACATTGGCTGACATAATATGTCACAGACATAGTGTCTGGCAAAAATATGTATGTCGTAACACACATACAAGATGAAGAAGCTCAGAAACAAAGGGTCCAGAATAACTATTTCAGTCCTATGAAGCCAAATATTCTAAGGATTTTCCAAGGTATTTGAAAAAGCACGATAATATAAACGTTCTTTTTTTAATGTTTAGAATCAATCTACAGCCAAAACATGGAAGATTTTACAATTTACGATAGTTACAAAAGAAAATGTAAATGTTGTAAACCTTCACAAGGGTAGAAGTAATGGGACAGATGACATAACTCGGGAAACAATTTGGGAGGGAAAGTGTGGCAGTCAATAAAGCAGCTGATCCTAGAAACAGAGTCTTCTCTATATTACACTGTGTTTTCAAATAACCAATAAAGAAAAGTTATACTACAGCTATATTTAAAAGTTGTGAAGAAGAAGAGAGAAAAAGGGTACAGATACTTTAGTGAACTAAGTCTCCATCTTTCAAAGCAAGAAACCAATGGGTACTGTTTAAATCTAGATACAGAGGTACAAACATGGTAGATGGTGTTATGGAGATGGATATGAGAAGAACAAAAAACAGAAATGTTTCGACCTAGTTACCTTAAGAGATGAGAACTTGGGGAAGCAGAGACAGAGTTCTCTTGCTTTCTTATCTAATATTCATCCACAACTGTTCATTTTAAAATATATGCTCTTCTATTTCCATCATCATCTTTCACTTAAAACAATAACTCTACTTTTGAATATGAACATCTTATCTTTGAAACAGGATGCTTCTTGTTTCATTTATTCACCATTCCCTTTCATTAATGCATCACATTTTCATTTCACTGTATTTCTTAAGGTTCTTTATAATTTTGGATTGGACTTATTTTATTTGCATCCTCTGACTTTCTATGAATTTTAAAACTTTATCATTCACAAGTAATACGTTACATAATTTCAGTTATTTCAACCAATACCTTCAAATGACAATGATTGTTTTAATTGTGTTGCCATTCATTCTTAAATCATTCTAAATGCTATGCGGTATGGCTCAATGCAAAGTATTAGAAACATATAAGATTTCTCCTCTGCTGCTTTTGGTCTTGAGACACTGTAAACGAATAGAACTCGTTCAAACAAGATGCGTGACATCTGTTCTACTTACACACAGAAAAAAAACAGCTCTGATTCTGGAAATAAATGAATGTCTTATTGAAGCTGGAAAGAACTAAAACACGTAAACTCTAAAGCAGACATACTGGATTATTGCCATAATAAAATATTTAGTTATAAGGTTTCAATACAAAATGCTTGTACAGGGAAGGTAAATCTTTAATACAGTTACTCTTTGGGGTCAATGAAAGTATAGCATCCATACCTCTTTCTCTTTTCACCTCGTCAGCTATCCCCACCAAACCCCATCACTCCAGCACAAACACACAAAGTCAGAGTTAAAGCTCTGTGCAAGTAGCAACAACATTCAACAAATTTTTAAAAATTAAAATTCAAAGGGGAAAGAACTCTTTGCTAAGTGCTACAGATACATTATTTTATTTCATCCTCATAGCAACTCTTCAAGGTAATTTTTATTGTTATAATGTTTAACACTAAAAAAAAAAAACTATTGCTTAAGAAGTTTAAACAACCTGGCCAAGGTCCCATAGCTTAGATGTGTGTAATGGAGATCTGAACTCAAAAAGCCTGACTCTAGAGTACACTCTCCTAACCTTATGTTAAGTCAAAGGTGTACTTAGAGGACAAGATGATATTTCATCCAGTAGCATTCAGGGTGACATAAGTAACACAAATCACAGAATGTCCATCAATAGACCAAGGATAAAGCATAGCATAAACTGTTTTGAGACAGAGTCTTGCTCTGTCGCCCAGGCTGGAGTGCAGTGGCGTGATCTCAGCTCACTGCAACCTCCACCTCCTGGGTTCAATAGATTCTTCTGCCTCAGCCTCCCGAGTAGCTGGGACTACAGGCATGCGCCACCATGCCCAGCTAATTTTTATATTTTTAGTAGAGACAAGGGTTTCACCATACTGCCCAGGCTGGTCTCGAACTCCTGACCTCATGATCCACCCACCTCTGCCTCCCAAAGTGTGAGGCACCACACCCAGCCAGCATAAATTGTTTTTACCTGTATTCCAATAGTCTATAGGGGAAAGAGGGAAAATACATTTATACTCCACTTCACCACTGTATGTTACATTTTTTAAAAATAGCTAAGTCTTTATCTGTAATTTCTTTTACCAGTTACTTTCAATATTGTGCTCTGCAAGAACCCAACTCCAAACACCCTGGGGCATGAGTGAGTCTCAGCAGGTTTGATATTTGGATTCAGTTAAACACAGCCCTCAGAGATCCCGTAGACTGGCAAAAGCCTCTCTCAACGGAGCAAACAGCTGGCCTCTACCACGTCTGACCACATCATTGCAAGACTTGGCCTCTGTGCAAGATGTCTGCAGTGTGTCCACATTCCTTAGCCAGAGCCCATTTCTGCAATTTGGCCTCTTACAGCAAGATAGCCTTTCTGTTTCCTATGCAAAGTGCAAACTCCTTTTCAGAAAAGGTTAAGGTAATAAAAACAAGGTCAGGAGGCTCTTATTTCATATATGTTAGTTTCTCAACATGTATGTTAGTGATTAAACTCTTGCACAAGGAGAACACTAAGCACTAGGTAATGGCTAATGAGGCTGACCTGCTTCATTAACTGCTTTTTTTTCTTAACCTTTAAGGGAAAAAATCATGATTTAGCCCCTTAAGTGTAAATCTGGAGGGGCATCAAAAGGTAAATGCCCTCACACAGCAAAGGACACCCACCTGCCCATGTATTGTGTCCCATGTTAATATCTTAACATCCTACTGTTCCAAGGTTAAAATAACTTCCACTATAAAAAATGTGATAGATCATGGAACAATTACAATACACAAATGAGCTGCCTGTATTGTGAACTACACATCATGATTTGATTTGCTCTTTGATAATTTTCTTAATAAGATAAAAAAAGAAAAAACATCATGAGTCGTCTGAGGAAGGGGCCCATGCTACTCTGACAAACCTTGCAAATACTTCCCCTCTTTATTTTAGTGCCTTTATTCTGGTCCTCTTCACTGAAGTCAGAGGTCAAGTCTCCCAGCAGTGATTTGAATACCTCACGTGACTGTTCCAGTCTATCTGCCAGTCACAATGCAACCTGGGTAACAAAACTTCAAACCCTGGTAATGAGAACAGCTTCCGTGACTTCCCTAAGCTTCAGCTTGGCTCTCTAGACTGCGGTCCCCAACCCCTGGGCCACAGACCAGTCCATGTCCTGTTAGGAACTGGGCCACACAGCAGCAGGTAAGTGGCAGGCAAGCAAGTGAAGCTTCCTCTGTATTTACAGCTGCTCCCCATCACTCTCATTACCCCTGAACTCCACCTCCTGTCAGATCAGGGACAGCGTTAGATTCTCATAGGAGCGCAAACCTTACTGTGAACTGCACGTGGGAGGGATCTAGGTTGTCCACTCCTTATGAGAATCTAATGCCTGATGATCTGTCACTGTCTCCTATCACTCCCAGATAGGACCGTCTAGTCACAGGAAAACAAGCTCAGGGCTCCCACTGATTCTACGTTATGGTGAGTTGTATAATTATTTCATAATATATTACAACGTAATAATAATAGAAATAAAGTGCACAATAAATGTAATGAGCTTGAATCATCCTGAAACCATCCCCCTGGCCATGGAAAAGCTATCTTTCACGAAACGAGTCCCTGGTACCAAAAAGGTTGGAGACTGCTGCTGTAGACCCAGCGACTCTTCTCTGGATTGTCTGGGTCGACACTGCTTGGGATGCGGGCAATTCTGGCTTCCTCCTTTGAGGATGCAAGCCAGCCAACCACTCTAACCTACTTTGTGCAGTTGGGGATATTTTTTTTTTTAGATAAAAGTAATCTGAAAAGGAACAGAACGAATAATAGATTTTATGCTGGTTTTCAAGAGCTTTATCCCCTTCTTGCCTTCTCCATCACCAGTAGATTGGTGACTCCATTACCTTTTCCTCCCAAGCCACGGTCCATCTGTTTCTCTCTCCCTCTTTCTCTCCCTCCCTTCCTCATCTCCCCTTCCCTATCTCCCTTTCTTCCACTCTGTCTCTTTTCTTCTCTCTTTAGTTCCGGTTTTCAGGGCATTTAGAATTAAATGTTTTGTTACCATCTCAAACTCAATTTATCCAAGATCAATAGCTTCTCTTCCTGTGCAGCCAGTAAGTTCACTGCCAGGTCCACAATCAGGTACATCAGGACTCTTCGCCTTGCCCACAAGCACAAAGCTATTCAACAATTTTTTTTTTTACCAACCCAAAGGTTTTTTAATTTATTTTTTGTTCTTTTGTGACTATGGAAATAAAATATGATTAAGAAACAAACTGATATAATTTGTACCTCAAACAATCATGACACGAGTTTACCTGTATAACAAACCTGCACATGTACCCCTGAGCCTAAAATAAAAGTTAAAAAAAAACAAAAACAGAAAAAGAGCTAACATTTATTGAATTCTGGATACTCTACATGCTTCGACCTACATGATTGCCAAATCATGTTTTACAAATTAAACTAACCTATTGAGATACACTGGGTTGTGTGCTGAAGGGCTCATGAGAGGGACTCAAGCTGCCCCTTTGCTGAGAGCCACGGTCGGGGGACTGGAGGAGCATGTATGTATAAAGGGTGGTGATGAACCCCAGGCAACATAAAAACATTACTGAGCAATCATTTCAAATAGGAAGCACTACGGGAATTCCTAGGAAGAGAGAGTGAGACTACCATGAAACGATCCAGTTCCAGATATTCCTTACAGAAGATTGGGGAGAGAGATGAAGAGGTCACGATGTATGTAATGTTACATATCACTGAGGATTTGGGAAACAAAGACAAAACATCATAGTTCCATCAGCCTCACAGTAATCACTGCATTCATCCTATCTATTGAGTGCTTGTCCTATTTCAGCCCCAGCACTCATTTACCTCCCCACAATACTCCTATGAAATAAGTTATTATTTTTATCATTATTGTTGTATTATAATGAATGTGAGGAAGTTGAGCCATAGAGATTAATCCATCTAAATTCACACTGTTAATAAACTGGGGAGCCAAAATTCAAATCTAGTTCCTCTTGTTAGCATTTTTCGCACAAGTCTCTGCTTGTTTTGCATAAGTGTTATTACAATCTTCCTTTTTTGCTACTTTTTCACTTACGTTATTGTATAAATCTAATGATCATTTTGGATAGCTACATAATATTTCATTGAGTCATTTGCACCATCAGTTACTCAACATTCCATTATTGCTGGCTAGTCAGCAATATTTAATAAGAGTCTATCATGTGCTGGGCACTGTGTTAGCTAAGAAATAAAACTGACCAAGATGAGTATGCCTAATGCCTAGATCTTGGTTGCTAATACTATTATTCGATAAAAGGAATCAGGGCTCCTGGGAGATGATTCTAGGGCTTGGCGGGAAATAGACAAGCGGAATCTCTAGCATCTTGCAGTGACAGAAAGTATAAGGAAGTGCTAAACACACATCCACACTGAAGGGAGCATGGCAAGGGACACAGGAGCCAAATGAAAGAAGTCCAAATGGCCAAAGCCAGAATCCTTTGGGAGCAACAAAATAACAAAAGCAGCATTGGATTACAACACCAAGTAAAAAATCAATATCCATAAGTCCATACTGATAAATAAATGATTGAAGAAATACATAAATGGGAGAGTAGAGACAAATCTCCTGTGCTTTAGACTTTCAAATAATTTCATAGATGCTCGGCCTTCCAAAGCATGAAGCATAACTCCCCACTTCTTACATGTGAGCTACACACATTGACTGTCTTCCAAAGAGTACAGTATAAAGGGGAGGAAAAAGTGGAAAATCCTGACAAATCCTATCTCAACCAGGCGACGAAGGGTTACAGCAACAACGACAAATCATGTTCCTACTATAAGCCCTTAATATTATGTGATAAAAATGGAACTTTACCTCTGTGGTCTTTTTCCCAAAAGCCCATAATTTCAGTGTAATCATGACAAAAACATCAAATCATTCCACTCAGGGCCATCCTGCAAAATATCTGACCAGCCCTCCTAAAAACTGTCAAGGTCATTAAAAACAAGGAAAGTCTGAGAACTGTGACAGCTGAGTCATGTCTAAGAAAACATGACTACTAAATGCAGGCTAATATCCTAGATGGGATTCTGAACATAAAAAGGACATTAAGTAAAAACTCAGAACATTTGAATAAGGAATGGCCTTTAATCACTAACTACATATCAATATTGGTTCATTGGCTGGGCACGGTGGCTCACGCCTGTAATCCCAACACTTTGGGAGGCTGAGGCAGGTGGATCACGAGGTCAGGAGATGGAGACCATCCTGGCTAACACAGTGAAACTCCATCTCTACTAAAACTACAAAAAAAAAAAAAATTAGCCGGGTGTGGTGGCTGGCGCCTGTAGCCCCAGCTTCTCTGGAGGCTGAGGCAGGGGAATGGCATGAACCCAGAAGGTGAAGCTTGCAGTGAGCGGAGATTGTGCCACTGCACTCCAACCTGGGCACAGAGCAAGAAACTCCGTCTCAAAAAAAAAAAAGAAAAGAAAAAGAAAAAAAAATTGGTTCATTAATTACAAAAAATATGCCATGCTAGTATGAGATGCTAACAACAGAGTAAAGTGTCCAGAGTATACGGGAACTCTCTCAATTTTTCTGTAACTCTAAAACCGTTCTAAAGGGAAAAGTTTATTTTAAGGTAAAATAATAATAATAATGTCCCAATGCAATTACAAATAAAACAGCTATATTTAAAAAGTGACTGAGAGACAGTCTTTGCTTTTGAGGATCTCACAGTCTAGGAACACAGGTACAAAGAGTGTCTACGCAACAGAGAAAGCACGAACATCAAGGTCTGCCCGGGGAACTCAGGGTGGCCAGAACAAAGGCCTTTGGCCACAGCATGTGTGGTAAGCTCAGAAGAGGACTATCTGAGCTATGATTTGATGTTTCCCGGTTGCTAAGGGGAGTCACTAGTTTTATTTCATCCCACTGATGAAATTCCTCTTAAATTCTCCAACTCCATTAGCAAATCCCTTGTCCAAATCCTGGTGATTTCATTGTTGGACTAGTATCATGTTCTTTTTTCCTGGCTTCCTAGTTTGTCTCTACTCCATTAGGACAATATGGCTAAGTATCTTTTCATATTCACCATGCTTATTTCTATTCTCCTACAACCCAAAGATGGACCTTCACCCTCTATAATGTTAAGTGTCTCGTTATTAGTTTCAGATATCTAGCAGGTAGGCCTAATCTACCTGTCCACTCTTACCTTTACCTGTACCTTCAATTCCCACCCTCCTACTCAGCTCCTCTTCACCATCTCAGCCCTCACTCATGCACGCACTGCTATCTCTGACACACACAAAAACCAGACACTTCCTCCATTTTTATATTAGCTCTTCCATCTTTCCATTTCAATATGTAGTTCCATCTCCTTCCTTAGTGTTCCCTGATGAATCCCATTCATCTTTCACATTACAAACACAATTCCAGACATATCTTCAAAAACGTACACAAGCTATACTGTAGTTATATATTTAAAACAATTATCTGTCTAGATCTCATCCCTGAAGTCCAACCCACCCCCTTTACTCCCAGAGTAATACATTGTTCTTCAAGCACAGAAACAATATCTATTATGCCTAGACCATCCTGTAGTCTATTTAGAAGCACACAAGATAATACTGACTTTAGGCACTAGTAAGTACGAAGTACAATTAACAAAGATTAATATCTCCTCAGCGCCAAAAGTAGGCCAGATGGAAAATGCCACCAACATTAAAATCTGTGTGATACAGAGAATTATTTCTTATAAATTTATCTATTTAAAGGAAGACTATTTAACACGTCTTTGAAAGGCTATATAGACAGTTAAACAGAAATGTATGGTGGTTTTGTTCCTTATTTCACTGACATGCCAGTCATTAATGTATTCTGATCAATGAAGTTATCCAAGTTTATAACTCATAAATCAATATTTTCCTTTGAGAAAATACAAAATCAATGTAGACAAATAATACACATATATAAATATTTGATTCTATTTATTTCTTTGGCAAAAGAGAAAAATAAAAATCCCACAAGCAACTAAACGAAGGTTTTCAGCTCACAAGTTGGCATGTATTTTATGATGACAGATTGTTGCAACTGATCAAGGTCATAGATGGAGCCAGCCTTATGTGGCCAATTCCTACAGACAACCATGACAAAATCCACAGAGTGACCTTGAAAGGTATCTTTGGATGTGCTGCTTGGATGAAGGCTTTTCCCACTGCTAACTGGAGTAACTCATAGCACAGGCAGCACACAGGTGTTGCATCAACAGTTTCATTTGCTGTGTACCCTCAGCTTTTCATGGAGATTTTGTGTTGATTGAAAGCAATAGCCCAAGAACTTAGGGTCCAAAAATGCTGTCACCATTTAAGGCCATGTACACGTGCACCCTCCTCCCCAACACACACATACTCTCTCTCTCTCTCTCTCTCTCTCTCTCACACACACACACACACACACACACACACACAGCCTAAGACAATTAGGAAACAAAGCTGCAAAGGCAGTCCCTCAGATCTGGGACATCATTTTGGACTGACAGTCAATTTAAATCCTATTGGAATCTTTTATAGGTGGTGTGTGTATATTAAAAAAAAAATTTTAAAGCTCAAAAAGCCATGGGATGCACTCTACAGGAAACTAGACAATTGATCCATGAAGACCAGAAGCACAGATGTTTAAAGTACATCATGTGTGCAGCAAGTTAGCACTCTTCACTTCATGCTTCTGGAACTCTGGATGAAGCAGCACTAAGAACACAAAGTCTGTTTGTCTGCTTAGAAAACTACACCAGCAGAATGGACTCCTCAAAGTTCTCAAGGCAATGATTTGAATAACTGGCTGTCCTAGTGTGTACTGGATCACTTCTCCGAGGGAGGGCATCTGTATCTGGCCTACTGGCGTCACATGTCTGGTTGGTTGGGTAAAAGTCGTTCCCATACATGGAAAGAGGTGAATTTCTTCATGAAGTTTAAACTATTTGACCCTCTAAGGATGAGGAAGCATTGCTTCCAGACAGAAAATTCAGCTTATCTCAAATGTTTGCTTCTGGAGCATCTGAGAGGATATGGCCAATGACATGATGAGAACATGTTGTCCCTGTAAAGAACTGCTTCCCAGAACTCTGCAACCCCTGGACTTCACCAGGGAGCTCAGGGTCCATCAAGAGCTTTTCTTTGACTGGGATATTCATTCCGTGTATTCAAGTTGAAGCCACATTGTACTTTTCCAAAGGGTGAAGGAAATTATAGAAATGATTGAAAACACAAAACAAGTGGTGAGGGGATTCTGAGCCTGCACAGAGGCAGGCCAGAGGCGGAGCTGGGGGTGGAGCTCATGGAATTCTGTTACCACCCACAGAAGGAATTGGGGACTAAAGCAATGATTCTTGCCACTTCCCAGAAATTCTCAAACAAGAGCTCTGTCCAAGGAGATAATATCTTCTGAATGTACTGGCAGCCCCAGGAAGAGACAGGAACACCAGCCAATGGGGTCAGACTTAGGAGAAAGAAAGAATGAGGTCTTTCAGGAACCTAGAGTGCAGGGTGATTCGATACTTGAGTTCCGAATGCTGTCAGCTCCAACTGACAAACAGGTAGAGCTCCAAAATTTCATTTCTCTATTAGTATTTAGAACTTGGAATGGCCTGTCCAATAGAAACAATGTTAATAGGTGGTGGTTTGGTCTCCAGATCAGTCAAATAGCAGTCTCTCAGCTGCATTATCAGCTGAATAGGCTATTGTGGGCTGGTCTGGGAACCTGACCACAACTTAAAATGTTGTTTCTATGGGAAAACACATTCCACGGCAGGCAACCAGAGGAAAACTTGGCCACTCAAACCTACCATGCCTCAGCTTAGTAAGCTGCCCAGTGATCTATGAGAACTGAACATCTTAAACTCGGGCAACTCCACACAGTCCTGAGAGGACGGCCAGAGTCAGAGCCATCCCAGCCCAGGCTTGACACCCTTCTGGACCCCCTGCATGAGACCATTAGGACCAACACAGGACATCCACAAGTCCATGAATCAGAGACTTAAAACCTGGAGAGTTCTCATCCTCGATGCACCTGACTTATTTTAAAGACCAGAAGATTCCACCCCATCAACGACTGTAACATAAAATCAGTATCCTGGACTGGCTCACAGATGGACTTCAGTGAGCGATTTCTAGCACAAGTGGCTTACACGTGAAGCAAGGAAGCAAATCTGTTTTGAATCCTATTTGCTGACTTCAGTCTCATACCAAAATTATTCAAGCATTTCACCTCTCCTAAAACTGGAAATTGCCAGGGTTTTATTTATTTATTTATTTATTTGCAAGTTTCTTAAATAAAGCAGATTCAGATTTATCTTTACAATCCCAACACCTAACACAATACTTGAATCTTAAAGGTTAGAGTTTCATTTACCACCAAGACAACGTAAGTTAACGAGAATTCTGTAAGAGTAGTATTTAATTTATTTAAAAAGGTGGATATGTTTATAAGAAACTAAGTTTTAAAAAAAGATCCAGCCTGGGTAACATAGCAAGACCCTATATCTACAAAAAAATTTTAAAATTAGTCAAGATGGTGGCATGCACTTGTAGCTTCCCAGCTACTTGGAAGACTGAGGTGGGAGGATCACTTGAGCCCAGGAGGTTGAGGCTAGAGTGAGCCGCAATCACGCCACTGCACTCCAGCCTGGGTGACAGAGCAAGACCCTGCCTCAAAAAAAAAAAAAAAAAAAAAAAAGAAAGAAAGAAAAGTGTAATTACCAGTAAGAAATCAATATCATTTCATCTACTTTTTTAAATTTTAGAAAATTAAAAGGAAAAAATCAAACACATAACAACAATTACTCATAAGTGGAATACATGGGGTACAAGAGTGAAATTCTTCCATGTTTCAGTTGCATCATTTAGAAACATTTATAGCTACAAAAGCTTCAGAGATCTTACAGCTCAAACCATACTACACGGCAGTCAGCAGGCCATGGATCTTTAAAACATTTCTCTGTCTAGCCCTCCCATCAAAACAGGGACAATATTGTTGCTCAGGAACAAAAGTAAATAAATAAATCACTGACAGATTTTAAGTTTCTACAAAGTCAGAAGAAGTTAGGTAAAAGCATGCAGTTGCTGAGATTATTTCATTGAAATTAACACTTCACAATATTGGCAGTCAAAACCTTCAGTTTTTTTTTTTTTTAATTTTGCGATTGAAACAAAGTTGTAAGCATTTATTTTTAAACATTTAGATATTTGGAAAATTTTTAATAAAGATAGTCTAATTTAAATTTGAGGGAATTTAACCAGATTAGTACTTTAGTCCACGTGAAGTCATGCAGTGGAATAAAAATAATAATTAGCAACTATTAGACAGCTTTAATTTATAAAATTTACTCTTCTCCCAAACCCTATCAAGAAAATGTATTGGTGTGCTCATTCTCAGACGAGGAAACTGAAAATGTGAGAAGTGAAGTAATTTTTCAAAGGCTACACAATGGAAACATCATAAATCCCTAATTAAAAACCAAAAGATTTTATTAATAAAACATTCCAAGGTTAGTGCTAAAGATTTTTAGATTAGAGATTAAAACGATGTTTCCATAAATACTCCAAAGAGAATGTATTCTCTTTTTTGTGTAAACGAATTTGTACATCATTTTTTGTGCTCTGATTTCTTTTACTAGGTTTGCAAAAGAAGTAAGACAGTGCTTGGGAAGCGCATTAGAAAAGGAAAACAATGTAAACAGAACACATTTTAGGAACATTCACTCCTATAGACTGGCACTTCTGTTTCCTAAATAGTTTCTGCATTTCCCAGTAGAGAATGAGTATTCTGTCCTGCACCCTCCAGTAAAAACATTAGTCAGCTCTTAACATGCTCAATGTTTGAGGGACTGGGTGTGTAGGGAGCACAAGAAAGATTCAACATGTGGATAATTCAAAACCTACTCAGAGCTGGCATTGGAATGTGTTAGTACACACACTTCAACATGGGTGTAGCTTGTCTTTTGAAAAGTAGCTCTAAGCAAAACCATCAGGACACGCAGGCAACTGTCTGACCCAGCTTAGGAAGACAATGAGCTGCTCGAAGGCCTGGGTGATCCAATGATCTTCTAAAAAAAACCCTCCAATTTCACGTCTCTGTGACTTAATTCAGAGGCTGCTGGGATGTTGTCCATTACACAAAGTGGTGACTCTCCTCATTCCAATGGCCAGCACAGTTCTTCTCTGAAATCCAACCCAAAAGATTTCCCTCTCAGTGTGAGTGATGCCAGCACTGTCCTCTCAGCACCCTTCCAGCTCCAGAGAAGATGTGACAGTATTTGTGTTTCAAGCTATAACTAAGCAGAGCAGGTGCTAAATGCCAGCACAAAGCTTCAACATGACAACTTCTGAAGTGGTGATGATGATGTCAAAACAGAGAGAAATACATCCATCTTGAATACCCAAAGGGCTTCCAAATCTCTGTAGCAGCACCCACTGACTAAAAATCAGTTCCAAAAGACTGTCATTTCACCCAGAAGTTTTCTATCAGGTAGGAATACATGAGGCCTTAGAGAATGATGGACATGTTTCACTGACATGAAACACACGGAGAATGTGCCTGGCACACAGGTACACGCACATGCACCATTCCCCACAAACAGTTGGGGAGGAGCTCCTGGGGCAGCTCTCATCCCTACCTTCCTTTCCCCGATGGGGACTGGGTGTACCAGTAATTTTCAGAATCTTTCATTTGAATCACTAAGACTGTACTTGTTCCAATTTCTTGGAGGGGGGGAAGCATTCCTTAGAAAGCAATGCCGAAATGAAGGTACAAAAATTCACGTCTGAATGTTAAAATCTCTGCAAATATCTTCTTCCCCCCACCCCATAGTCCAAAATCTTACCAACTTTTCATAAGGTTCTTGCCTGAAATTCCTTACTTTAAAATAAAAACACATCGAGTGCTTCTATCTTGACACTCACAAAAGATCATGGGATAAATGAACCTTTGCAGAATTATTTTCTTCCCTGTCAGCCCTTTCAAACGCCAGGTTCCTTCTGTGTGAATTTTCCACAATTTCATAGCTCATAATAGCCAATCCTTACTCTTAGATATTAAATAATTTTTCTACAACGAAGTCGCAGATAAGAAAATCAGATCCAGCATATTGCAAACATTACTGGCTGTGAAGTGTTGAGCCTAAGTTCAAAACTAGGAGTAAAACTTTACAGCATTAGTACGTCAATAGGAAATGACAGAATTTGAATATCCCCATTCTGCCACCCTAATAAATAGATCTAGAAAATGATTGTCAATGGCTGCTAATAACACAAAAAGAGAGACTGGTAGTAATGATGTCCCTCCTAATGGAAGGACACATACCACTTATAAAGTCTTCCTGACAAAAAGTTAATTGAGTTTAATTAAGCATTTAGCTCTAACTAGCAATTCACAACACACACAGGGGACTGAGAAACATGATAAGACCATCCCACTGGCATGCAATCATCACTGGACTGCAAGAAACTCTCCAACAGTGAAAGCCATGTGTGGTCCAAGAACTGGCCAGCGCTGGTCTACAAACTAGACATTACTAGTCTATAATGAGATAAGGAGCTTAAGGTAGAATCTAAACCATCTCACTGCTTCCTTCGTTGAGGAAGTCTCCCTAGGAATAAAATATAAGCTGAACTAAATAGTGTGCTTAGTGACGTATTTTGGATTTACACCCTGGTTTCTCATCTCATCATGGACCAGAAACAGGAGTTTGTGGACTGGCATCTTAAGAAGCACTGCTGTAGAGGACAGGAACCTATTTTTTCAATACATAAATTATAAGGAAAAACTGACAGGGGGACAATCTATATATTCAAAAATATTTGAGACAGATCAACCAGTTGCAAAATATGGACTTTTTTGGATCCTGATTTGAATAAACTGCAAAAAAACAAATAAAATGTATGACTCAATGAGGACATTTTAAATATTCGCTGAATATTTGATAATATTAGAAATTAGTGTTCACGGTAAACAGACTAATATTACTGTGTTTATGTTTCTTAAACAGCCCTTACCTTTTAGGACACACATTGAAATATTTAAAAGTAAAATGATTTTTCAGGGATTTACTTCAAAATAAATGCAATGAGGGAGAGAAGAAGTAGATAAAACAAGATTGACCATTAACTGATAAATGCTGAAGCTGGATCATCATTGTATTCTTCTCACTAGTTTTGCATATATTTGAAATTATCCACATCTGTGTTAAATAAAATTCTTTTTCAAAAACACAGACTTGCAGGAGCACCTGGCCTAGCCCATCCTGATATCCAGTCTCCTACATGCCGTCATGCCACACTTTTGTTTTCTGTTTTCATTCACTTGAAGAACCACCTTTATCTGTTACGCAGCTCAACATTCCTGAGAGGGAGGGGACCTCCATTAAGAGACAATAACAGTCCAATCCCAACATGTGTGCCATGTTAAATCAGTGGCAAGAACTAACCAAAGTGTTTCTACTAAGTAGCCAGCTACTAAATAAGGTTGCAGTTCACTAGATGGGGAATCCAAGAACAAATGACTTCACTACACCTGTGCAAACAATTAACATATTGGTTCAGGGGATAGATCCCCTTGGGCATCACAGGTCCTTTTTGACATGACCCATTTTCATAAAGACATTTTGTTTTGATGACAAACATAAACCCATCAGTTAACAAAAGATGTGTTTTGGGGGAGGGGGTTTGTTTGTATCAGGTTCATAAAAAGGTTAAATTTGCATTTTTCTGTGCATAAGTGGAAGAATTCTTATGGTCCTGGGAAATATGAAATGGTGGGAGGAAATCAGTTAGCAAAGAATCCTGGTACGTCTTCTGACCTTTCAATGTGTGAGAATGTGTGTCAAACAACCTATTTTCAAGGAAGGTCTCAAACGCAAATGAGCAGATGAGTCAGTCTGCAGTCAAATTAGACCCTGCTGTCTTCTGTCAAAGTTCAATAATGTCTGGATTAAGTTAGAACTGCTTACAAGCAAAAAGAGAAAAAGTGGTTCGCCTATCTTTGTAAAATACCTGAAAGGTTTTCAAAACTTTAAAAGGAAAAGTTTATTTTATTTGAGGTTTATTTTTTTTCCCAGGAAGTTGGTAGAGCACAGAAAGTATCTGGTATTTATTTGTTTGATTTTATATTCTTACTTTTTTTTTATAAACTTTCTGTTGGTGATGGTGTTATTTACCCCAAGGGGATGACAGACATTAAGTAATTTGAACATTTTCAATGGCAAATAGAAAAATAACTATTATCTGTTTAAATCGTTCCTTATTTAAAACACTCTACTCTTATTTTTACAGGCTGTGAATGAATATGAAGCAACCGCAATTTCTTAGAGTTTACTGCGAATCAGTTAACCAGAGCTGGCATGGAGGGTGCAGCATATAGGAACTCTACGAAAGCTATGCCTAAATTAAGATAATGTATGTTTTGTTCCACTCTCACGGATGCTCGATAGTTTCAGATCACTCTGAAAGTCAACTCTCATTAAAATCAAAATGAAAATCATTAAAAGAAAATTTACAAATAAAAAGATCTTCAATTCCTCAAGAGAAAGAGGACACAGAAGAAGAAGAATGAATAAGAATCTCTTTGTAGTAAATGAGCATTATGTTGCTGCATGGCATGAAGTCAAAGGAAGGGAACGCTCAATTAGAAAGTGGCTCTTCCCAGGGACTGCCAATCTGAGTCAGCCTGTCCCCAATCATGCATGCAAGGCCTGCCCACAAAGCACCCAGGGAGGACAGTGATAACAGAGTGGGTGGAGGGAATACTGATGCTGTGGAAAAGGGAGCTTTCTCCCTGGGAGTGCAGATGTGTTGTGTTTACCCATCCAGCATCCCTTCCCCTTCTCTGCTAACCAAACTCTTCTTTCCTAAGCCCATTCCACACGGTTCAGGCAGGACTAACACATGGCTCAGTTCTGACCAGCTGGAGCACCCTATTTCTTTGGTGACAATGAAGGGTGTGTGACTGGGGCAATGCCGGAGTTCTCCGTGAGATCTGATATGCGGAATCCAGAAAAGAGGGTTTATCTCTTTACCTCTGAGATTGTAGGTTGAAAGGCAGTGTGGCTAAGAATTGCGGGTGGATATCTGGGCTACCCAATTATACCCAAATCCTTACTCCAACAGAGGCAATTAAAGCACATTTCAAGAATGGCCCACTACCTTGCCATGAAACAATTCTAATTCCCAGGGTATCTCTGCACTGCTGCCAAAGAGAATGGTTTTCAACCCAGTCCTTCCATTTACTAAAATTTAAATTCTTTTCACAACATCTCTTTTTTTAAAAAAAAAAAATGTGTTAATCAGGAAAGAGGCAAGGCCTATTTGACAGATCTGCCAGTTAAAAAATGCAAACTTTTTTGGAAGAGTTGAGGGGGTGCATGTTCGTAAGGAATAATATTTAGTAAGTTTGTTTCCCAATGAAGACAACGCAATTTAGGGAAAGAGAAAATTTAAAAATAAAAACTTATCTCCAAACTGCCTTTAAGTATAACCAGATCTCCACAGATATAGTAAGTTTCCATTAAAATTACACTTTTGAATATTTTAAAGTTCAGGTTTGCCTCCTGTTTCTGAATATAATCATTTCTATGATGAGAAAGTGGAGACTGTGGTATCCAGATAGGAATGATTATCTAAATTTTTGCTTTAGCCATAATAAATAGCCTGTTTGACTCTCTGCCTCATTTTCCTTATCTGTAACAGCATTATAATTATTTGCATCATCATAGCTAAACATGTCAGGCACAGTACTGAGAACTTGAAATGAACCATCCCATTAAATCTTAAGACAATACAGAAAGATGAGTAATTTAATCACATTTACAAGTGACGAAACTGAGGCCCAGAGAGGTCAAATCACTCGTATGAGGTTTCCTCCTGGTAGGTGGTGGAGACAGGATTTGACCCAAAGCCTGTCTATTTCCACACTTCCAAACCTCCCTGAAAGTGTGGCCAATGGTTACTAGCAATCATTGAAAATGACTCCTTGGTCCTTTAAAATATGGTCCCACAATCAATACCAGTCTACCCCACTACCCACCGCCAGGCTCAAATAGGAAATAGTGTGAGGTAATTATAACATACATCCCAGCCACTAGCTCTGGGTTTTTATGACCAAACTGTCAAACATTCCTAGCCAACTCTTCAGGAAATGTTCAGGCACTTTCTCAGATTCCAGCTACAACATCGACTATGTGGCCCTGGGGAGTACGGAGCTCACAGGGTGGTAATGGGATATAAAATTTGCAAACTTGAGGTCAGTGGCCTCAATTCTGGGGTGTGAAGCACCAGCAGTCCATGAAAGATTAAAAAACTATTTGTCAACTTAAAGGCTGCACATCAAGTCCTTCACTGAAAAGCACTTGCCCACATCTCCTCAAACATTAACCCCATCGGTAAAGGGAGAGAAAGATATTCCAAATGGCAGTTCTGCCTAGAATCATTGGGAATAAAGGTAATAATATCAACAAGCCCAAGACAGGGTGTTCATTCTGAAAATGAAGCATTGGGTCCTATTCAAACACAGCTAATGCTCAAAACATAGTTGTCGCTAGGAGCAGGCAGATGTTTCACAATATTATTAGGGGAGATGATATGGAAGAAAACACAAGAATTCGAGAATTTTTTTCTTCTTTAGCGTGTTTATTACATGAACTCTTAATGTATAGTTTGGATAACTGAGCCAGCAAGTTATACAACAAGAGACCAAGCTTAATCACAGACCCAGAACTGCCTTAGTTGATCTCAGGTCATTTGACTCTGACTGCCAATTCGAAGTGTGAGTATGTGTGTGGTGGAGGGTTTTGGGGAGGAGTCATGCTTCAGACTCCCAGAGAAGACTATTTCTCTTTTTCCAACCACCTGACTGATACCCTCATTGACAACTACCTCCCTCAAAACGTCCCACCGCACCCAATCCCTTCTAATGTGGAGGTTCCCACTGATAGCAGGGTAGTACTGAGAATCTAAAACTCTACTACAGCATCACCGCTTCAGGGTTGACCACTGAGACTAACCACACTGCCTAAGGTCAAATAAATGAGAGAAAGAAAAACATCCATGCCCACAGGATTGATAAGGTTTGGTTATTTCATGCACGGCAGAGAAACTGCAGATACCAGTCAACCTCTTGAGGGTAGGAACACAAAGAGGCCCAATCTATTACCCAACCACACGCGTCTTAGGCCAGCTCTCGCCACCACGTGACTCAGGTTCCACACCTACGAACCGGAGAGGAAAATAAGCACCTTGAGCACTTGTTCCTGGACCTTCTCTGGGCCTCAGTTTCAGCATTTATACATTTCTAAAATCTGTCCTACTATAACTAATTTGTAATATGAATTTTTATAAAGATGGAAGGTCTGGCTATGGAAGAAGATATGAGCCATAATTTCAATGGCAAAAACAAAAACATTTAAAAATAAGAAGGTCTTTTAAAAGTTATTCATCAAAGGCACGAACCTATTAGAGTCTGATTACACAATCTTACAAATGAGCACTGAGCGAACACGGGAAACGATACACAATAAGCCGTTATTTACAGGAAGAGGAATGCATCAAACTTTACACAGTCCCATATACAGAGGTGCATACCAGACAATGGATTAATCTGCGTTTCCACTGCATTCCTCTGCATGTTCTCATAGGAATCTTTTCTGGCACCCAAGTGTCTTTCTTTTATGCCCTGACTCTTCTCCATAAGCTCTCTGTACCCTAAAGAGGCTGATGAAGACCACAGGTCGCCTGGTCCCAATGCTGCCGGGAGTGAAGGGGTTGTCATCAGTATCTTTCAAAACCCAGCGTCTGCTCTGTCCAGCCAAGGTCCACTGGGTGGCAATACTCTTCACTCCAGACCTTCTCCCAGCTCTCTCCTCCTGCCTCCCTCAGGCTTTCTCCTTCCCTCCCCTAACAAAAACCTTAACCCTGTTTTTCTTTTTGAACACCCCAAAATTCCCAGGTAAAAATTTTGTATTTTACATAGACCTTGTTTACTTTTCTTAAGGTTTTAACTCTCATTTGATATTCCTATTCACCCTATTTTATTTGCAGCACAGCTTATGAAATTACTTACAAAAAAGATGAGACAATGACGATGAAGAAAAAGAAGAAAAGGAAAAGATGGCAACAAAGAAGGAGAAACAGAAACTGAAAAGGAAGAAGAAACAAACAACAAAAAACACACAAAATGAAACCCTGCCTCTGGAATACATTGCCTTTATTAATAAAGATATTACCGTACTTCAGTTCGAGGCCATGAAACTTGACAGCAGACAATGTGTCTGTAGGGCAGACATAAATCCCGTCTCCCAACCCCAACATCATAAAATGGTTGTACTATATTTGGAATTAGATGTGTTTGGATACTTATATTTGAATGTAAGTATGACTGATGGTCTAGGAATTCATAACCCTTCAAAATGTTGAACCAAACCACTTGTTTAAAGGAGCAGTTCTCCCACTCTGAGCCTGCTTGCTGTCTGGAATACATCTCCGGCTGGGAATGGTGGAGATAGGGATTTTTGCTTTCTCTCTTCCGCTCTAGGGGAGCTGAATAAATAGAGTCAGTGATAACTGCAACCAAAAAAAGTCACTTAAGTTGAAAAAGCAGTAGTCACAAGAAATTTAAAACTAGGATTTGATATAGGATAAGACACCCACAATCCAAACTTGACTATATTCCCAATCCAATTTTATTCTGTTGACAATGTGGCTACTCCATTTGTAACAAAATAATACAGTTCAGCTCATTACAACACCAATTCTATTAGCAATTGCGACCTATTTTTGCTTATCAGTTAAAACCCCTAATTTAAAAAAATTGAGGTGGATTACACCAACAGATACATACATTTGAGGCTGTAAATAGGAACTGAAAATAAAATTTCATACAGAAGAAAGTTAAAACATACCAAAGTTAATAAATTAGAGTGATTGCACATTAAATTTATTTTATGTATAATCTTAAAAGCTAATTTTCTTAAAAGCTAATGGAAAAAGGTTAGATGTTTTAAAATTCTCATATTTGAATAAAACAAAACATACTGGTTCATTAGGAACTTTAATCTTATTCCTGACAGTTGTGAGTTCTTTAAATGCAGAACTGTGGACAAACTAAGAACAATGCCCTAACATTAATCTGACAGAATATGCAAACGCAATATTTATGGAGCTTTTTCATTCTGAAGTTACAGCAGCAAAATACAAGGAGGCATCCTCAGTAGGGAACTAAGCCGATCGAACTTGACCAAGTTAGAATTAAAACTTAAAGCATGTGATTAGCCTTCTCAAAGATCTATTGCCCTACAGTGGTAGCTGGTCTCCAAAGATGCTCCACTTCCTCCCTTCCCGGCAGACGTGTGCTGCTCCTCACATTCAAAGGTAGGTCTTAATAGTCAGTCCACACCCTTGAATCTGGGTGAGGCCTATGACTTGGATGGAATTCCAGGTCATGCAATTCCAGGCTAAGTTTGAAGAAAGTCTGGTAGTTCCCACTTTTGTGCTCTTGAGAGATCCTGAGCTGCCATGGAAAAAGTCTGGCTATGGTGGAAAGACCATGTAGAGAGGCCATGTATAGAAAGGGGACAAGCTGAGACTACATAAAGGGGAATCAAGGAATCCAGCCAATGTCAAGGACATATGAGCCCATGTGACCCCAGCCAGCCAGCCCCCAGCCCTTCGAGTTAGCCTGCGGTCAATATGTGGGATTAACACATGTGACCAGGGTCAGGAGGCTGCTGTTCAAGATCCAGCCCCAATAGACACTCACTCTGAGCAAGGCCTAGTCGCTGCATCTGGGGCTCAGTCTCCCCATTTGAAAAAAACACCTTCAATGGCTCCATCCCGGGGGCAGGTTCAGGCAAGTGACTGCATGAGAGAGAGAGCTTTAAAACTTGGAAAGCCCCCAGCACAGCCAGACAAGTGGCTCTTTGCCTTCTTTATTCTCCACCTCAGTGGGTCCATTTAGATAAACCACACCCAAGTAAACACGGCTGCAGGCGCCAGGGCCTGGTCACAGAACCAGATGCATATGTGAAGAAGTCATACTGCCTGTTCCAGCCCAACTGACATTGTGGGGCGCAGAGACAAGATTCCCCACTGTGTCCTGTCTAAATTCCTGAGCCACAGAATCATGAGAAATAATAAAATTGTTGTTTTAAGCCACTAAGTCTGGGGCAATTTGTTACGTAGCAATAAAATAGCCCAAACACTCACAAATGAAAATACTTTGTTTCATGGTAGTAGAGGGCCTAGGCCTGATCTCATTTCCCTTTATTCTCTCTTTATGGTGCTACAATGATTTTGTATATGGTAAGTTTGAATATATATGGAGGTGGGAGCATTCTAGGTCCTCCTCCCCTTTGTCTTTCCCAACCAACTAGTCAAGTACTGTCTGCATTAATTCTGGAACCACCTGAGCCTCTTCTTTCTTCACCCCTTTCACTGAATTTGCTCAGCCCATCACGGACTCTCACTGTGACTCCTATATTAGCCTCCCAAATCCAAATCTCCCTGTCTTTAGTTTCTCTCCTCTCTAAGTCATCTACCTTTCACACCTCTACCCAGTGGCAAAGATCTGATCATGTTCCTATCTTAGAATCCTTTACTAGCTCCCCGTCCTTGCCTTTCACAACCATCAGTGATGTTTATGTTTCCACTAGTCCCTCACCTTTCCCTAACAATGTCGCTACCTATGTATGAGCTCACAAGATTGCTCAAGGTTGCGAACTGCACAGCTCCAGGGGGCACTCGTTTCATAGACTACACTACAAACCATGTCACATGGAACCACGCCATGCCAACCCTGCCCAACTGCAGTCAATGTCCTAAGACCACAGACACTTCATATCCCTTTCCCTTGATGTATTTTTCACTCATCTTTCCTTTATTTCTCAGCTATACTTACTCCAAGCTCTAGTTTATATAGTTAACCATACCCAGTCAATCAGTTCATCAAAATTGCTGAGTTCAACCATCAAAAACTATTCTATTGAACACATGCCACATGCCCTGTTCCTAGACATAAATAAAACAACCAAGATCTCTGCCTTCAGCAAGTTCTCACTCCTAGTACAGAGCCACTTTTTATCACGTAGATCAGAGGTTGTTAAACTTTTTCTGTAAAGGACCAAAGAGCAAATATTTCAGTTCTGTGGGCCATACTGTCTCTGTCGCAACTACTCTACTCTACTGCTGTAGGGAGAAAGCAGCCATACATAATAAGTAAATAAACAGGCATGGATTTGTTTCAATAAAACTCTGTTTTCCAAAAAAGTGAGCTTGTTGACCACTGATAATTTTTTTTTTTTTTTTTTTGTTAGACAGGATCTTGCTCTGTGGCCCAGGCTACAATGCAGTGGCATGATCATAGCTCACTGCAGCCTCAACCCCCTGGGCTCAAGCAATCCTCCTGTCTCAGTCTCCCAAGCACTGGGACTACAGGAATAAGTTACCATGCCCAGCCCTAACAGACTTTCACTGTAAAGTCACTTCTGATCAATCCCATTCCCACAATGATGCTTCCCTTGGCTTGTAACAGCATCTGCCTTCAATAAATGTTGAGTCTTTCCACATAGCAATGGTGGGAGAAGATTCTTGGGAAATGAAGGTATAAAGGGCATGGGAAAAAAAACGTACCATCTACAAGATTTATTGTAACTGAAAAGCAGGAAAATATTAAGATTAAGAGCTCCAGCTATGAGGCTAGATTTCCCAACTCTACCACTTACTAGTTTATGTCCCTGGAGTAATTACTGAAACTCTGCATCCCTTGCTTCTTCATCTGTTAAATGAATAAATAAGCTTAATCTTCCTCATAAAGGACTTACGTTTTAAGGCAATTAGTATGTGCAAAGTACAATCGTAAGTGATACCTCAGAGTTTTTTTCTTTTTTTTTTTTTTTTTTACCATTATGGCTGCAATTTAATGTAAAAAATTGGGCTGAGCTTACAGGCAACCAAGGTAAAAAATGAAAAAGAAACAACTAAATAACTCGTATGACTGGTCACGATTTAAGACACATACCAATTTCCACTGGAAAGAGAAATACTTCTTGCAACCCTATTCAGAGAGAAATTTCTCTCGGGGGACATGACAGCAAGAGGGTTCTGAACAACATAAGGAGCAATGCCTCCAGCTCAGAAGCCCAGACAATGCCCAGCAGGCTGCCTGCAGTGGTTACCTACCACCCTCATACAAGTCAAGGTCTAATATTAAAATATAATACACACGCTATACAAAGTCCCATTGGCTCTAACATCCTATGATTTTTTCTGTTTTATTAATGCCTTTGCAGAAAGTTTCTTGTTGGACTAAATAATACTATGTGATTAACCATACTTAGGATTTGTGAACTAGCATGAAAGAATATTAGGAATTTTAAGTGGAATTTTACCAATGTCTTGGGCCTGCATTTTTGTCCGGTGGAATGAAAAACCAAAACCATAACTAAAATTAATGGAGAAAGAAAAGTTAACATTCAGTTTTGTCTTTAGAACTTAACCTCTGCATACCTTGGCTCTCATATCTGTGAAGGGAAGCTTATGAAAGCACCCAGCTTGTAGAGTGGCTGTGAGGATTCAATGAATTATCATATGCAAAACAGTAAGAGTTTAGCATATAGAAGTTATCTAAATGTTACCTACCATGGCTGCAATTGTTATTATGTATTTGCTTAGACTTAATACCAGACCCCCTTTCCAAGGATGCTACCCTTCTGTGCACTCATGGTTCCTGAAGTACTCCCAGGATCATGGGGTATATGTCTCTGGCCTTCCACAGAACTAAACTCTAGCTGGCATTCAATCAGGCCTTCTTGAATTAATGAACTTTTTGAAACCCCACTTAATGATACGTTAGTGGTAAAATGCTTATCATAGGATTCTTGACTTTGATGGTTTAACAATCTAACGAGAAAATCGACTTGAACATCACGAGACACTAAACTGTCATGCACCTGAGTTAGGCCACAGAACTCAGGCCTGATACATTATTGATGTCGGTTCCTTCAAAGAATCTCATGGGAAAAAAATTCTAAGTTGCTTAAGCAGGCCCATTTGCTGGGTTCGCGTTTAAAAACAAAGAAATTGTTAAAAGAATGTATTTCTCTTTCAAGAAAACATTTTTAAAATCTTATTTTCACATTGAAAATAAAGCTAAAACTCCCAAAGTGGTTAGGCTGATTGTCTGGCTTATTGGAAGAAAACCAACAAACTAGTACATGAATACTGTAATAATTTTTTAGTATTTTGCTTGATTAGAGTCATCAGTATAATACTATAGTTTTTAAAGTATGTGCTCCACAAGACAATAAAGGAACATTTTAATATTCTTTAAAATTCCAAATAAAGCTGAAGGGAAGTCTGTACTCCATTTCCATCAGCTCTCATCTCATTTCACCATAGGCTGATGTATGTTTTAATTAATTTGTATTACCAACTTACACATTTTTATAAACAACCTCTATGTCTTCAATATTACAAAATGAGTCCCGTAAATAAAGAGTTTGTCTCTACCTTCTTGTTTCATGTGTGGAATTGCTGAAATCTTCTATTTAAGAATACTAAATCCTTTTTTTAAAAAAAAAAATTGTGTCCCAATATTTTAGTTTAATCTTTTCAATAAATGGAAACTATACCTCTGCAGGAATCTTTTCCCATACTTAATTATTAGCCCATCTGACTTCAGGTGAAGTCTTAAGGTCCCCTTTACAAAGTAAAATGGACTTTATAAAGTCTACAGAACTTTTTCTGTATTCCCTATTACAGCTCTTTATTTTAATAACAGACTTCTACATAATTAATCCCTTGGAGTTTGCCATCACATAATCTACCCTAGGTATGAACTGTTCCATGTGTATTTTTCTGGCAAGAAGACCTCTGGAAAAAAATAAACAAATAAACAAAGACCAAAAGGAATCGCACACGTTGACAAATTGTGTCAAATACAACTGGTCTCATGTACCTATAAACCACAGGACAAGGGCAGAATTCTCAATCCATCTTCTCCAAGGTTTGGGAAAGGAGATCTCACTGTGAAGAACCTTTCCCTTTGACAGAAAACAGTAATATTTCCTTACTTGGGAGCGAAAGCGATAAGGCAGTCATAAATAAATGGTGCATAACTACTGCTATTCAAGTACAGTTGGGTTTTTTTTTTTTTTTTTTTTGGACTGTCTCCCACACTTTTTGCCTAATCACAGTTTAGAATTTAGCTGAGAAAAATTCCTATGAATTGAAATTTAAACAAATAACATTAGGATTGTATTATTTTTCATAAACCCATTTCACATATCAAGCAGTGCCCAAGCAAAAGAAAACTACTATACATGTATTATTTCACACAGTGTTGAAACTTGAACAATTCTCATTTGAAAATAGAAAAAAACGCAATTTTTGCAGAGTGGATGGGGACCACACTGATTCCTTTTTTAAAAAGGATTTCCTGTAAAAATAGAAATTGGCAATTTACTCTAAGAAAACACAGCAGAAGCTGGGAAGAAACTCGAGGATGCCTAAATTTCCATTGTGGAACAACTTTCGCTGCCCAGTGGGGAGAGAAGAAAAAAAAAAAAAAAAAAGGAACACCTGCAACAGGGTGGGAAGAGAGGAAGATAAGCTGGGACTACACATCCAGTGAGCAGAAAATGAGGCCGGTTTCTAATCCAGGAAGAGAGGGAGCTGGCAAGAAAGGAACATATATATGTGTTTTAAGAAGAATAGCAAGGCGGATTTTGTAGTCACCTGCCACATCAGAGAAAACCAAGAAGGCAGTATTTGCTGGAGAGAAGGAACCAGTGCACAGCAGATACTGATGAGTTTAAAGCACCTTTTAACTAGAGGAAAGATTAGTGAGGTGCTGAAAGTTGCTGCCACCAACTGGGCATCAGGCAGACTCGGGGGTTACAAATCACTTTCACTTCATAAACTGTGCATTTCCAATCAGAATGGTAAACAGGTTTCACTATAGTCAAAGAGGTGAGTTTTGAAGCTGGTAATATTTTAACAGACAAAAACAGAAATTTTAAGCAATAACTGGAAAAATGTAGTACATAACTGCTTTTTCTGATGATTTATACAGCAGAGCACCATTAAAGGATTTATTCATATGAGACTGTAATGGCAATAAGCAGAGGGAATAAATTTAAAATGTTATTCAAATTTTACACGAGAAATGGAGTTTGCTTAAAATCTATGGGAAAGCCTTTGATCCAGCAATTCTATTTTTACTAATTTATACCACATATAAACATGTGTATGTAAACACAGGTATGCAGAAGAAAGTTGGTAATAGCAAAAGACTCAATGTAATCTAAAGAGCCATCACTAGGGAACTGTTTCAGCCACATAATGAGGTTCTATACAACAAGAAAATGGGGTCGGGTGCGGTGGCTCACACCTGTAATCCCAGCACTTTGAGAGGCAGAGGTGGGCGGATCACTTCAGGCCAAGAGTTTGAGACCATCCTGGCCAACATGGCAAAACCCCATCTCTACTAAAAATGCAAAAAATTAGCCAGGCTTGGTGGCATGCACCTATAATCCCAGCTACTCTGGAGGCTGAGGCAGGAGAATCACTTGAGCCCAGAAGGTGGAGGCAGTAAGCCAAGATTGCACCATTACACTCCAGCCTGGGCAACAGAGCAAGACTGTGTCTCAAAAAACAAAAAAAAGAAAGAAAGAAAGAAAATGCACGTAGTAGATCCATATGAGTTAATAGATGGATGAATTAAAGATACATAAAAAGTAAAGTTCAGAATATTGCATGTACAGTATATTCCATGTATTAAAAAGGATACACACACACATATGTGTATGTATACATATATACTTATGTGTTTACCTGTACATGCATACATATGCCTATAAGATTCATAGAAAAATACCCAAGAAAATGGTCTCTGAAAGATGGCAGGGAAATATTTTTAATTGTATATATTTTTAAATTATTACTTTCACCCCCACCCTGTGTGTGTGTGTGTGTATAACTTACTATAAAATCTTATAGTTAACATGAGAATTAGGAACACACATAATTACAATTCTATTAATACCCTGTTTTTAGGAAGGCTTTAAAAATAGTTTGCAATAGGATAAGGTCTGTGTTAATGATCAAATACTGTGAGGAGCACAGAGAGGTATCTCTCTATAATCACAAACAAATGTAAAACCAGACAGAGAAAGTACTAGTGTGAGTAAAAGTGTGGCATCCTGTTAAGCAACAAAGTAAAGCTTAGTTTCTTTTTTCACATTCAGTCTGTGCCTCCCAAGGGAACACACTAGTTGGTGACAGCCCAGAGAAATGAGACAAATGTCTGACCAGGCCCCACACCTCCCTGAAGATCTTCAGCCACAGAATTAAACCTCCACTTCCTTTATATACAGGAGCAATTCTATCAGAATAGATACTAAGATAATATTATGTAGGAGAAATGTATTTTTGAAGGAAAAATATCGGACTAAATGAGGCCCTCTTGAGAACATATGAAAATCAGAGCCTCAGTCTACTTACTGAACTTGCCATGTGCCTTGCACACAGGACAATAAACGTCTGCTGTCTGATCAGGGTCAGGCTTACCATGATAAGCAAACTTCCTTCCAACATTATCGGAATTCTGGGTTCCAGAAAGGCCAAGATGGAACCGAAGTAATCGTAGCTATGTTCTGTGCTATTTTATCACAGCCTAAGTGCTTGGCTCTTACAATCATCGTGCCCCTTCTCCAGACTAGGAGTCAAAAACTGGTCTGGTGACTTTACTGCACTTTTTCTTCTCGTATCTTCTCATATCTCATATCCACACAAACACAAATTTTACTACATATACATGACTGTAACACCCCATAACAAAAAAAGAGTAAGGGAAATGATCAGCCACGTATCCAAGTGGACACCATCACTTGGTGGCCCAGAGCCACATAATAAAGCTACAGATCCACTCAGGAAAAGAGCATCAGTCAGGATGGTAAGAATTTAATACAAAATCTCCCTATATATACTGTCAGAGTTTACTTAACAGGCTCCTCCAAGAAGACAAAAGGGGTCATTGACAGTCCATCCTGCTGTTTCCATAGAGGCTTTAACTTAAACAACTGCAGACAAATTTATCTTAAAGGAAATGTATTCCCACTGTCCTTCAATACAGGAAAGTGACAACCCTTAGTCAACCCGCCTAATTTAAATCTTTCCGGCCGAAACATCTATAATAGCGGCATGGGAAGCCAGTGAAATGGTCAACTGAATGTACATAATACAAACACCATTAGTTAAAAATACCCCCTTAAGGCCGGCCACAGCAGCCTTACTGCTGCAGCGAAACGGAGAGACCCACACAATCCAAAAAAACCAGTTCTCAGAACCACTTGCCCTGTTCTGCTTCCAGTGTAGACATCTAAAGGAAGCACTGCCCGGAAAACCCAATCCGTAACCGTAATAAGCATAATTTACGGAAGAGTCGACTACTCTTGTGATTTATCCTCTGACTCTCATGGGAATCCCTTCCTTTCCTTGCCCCCTTTCAAATACAGCATCTACCAAGATGACCCCAAGGAAAGTACTTTCCTCTAGACACAACCAGAATTGGTATTGCAGGGAAAGGAATGGGCTTCTCCTCTTATCCCACTCGCAACTCCTCCCCTTCTTCCTCAAGGAACCCTTCTCGCCTCCCAAAATCTGCCTCAACAATGGCCCAAGATTCCTTTCAATCCCGTCCTCTCCTTTGGGGCAGAAATCTTTGGGAGTAGGGGCAAGGTAGTTTAACCACGAACGGGGTGGGGACTAAACAACCCTAGCACCTCTAAGGTGCCCCCAGGAGGTCTTGCCAAGGAGTCTTCCACAGGGAGAATCATCCTGCCCGTTGTTCTGCATCTTGAAACTTGGGAGACCCACACCAAAGGAGGGGACCGGTTCCTTTACCCTTTAAGCGCGTCGTGTCCTCCGCCGCCTCTTCTCTTGGCCCGACTGGCTCTGGTTTCCTTCACGTTCCCAGCCTCCAAATTGGTGTCCGCCCCATGACTCGTGTAGGACGCTAAAAGCACGGTAAATCCCAGGAAGATCTCCAGCAGGCCCCCTCGACGCATGATGCCGAGCCGCCGCCGGCTCCCGCCGCCTCCTGCCGCGCCCGGGGCTCGGTCTGCGGCCGCCGCTGCGCCCTGAAGCGCACCGCGCCGCCGGGGTCCCGCTCTCCCGCCGCCCGTCCCCCGGGCCGGGCTCCTCCCGCCTTCTCCAGGCGCTGCTCCCACTTCAGGCGGCCCCTGCCAGCTGCAACACAGAGACAAATCCCCGAGGCGGGGAGACTTTCAGGGCATCGGGATGCTGAAGCCTCGCGCTCCCCATTCCCGAGCCCAACCCGTGCGCCGCCTGCGCGTGGCGCAGTTAATTTGGGTAAGGGAAGACCGTTTGGTCCACAGCTGGCTGGAAAGCCCAGGCCCCCGCCGGCAGCAGCCCCGGCCAATCCCTTGGCCTCCCGGGCCCCGCCAAAAGAGCGCGGCGCAAAGTACCCATGTCCCCAGAGATCCTAAGTCCCGGGCGAGCTCTCTGGGTTTATTTTTTTAGTGGCACGAATTGCGCGCGATGCGCGCTCTAAACGCCCCACTCCTCAGCCTGCCCTCTCCGCCAGGCTGGAAGCCCGCCGCGCCGTCCCCGCCGACTCCGGGCGCTGCCACCGCCCCCCGAACATCTGACGCGGAGCCCGGCACCAAGAGCCCCGGGCCAGGAAGCTGTCAGGCAGGGGAGGGCCAGCGCCAGCTGTGGACGTTCCGGGACAGCCCCTCACCCCAGTCCCTGTCCCTGCCCTCGGCGCGGCGCGGCGCAAACGCAAAAGCCTCCGTGGCCGCAGCTCCAGCCCCGGTGGCTGCCCGACCCCCGTCGAGACCCAGGCTGCACCCACTGGAGAAGCGGCGGCTCCGACTCCCGAGGAGGCGGCGGCGGCTGCTCCCAGTCGTGGCCGCTACAGCCACTGCTCCGCTCCGCTCGCAGCTGTCCCAGCTGTGGCCGCCTGTCCGCTTGTGGCACCCACTGTCTCTGCCGCGGCTCCCGCGGCCCCCTCCTTTCCCCACCTCTTCAAGTATCGTCCGCGCAGCGGTTTCTCGCGAGAGAAATACTTTTTTAAAAAAAAGAAAGAAAAAGAAAATGACACCCCCTCCTTCATCCCCCTCATCACCCCCCCCCCCCCCCGCCCCCTCCATCCTCCCTTTCCACTCCCCTTTGCCAGCCTCCGCCTCAGCGCGGGGCCTCTCGCTCGCAGGATTAGCGCAGTGGGAGGAGGCAGAGGTGATCAGGTCCTGCCCGGCCTGGGACTTTTTGTCTTGAGGTGGGGAGGAGAGAAATGGGAAGAGGTGGAGTAGCGGTTTTAGCCCGCTCTGCGGCTGGGAGGTCTAGATCCGAGATTAGCCTCTCCCGTGATCGGGGAAGCCCTGCCGCAGCAGAAAGTTGTTCCACCTGCGCCAAGAATGCGCGCTGGAGACGGCTGTCCCGGAGGCCCTGGCCCGAGAGGAGACCAGTCCCCGCTGCCTGCGCCTCCCGGTAGCGCGCTCCCTGCGCCTCTCCCGCCGGACACTCAGCAGACGCCGGAGGCCGGGAGGCTAAGACTGGGCGTGTCGCAGGCCAGGACCGCGGCAGGGGCTGCTGTGCCGACCGAGGAGAGGGCTCTGCCGCCCCCACTTGCCCCGGGTTGTGGAGAGCCCACTCCAGACGCGGCTCTTCTGAGGCTCAATTCAAGCCATCCAGGCCTGAATCCAGGATGCTGTCAGTCGGTGTCCAACCCAGGGGCCTGTAAATGTTGGAACCTAGGATTTAGGATGGGAGCGGTGAAGGGATGGTCCTCTTGCCCAGCCCAGATTAAGATTGGGGTTCATCTGGAGGACTCTACTTACACCCTCCCTGTCCCGTCGCCCTCCCACACACACAGCTGCCTCTCCCCAGGGTAAGCACGGCACAGTGAATTTAGTGGCTTTGAAAGGTATAGTATTTGTGGCATCCTTATATGGATAATGCCCGATGATGCCTGCACCCTCTAACAGTTTAGGAAGGCCGGAAGTCGCACACTGGGTCCTGGCTGCTGTAACTGGAGACCCCCAGAAAATCCCCTGCAAGCGGCCACTAGCCCGCTGTCAAGCCAAAAATAAAAGCTCAGCACAAAGAGGTACCCTGGGAATGTATCCTGTTGAAAGGGATTTTCCTTATTTGTAATCGTTTGTAAAGGGGCCCAGAGAGTAGGGTAGAGAGACCTGAGCAAGTTATTCAACTTCTTTCCAATTATAAGATGGGACTTGTAGTGTCCACCACACAGGGTTATAATGGTGATGATGGACATGCTGAACTGCTATGATATATGAAGATGAAACGGTAAAACTGTGGGAACTATGAGCTGATCTAAAGCCGTAATCCTCTAAGTATGTATGTGATCTACTTTAAGTCTCACCTGCAAAAGGTCTCTTAGCAGATTCATGAATGACAGCCTTGGTCACACACTCCTGGCTGAGTAAAGGAGATCATTCATTCAAGATGTTTTTACTGAGCACGAACTGTGTACCACTTAGTGCATTGTTGAACTACACTTCAACAATTTTTAACAAGGCAGGTTCAACAATTTGAACCCGGCTACTTCAACAATTTAGTGAACAAGGCAAAAATGTGTCTCCCCTCACACAGCAGGTAGTCGACAAGGAAAGGCAGACTTGAAACAAATAATGGTCCAATTGTTGAGCGCCAGACAGGATAAGTACTGGGTGCTTGCTTGGAGGATATATAACAAGGGGACTTGACCTAGGCTAGGGCTGATCAGGAAAGGGATCCCTGAGGAAGTGATATTTAACTTAAGTCTAAAGCATAACTAGACTCTACTTAGGATAGCAGTTCTCAACCCTGGCTATGCAGTAAAATAATGAGAGGCTTAAAAAAAAAATTCTGACACCAGGACGGGCGTGGTGGCTCATGCCTGGGAGGCCAAGGCATGTGGATCACTTTAGGCCAGTAGTTCAAGAGCAGCCCGACCAACATCATGAAACCCCGTCTCTACTAAAAATACAAAAATTAGCCAGGTGTGGTGGTGCATGCCTGTAAATCTTGCTACTCAGGAGGCTGAGGTACTAGAATCGCTTGAACCCGAGAGGTAGAGGTTGCAGTGAACGGAGATTGTGCCACTGCACTACAGCCTGGACACAACAGCCTGGGCACAACAGAGCGAAACTCCACCTCAAAAAAAAAAAAAAAAATTCTGACAGCAGGCCCCAACACCCAGAGTTTCTGATTTGAGTAGTCTGTAGTGGATCCTTCATATGGATATTTTTTAAAGCCCCCTGGGTAGGGAGATGTAAGGAGGGAATTCACACTGGGAAAAGGATCTGAGCAGAGGGACTATGGATCAGGAGAAAGCAGGGCTGTTGGACATCCAGAAAGGCCTTGTCCTGCCCACCAGTTTTCTGGGCTGCTCTGCACCTACAGGGGAATCTGGAACTGCATGCTTTACTTGTACTCCAGCAGCATGCAAGACTTGCTGTGCCCTCTCTCTGTCAGAATCTTACACCAGTGACATGTTGGACAGCAGCATCCCAACACAAGCCTTTTCTAAGGCTTCTGCCCAGGAAGTAAAGGCCAAATCCAGTGCCCTGCAAGTCCCCTCTTCCAACATTTCTGGACATTTCTATTACTTCTAACTCAAACTACCTTCCAGGGTTTCACCTCAAAGGGAGGGATTTGGATTAAACGCTTTTATCTGGCCTTTGCTTTCCCCGCAACCTCCTCTTTATTCACTGGCTTCTTTCTCCAATAAAGGAAAGATTCTTTCTTCATATTGGATGGCAGCTCCAAGCCATATACTCCCCTCTTTGAGCAATAAGTCTCATGTTCTAACCACAGTGGTGGAAGATCTGCAAGGGAAGGGGAGGCAGAGGGAACTTGATTACTTAAAAGTAAATGCATTTTTAAATATACAAGAAATATTCCCACTATCTAGGCAATCAACCTATATTAGAGTAGCATGCCACTTATGTCAAAATTCAGTAACGAATAATAAAAATCTGTGTCTTTGCAATAAGATTTTCTTGATGCCAGATGACTGAGGACCCAATTCTCCCTAAACCTATCAGAGACTTTTTTTTTTTTTTTTTTTTTTTTTTACATAATAGATTGTTTTGCGCTGTTTGCAAATTAAGTCCATGGGCTACAATTCCTTGCTTCCATCTCCTTATTTCAAAGAATTCTATTCACCCTAAGAAACCCTGCTCAAATTCCTTCTTGTTCATAGGTGTTTTAGCTCATGCCCATCTCTCTTGTTCTAACATCATTGCACTTATTAACTGAGTCATTCACTGAATAGTTAATTAATTTTAATACATGATTATAGTATGCCTACTATATGCCAAGTGCCATGTCAGGACTGACCATTAGGGATATTTCTTCTGTTGCTATCGTGAACTATTAGGTTGGCACAAAAGTAATTGCAGTTTTTGCCATTTAAAAGTACTAGCGAAACCACAATTACTTTTGCGCCAACCTAAATATATATGTTTTTTCTATAGCCATTGTACTTACTCCCCCTAGCTGTATGATATTAAAGACAAGGTGACATTCCTTATTCAAGGAAACTTGCTAGTGTCCTGAAAACTATGACAAAACACAAATACTTTGTTTATTGTTTGATCAATTGAAATCTTGTGGCATTTTTAGCTTCAAGTCACTGTCATCATTTATACCTCCTGTATAAATGTCTGTGTCAGCAAAGGTTCTTTGTCTACAAGCAAGAAAACTAGTTATGGAAAATTTAAGCAAAAAAAAAAAATGACCTTTTAAGTATTATCAGGTTATGAGATGGCTCACTGAACTTGACTTTGTGATAAAATGGGGAGTCGTACACTTCTGGGATAATGGTAAGCAGAGAACCTCTTCAGGCTGATGTCATGTGAGTAAATCAATTCCAATCATTTTGATCTCTTTGCCACCCCTCTTAGAGTTCAAATTCAAAAGGCAGAGTCCTTTTGACATAGCTATTTAGGGAACTTGGGCACAATCCTGGCCAAAGGATGATGGAGTATCTTGATGGGTAGCAGAACAAGATTGCATGCCACGGGAAAGGGGTTCATCTATAAAAGATGGGCAAAACACTATTTTGATCATGCACCAAAAATTGAAGGGCATTAATGCTTGTCAGGGGCAAACAAACAAACAAACAAACAAATCTAGATGTTTATTACACCATCTCAAGAACTTTCAAGATGTTTAGAGCTTACTGAAATAAAGCATTTTCAAGCTTTACTTGGAAGATGCATACTCTAAAATCAGTTTCTTGGTCTTCCTTTGCAAACTAAATAATGACTTCACAAAAAGCTAATTAGACTTTCATGTAGCCCCAGTTCCTGCCATTGATGGTGGCAAATAGATCACTCATGATACAACCAACTACATCTTCAAAAATTGGCTTCTGACTCTTAGTGAGTATTGTAGAATTTTGTAGTTATAAAAATATAATGCATATATCACAGCTACCAGAAACCACACCTACTTACATATATATATAGAGAGAGAAAAATCATACGTTCACATACATAATCACATTTAATCTTTACCACAACTTTTGGTAGATTGAAAAACATAGCCACAATATTTCTTATCTTCTTCCATCAAGAAGTAGAGTCTATTTCTCAATTCTTTGAATCTGAGTTGGCTTTGTATTTTTCTTTTACCAGTAGAATATCATAGAAGGAACATTGTATGACTTCCAAAGCTAGGCCTTAAAAAATCTTGCAGCTTCCTCTTTTACCCTATTAGATGTTGCCCTGAGATGGATAGGCCTTCAAGAAGTCCAGGATGAAAGACAATGTGAAGAGAGACAGCCCCAACTCTCTCAGCTACATCAAGACTCTTCCTGAGCCACCAACTAAATGTAGTCACATATGTGAGCCCAGCAGACCAGCACAACTGCCCAGTTAACCCATAGAATAAATAGATCATTGCTTTAAGCCACTTATTTATTAGGGTGGTCTATTATGTAGGAATAGATAAATAATTGAAACCTTATAATGGAAAATAATTTTTCTCAATTTTAGAGATGAATAAACTCACATTTAGAAGAGTTAAGAAACTTGCTCAAATTCATAAAATCAAGAGGAGAGGCAGAGCTATAATTAAAACCAAGCCTTTGACAAATCAAGGAAACTTTTCATGTCATCACTGCTACCTCATCTGTGGCCACAAAATCTCAGTCAAGATCTAAGGTTGATGCAAATGGGAGTCACTTCCAGTATCCACAACACTTCTCTTGTGTCTTCTTGGAAGCTAAGACTTCATCCCTTGAGTTTCACTGCTGCCTGAATCTACATTGCATCTTACTTGAGAGCCTCATTTATTCCATGCTATGGGATCCATGCAAGATTCCAGGATCACCAAGATCACTCCAGGAAATGAAGAGATCAAGAGAGATGCCATAGACAAGTCTCTGCCTCTCTGCTTCAGCTTCTGGTTCCCTCATAACATAGGACAATTTCTTGTACAAAATGGATGCTCCATAAATACTTGCTGAATGAACTTCTTTTCTAGATGGTGATGTGATGGCAACCTTAAAACCTCATGCCATTCTTCCTCATCATTCTCTGGGTTAAAGAAAGGCCTCAACTTTTCCAGCAACTGACAGAGCCCTGGTGTGTGATATTGCCTCATTGTGCCTCAGTTGTCCCATCACTCCCACTCGGGAGAGGATATGAATGAATGAGTCTTAGTTTTAAAGAGCTGAAGGTGGAATTCAGTTGCCTGATTGCTAGCATAGATTGCACATCTATGTATGTGCCATTTCCTTTTTTTTTTATTGTTTAGTTCATTTATTTGTGTAGCCAATTTTGATTAAAAACCAACACTGTGCTGGAAGCTGAGGCTTCACTGGTGTAGGGATGCCATTCCTGCCCCCTAAGAATCACAAGGGGTAGAGCATAGCAGGAGGTCCTTACAGCAACAACTACCATGAACTAAGCCTTTGCTTAGTGCAGGTACGGTGCTAAGTTAGTAATATTCTTCCCATTTTAGAATTTTGTAGTTACAAAAATATAATGCAGGCTTAAGAAAGAACAGTTTAAAATGACATAAATAAACCTTTGTTTTAGGGAAAATTTGCATATGTTTGTGCTTGTGTGTTATACTAAGAATCCTGAGCAATTCCCACTTCAATATAAAATTCTAGTGTTGTGAGGGCAAAAGGTGAGAGTTTAAAAAAAAGGTAAAAATTTATACATGCTAGAAAAAAATGAGAATTGTTTTCATTTTCATGATTCTTCAGAAAATTTATTTATTAGAAATATTTTAATTACTTAACTAAAAGATTTTTTTAAGTAGTTTTTCATAATCCCAACCACCCTCTTTTAGTTTTCTCATTTTGCCTCTCGTCTTTGTCCATATGGTGCATTTTACATAGTTGTAACTCTGGTGGATGTATAGTTTTATCTTCTGCTCAACAGGGAGGAGAATTTGTTCAGCATTTGAGTGTTTAACCTTTGCATTTTGTGGATGGGGTCCCTGGGTGAGGTCTGCCTAGCCATCTTTCTGGCAGAAAGCATGTACAACTGTTGAATTATGTTATTGAAATAACTTTCATTACCTCAATCCCCCAAAGCAAACAGTTGCTCTCCACCCAAAACAAAAGCTCTGGTTCCCAGACTTCATTTCACTTGTGTTTTCCATGAGTTCTGTGACCCACCCTGGTATTCCCTGTCATTTTTTCTACCAGACATAACAGATACCAGCCCAACAGCAGAGGCGAATAAAGTGGAGGCCTGGACAGCAGGAAAGGACGTAACATTTTATCCATCACAAATTAAAAACATTCTCTCTTAGCTCCATTCAACAAGTGTTACCAAACACCAGCCTTGTGTTGCAGACTATGGGAGACGCTACAGAAGCCACCAAAATGTGCCCGTCCTGCAGCCTGCTCTCTCTCAGGAGGGAGAAAACGAGTGCTTATAGCAGAGGTCAGCAAATTTCTATGAAGTGACAGACAGCTAACAAATACTTTAAACTTCGTGAACCGTAAGGCAAAAGAAAACAAATTTCCACACGCATTTTACTGACAAAAATAAAAATTTGTCTATGGACACTGAAACTTGAATTTCATATAATTTTCGTGTGTAATGAAATCTTCTTCGTTTGATCATTTTCAACAATTTAAAAGTGTAATAATAACTATTCATAGCCTGCAGGCCATATAGAAACAGGGGGTGGGGGCAGATTTGCTCTGTGCAGCCGTAGTTTACCAACTTCTGGAGTTAAAGAAAAAGGCCAGCACAGAACCTGGCTTGGGCACGACTCTCCACAGTGGCTGGCACCAAGACAGGGATCCACAGAGGAGAGAGGTGGGGTGGGGTGGGGTGGGGTGGTCCAGTCAGAAGACTTAATGGAAGAAATGGGATTTGAGGATTGCCTTGAAGGGAGGGTAGGATTTGGCTACATGGGGAGAACATTCCAGGCGGAAGTGATGAGCATGAGTCCAAGGCACAGAGGGAGGGAAGATTATGGGCCAAAGGGGACATGCAGGGTGTTTCGCCATCCTTCATGGTGACATACCTCTAGCTCTCCAAGGTTTCTGTGACACACCCTGGGCTATGTGTTTACGAAGAGGAGGGGTATTGTGAGCCTGTAGGAGTCAGTCTTTAAATGACTACGATTAATCATATTATATGAATGTTAATAATATCCATAACCCAAAACTTGTTGAAAACACTAAGATCCATCTGATCTCTGGTTTAAACCTGATGAAAGGCAAACTAGACCTTATTTTTCTCCATCCAGAGATTTTCCACGTTTCATTTGGTCACCTATTTAAATAATTTTTTTAAAGAATGCACTTTTTCTTCAGGATCTTAGTATTTTAATGATACCAGAAAATGCCACCTGCCCTAACCCAAATATTCATGTTGAATCTGAAAGTCTTGATTAAGTTATGAGTAACAAGTAGCTTTGGTTAGTGACTTTTCTGTTTTCCTATATCTGTTTTTGTTTTCACTCTAGATCTGAATTTTCTCTAAAAAGTTAGTAATTAGTGCATACTAGTAATTACTGAATACCTAAAAAAATGTTTTTCCTGGCTGACTTGACCTATTCCCATGATTTCACCCCTTGCTCATGACATACTAATAACTCCCAAATCTGAATCTCCAGCCCAGACATTTCCCTAGAGCTTCAAATTCAGATGTCCAAGTTCCTGCTGGATGCCTCCACCTAGTCCTCCCACAGGCGTTCAGACTCAACTGTGGTAGCAGCCACGACGAAGGCCTCCAAAGATCCCCCTTCTGGGTACTCGTGCCTGGGGTAATCCCCTCCCCTTGAGCATGGCCTGGACCTAGTGATTCTCTTCTAGCAGATAGAGTATGGTAGAGGCCATGGGATGTCACCTCCAATATGAAGTTACACAAAGACTCAGGAGCCTGTCTTGCTTGCCCTTTCTTGCCCTCCTGCCTGCCCACGCTGATGGAAGCCAGCTGTCACATTGTGAGCTGCCCGGCAGGGAGGCCCTGTGCGAGGAACTGACACAGCCAGTGACGGACTAACGCCCATGGTCCAAACCACCCTTGATGAACTGAACTCTGCTATTAATAATAATCACACAAGCAAGCTTGGGAATCTTCAGATGAGACTGCAACCCCAGCCAACACCTTGATTCAGCCATAAGAAACGTTCAGCCCGAGGCATCTAGCTAAGCAGTGCCTCATTTGTGACACAGAAACAATGAGATAACAAATGTGTAGTGTTTGAAGCCACTAAATGTTGAAGTTATTTGTTACACAGAAAGAGATAACTAATATGTCAGCAAACTCCCTAAACTTGTTTCTTCCCCTAAATTCTCTATTTTAATTGTTAGGACCACCATGTTCTCACTCATCTATGCTTGCAAAAGGGTTTATCAAAGGTCCTTCCTTTGTGCTTCTCTCATCCTCAAAATCTTGAACGCTTTTTGTATTTTTCAATCACAATTGGTATGATTTAGTAGTCTTAAAATTTGTTTCCTTCGAGTTCCATCTGGAACTCAAGCCATTTGTGCTACAGCTTGAAATTTCTCAATTTCTGCATGATTCTGCTAGCAACAACATTAATGACATCATACTGGATATCTTTCCACAGATTAAAAAAAAAACTTGGGGAAGTGTCCAGAGTGATAGAATAGGAGAAGGAAGAGTCTGGGAAATGCTGGAAAACTCTGCCCAGAGTTTGAAAATCAACCACATAAATAGGGATGGAACAAGCATGGAATTAGAAGACAGAAGACTATGGTCCTGTCTGGGCTTTGATGCCCATCTGCTGTGGCCTCAGAAAGTCACTTTACTTCTAGGGTCTCCTTTTCCTCTTTAGGAAAATGAGGGAGTTAGATTTCAGTGAAAGGCAGAGCCACAGGTGGGCTGTTTCAGGATAAACCAAGGAGCTTGTTAAACTTCAGATTCCTGCCCCTAACATTCACCCAATGCTGATTCAGTAGGTCTGACGTGGAGTCTAGGAATCTGTATTTTTAAAGTGTCCAGTTCTCTGAAATATAACAAGGTATGGAAATCCATGAATTAGATCCTTTCAAAGAATATTTACAATCCTAGTGCTGTAATTGCAAAGCAGTATTTATTATATGGCAATTCAACTTTGCATGCACATCGTAAAACACACCCCCCAAAAAACAAATTTTAAAGGATAATTTTGTGTGTGTACAGGTGCGTGTGCATATATGTTTTTTCATTTTATTTTCTTCCCAAACCCTAACTGATCTCCTTGCATAGTCACTGGAATACATGAATCTCATTGGGAGAACCACTGGAGACTGTGACAGGTCTATGGGAATTGGGTGAAGAGGGGTACAGAGGTCTAAGACACCAAGGACAAACATCCAAGGTAGCAGGCAAACTCCTTCTACTCGTGGTACGGCTTGGCATCACATGGAATACCGAGAAGTGTAAAGAGTGTGTGTGTGTGTGTGTGTGTGTGTGTGTGTGTGTGTGTGTGTGTAGTTAGCCCTTCTTGTTCTCACCCGAAAGCCCATCTCCATACAGTGTCATATCACAAAGAAACAGAATCTGACTTAATGAGAAAACATCTGACATGACCTTCAGTAAAACGTAACGTTAAGTCATTACTGAAGGACTCTCATGAGATGTGAAGGGAAGATTGTGCCACACCACGCACAGCACAATTTTCTCTCTTTACTATGGAAACCCCATGTCTCCCTCAGACCTTAATTTTCCCATCTCCAAATCTTTCAAATCCACCCCTACACCTGTGCTCGCCATGGTTCTCCTCTCTGCCCCTGGCCTCTGTCCTAAGATTCTTCAGTCTACCCTGCAGGCCCACCAGCCCCTTATTAGGTAGAGTTATTTCCCCTTCTCTCAGCTTCTCCCATTTGCTCAGCCTGGGATTTGCTTTCAGTTGAAAGGGAACACAGGATCACAGTTAATGTCTAGTATATTTTTAACTCTGTACACCAAAAAATAAAAAAACAAAAAAAGGAAACTAACAATGTAAGGCAATAAGTACTAACCCGATAGAGAATGGGAGTTCTAGATGTTCAGAGGAGAGGAAGAGACCTCTATGCAACAGTGACCAGAAAAGTTTTCATGGAGAAAAGAGGAGATAAGCTGAGGGTGGAAAACTTGGGAAAAAATCCTTTACAAGTGAACAGTAGAGCCCTCCTGTCGTATTGGAGGAGAAACTCTTGTACAAGGAAAGACCAAATATAGGAAAGTATGCAACCTGCTTAGAAGAATGGACAAAACTGGGTGGACTGTATAAAGAAGAAAAAGAGAAAGAGAAGATTAGAAAGTGGATTGGGACCAGAAGATTGAGGATTGTGAAGAAATGCACATTATTATAGAATGTAAAGCATGGGAATGACATGATTTAGAAAATTAATTTTTTGTTACCACGCAAGAAGAACTGAAAAACAGAAATCATTTAAGAAAGGAGATCAGGAGGCTAAGGCAGCAGCTGGGTCTTGGTGATGAGCACGTGCTCCAAAGATGTGTCAGTACACATGAAAATGAATAGAAAATTATAGAGTCATTTCATGATAGAATCATTACAGCTGAATGAATGATTGAATATGAAAAGCAATGGAGAGAGGCAAGCCAAAGATAACACTGAGACTTGAAATTGGTTGGCCAGAGAATGAACAGAACTAAGGAATTGAGGAGGAGAAAGATGAGAATGGGGAAGAGAGAAGATGATGAGCTTGGTGTTTGTTACATGTGGCAGTTCTGAAGGCAACCCAGCCAAGGTGAAGTAGCCAGAAGGCAGAGGTTTTGGAGCAATTTTTGCCAGTCAGTAAGGAGATGCAGCAGTTTTGAAGAGATGGGATTCAGACTTGTGAGCATCTGTAAGAAATTAAATTTACCAGCTAATTAAAATTGCATTTTCCTATAGTTTAGACTTTTGATTCCTAATAAACCTGCAAATTGACCTGGAAGGGATAATCCTCTTGATAGCCAGCATTTGTTCTTTGAGTTTCAGATATATTCTTGGAAACAGAATCTCATGGCAAGAAGGGTAGGAATCTTGTGTAATTAAAGAGGAAAGGAGGGACACCCTCTAAATATCAGAAACAGACTCTGCTCCTGGCAAACATGAGGAGCAAAAAAGACCTACATGTCTCCATTTGGAGTGATAGTCAGAATTTTGGGAGGTGATAAAGAAACTACATTCATGTAATACATTCATGTCTGGATAATTTGTGAATAATAAATATTATTAGTGCATGTAGACACTCAAATGATTATCAATTAAAGAAAGCTTTGCAAGATGGTTTTGTTTCCAAGAGAGAATTTTTTTGTTTAAAACCTATCTAAAACACACAATAATAAATTTACATTTCCAGAGATAAATATTCAGCTCTTGACTTAGGATTTGAGAATACATTTGAATTACTTTCTTGATCAGGAACCAAGAAGTATATTTCATATTTATTGAGCAAAAATAAATATCCACTTTCATTAGTCTGAGTGCCCATCAGCATGAGATAATCAACATAAATACATAAGGTTGATACCGTTAGCTGGGCTGACTTGTCCTTGTTTCTAGGATGCACATAACTATTTTCCTAGGCCCCTACAGACCCAGGGAACCCAGGTTGCTCAGCACTGGTTGGGGCCCTTTCCACATTCATTTCTCTGCCTCTTGGCCCTCACCAAGCCCAATTCCATATTGTCACCGCAAATCTCTTTCTATTTAATACCCTGCTTTTGCTCAAACTTTATCTCACATTCAAAATGTGTTTTCCCTTACAAAGTGGATAATGCTGTTCTCTGCCAAGCTCTCCTCTTCTGTGCCGACGCACACAGCCCCCAGTTGCTGGGAATGTTAACTGCTAACAGCTCACAGCTGTATCCCTCTTTGAGCTTTGCTATTGGCCTCAGAAAACTACTAGCTCAAGGTGATGCCCTCTTCTAGGGTGTGGCCCAGCATTTCCAACATTCCTAAAAGTCTGTTATGGATAATATAAGTTCAACACTCTTCAAGATGAAAGGAGAGGAGACAAATGACCCATTTCAAAATAAAAGAGAAGACATTGTTAAAAGCCCCACAGACATTACAGGGTCAAGGAAATATTAAGAACAACTTTGTGTCAATGAATTTGGAAAATTAAATGAAATACAAAAATGTCTTGAAAGATATAAATTACCAAACTGATGCAAAAGAATAGAAATAGGACTGAAGATGCCTTTAAAGATATTAAATTCATAATTTAAAATATCTCCACAAGGAAACTACTGGGTATGAATAGCTTCACTGATATAGTTTATCAAGCATTTATGGAGGATATAAGAACATTCCTACAAAAACTTAACCAGAAAATAGAAGCAGAGCAAACACTTCCCAATCATTTTATTAGCCTACCATTATTCTGAAAAAACCAAGCAAGGGCATTACAGGAAAAGAAAGAACAGATCAATAACCCTCAGAATTATGGGGCAATAATCTTTAAACAATTTTTAGCAAATCAGAATCAGCAATATACGGAAGGGAAAATGCATTATGAACAAGCAGAGTTTATCCTAGGAATCAAAGGGATTTTCTTTTAACATTCAAAAATCAATGTAACTCACCATACTAATGGGTAAAAAGAGAAAAACAAAATATGGAGAAAGCATTTGAGAAATTAAACACCAAATTGTAATAACAAACGTTCAGCAACCTAGGAATAAAAGGGAACATCCTGATAAAGAACATCTATGGAGAAAAGACACTAACATCACTTTCAGTGGTGAAAGACCAAATGTTTTCACCTTTAGTCAGGAAGAAGGGAAGAATCTCTGATACTGCCACTGAATTTAACACTGCACTAAATGTCGTAGCAAGAAAAAGAAATGAAAGGTATATATATTGGAGAGGGAGAAGTCAAATTGCCACAGACAAAACAGCTATTTATATAGAGTGCACTAACAATAGACAAAAAAAAAGGTGACTAGAACTAGAAAGTAAATTCAGCAATGACATAGGACACAAGGTCATTATACAAAAATCCAATACCATTCTACATATTAGCAAAAGAAGAGTGAAATAGATTTTTTAAAGAACACTTTAAAAACAATGCCATTTGTTATTTCACTTTTAGTCTGACTAATTAGGTTCCTGCTAGATAAACTCTTCTACAAATAACAATAAGCTAGAAAAAATACAAAAACAAAATGAACAATAACTACAACAACATAATTATCTAAAGGTCTAGAGTGTGAATAAAGGCAGGCTGATTCTGGAGAGGAGTTGATACCCAGAGGAAGGAAATGGCACAGGGTGAATTTTCTATTTCTTATGACTTTTGGTCTGAAGACAGGCTGCAACTAGCACGGTACAGGGTGACTAAAATTTTGAGAGAAAATCCATAGTCTTTCTGGACTGAAGAAAGAGAGTACAGAGTTCAGGGCAACCCAGCTGATGGAAAGTAAGGGGAGAATCCCAAAAAGGAGAGAATCAAAGAGGGGAAACAACAAATTTTGTGTGTGCATGCTTTTCAAATGTCTGCCTGGCCTGTGAATATTCACAGATGGACAGACTGTATCCAACCCAGTAAAGGCTATAAGAACTGAACTGCAGTTTGAGCTACTGTCCAAGAGATAGAGTTCATAGTCTGTTGTATTCTTAACTTTGAATACAACAAAGTTAATTGCCCATTAAACAAAACAAAACCAAATCACAACTCTATTTGAAGAAGTACAACAAAATCTAGAGTCTTCGCTATTAAACATTCATAATATCCAGGATACAACTCCTAGCATTCAAAATACAAAGAAACAATAAAATGTGAGCAATTTTCCAGAGAAAAGACAATCAAGAGATAGAAACTCCAAGATGACCCACATATTGGAATTATCAGAAAAGAAGTTTTAAGGCAGGTATCATAATTCTGATCAATTAAACAAAATGTGGTACATATACACCATAGAATACTACATAGCCAAATACCACATATTCTCACTTATAAGTGGGAGCTAAACATTGGGTACTCATGGAAATAAAGATGGCAACAATAGAAACTGGGGACTACTAGAGAGGGGAGGGAGAGATGGGGGAAGGGGTAAAAACTAACTGTTAGGTACCACACTCAGTACCTGGGTAATGGGATCATTCGTACCCCAAACCTCGGCATCATGCCATATACCCAGGTAACAAACCTGCACGTGTACCTTCTGAACCTAAAATAAAAGTTGAAAAGTAAAAATAAAAATAATTGTGCTGAATGAAGCAAAGGAAAATATGCTCATAAGGAATGAAAGGGCAGAGGAATAGCAGTGAAACAGAAAGTAAAAAAGAACTAATGAGAAATCTGAAATTAAAAATATATTGGATGAGCTAAACATTAGAAGTGAGATCATATTGAAAATAGTCAGGGAGCTTGAATATCAATCAATAGAAATTATCCAATATGAAGAACACAAAGAAAAAGGGCAAAAGACTTAAAAACAATTAACAGAGCTTCAAGGACTTCTGAGACCATATCAAAAGATCTATCATACAAGCATCTGAGGTTAGAGAAGAAAAGAAAGAAACAGACAGCAGAAAGCATAGTTTTTGAATAACTATGACCAAAAATGTTGCTATATTTACAGACTGAGGATGCTCAGCAAACTGGGGAAGAATATAAAAAAGACTATGTTTAGGCTGCTAAAAAACACAGATAAGGAGAAAATATTGAAAGGAGCCAAAGAAACGACATATTACATACAGGGGAACAATTATGCAAATTAATATTGACTTCTGATCAGAAACAGCAGAGGTGAGGGAACAGTGGAATAATATCTTTAGAGTGTGGAAACAAACAAACAAAAATTGTCGGCCCCAAATTCTCTACCCAGCAAAAATATCCTCCAAAATGAAGGCCAAACAAAGGCATATTCATTCTAAAAAATGTCACTTTAAATTTGAAATACTTAGAAATAAATTTAATAAAATATATGCAAGACTCATATAAGAATTATAAAATATTCCTAAAAGAAATTAAAGAAGATCTAAATAAATGGAAAGATGTAATAGTTTATAGATCAAAAGGCTCAATGTTGTTAAGAAATAAATTCTTCCTAAATGAGCCTATAAACATAATCTCAATTAAACCAGTATACCTTTATGCAGACATTAAAAAAACTGATTCAAATTTTATAGGGAAAATATAAAGGAACTAGAATAGCCAAAACAATGTTCTGTCTTATAATTCTATCAATTACTGAAAGTAGGGTATTAAAGTCTCCAACTATAATTGTGGATTTGTCTAGCTCTCCTTTCAACCTAGTGGTGACTACAGATGCCTCACACTGCCTTGTTAATTCTTGTTGCTTCCGAGTGAGCATGGAGGCCCATTTCAGCACAGGACCCTGCAGATGGTACCCTGGCAGAAGAGTCCAAACACCCTTCACTTCCAAGAGAATCAGAGCACCCTTCCCTTTCATTAGGTAGAGAAGGAACAATCAGCTTCCACCTCAGCCCTGCTGATACCACTCAGTTGGGGAATCAGAGCACTCAAGTCTGTCTTTGTGGGCTGGAGGAGGAGGCTGCAATTTTTCCATTGGCATTTGAACAGAGTTTGGCAGATTTTGAATTTGCCAAAACAATTGTGTTTTGTTGTTAGGCCACTCTTTTCCCCATTATTTGATGGCAGAGAGCAGGTTTTTTGTTGTTGTTGTTGTTGTTGTTGTTTTTAGAGTTTGTGTGTGTGTGTAAGGAAACCTGGGAGGCTGAGGCAGGAGGATCGTTTGAGGCCAGGAGTTCAAGACCAACCTGGGCAACATAGTGAGACCTCATCTCTACAAAAAAATAAACAATTAGCCAGGTGTGGCCACATGCACCTGTAGTCTCAACTGCTCGGGAGGGTGAGGCAGGAGAATTGCTTGAGCCCAGGAGTTTGAAGCTCACTAGCTATGATCACATTAGTGCCTGAGCAACAGAGTGAGAGACTCTGTCTCAAAAAAAAAAAAAATTGACTATAATATATATATCTGACATAGGACTTACATCAGAATACATAAAGAACTCTTACAACTCAGTAAGAAAAACCAATTTTAGAAAAATGTACAAAATATTTAAGTTTTGCATAAAAAGATACATAGATGGCATATGGAAAGATGTTCAACATTATTAGTTATCAGGGAAATGCAAATTAAAAACATAATGAGATAACCACACCCTGGAGAAACCAATTCATTTTATTGATAAGTAGCATATCATACAGGACTGGTACAGCAGCCAATATGAAACTGCAACTTTCAAGAGCAAGAAGGTCCTGAAGTTGCAAGGAATATTGCAGAAATCTCCAAAGACAATCTCTGTTCCCAATGCCACATACTCCATCCTTTGGCCATTCTGTACAGGTTGCTAGTGATGGAGATGTACGCAATCCAGCAGCTGAATATGGACAAGAAATTAACCGCACTTTAGGATTTCTCTATCTGAAGGATATCAGAACATAACGTCCCTTTCACATCACCCAGCTCTGTCAGTCTTCCTGAGAACCAATAAGTAAATAAACATGTAAAAGAAACTATGTTTCATGTGTAAAAATGTAAGCCTGAGTAAGCAGGATAATTATTTGTGTTGTCCTCTCCCTGGGTCCACCTTGCTAGCACTGCAGGGCACTTTCCCACAACATGAAAAGTAAGAGGATGTTGTCACATGGTGAGCAACAAGGCCCAAGAAAAGAAAGTTTTTCAAAACTTCTTTCCCTGCTCATCACCTCAGTCCTCCAATCCTTTTCCCAGCTTTTGGAGTCCCCAAATTCTACAAATAGAGATTCGCTTATTTGTAACAATTTTTAAAGGGAAGTAATACAGTAAGCATTCATAAATGCTTTTCTTGTACGAGGGCGTAGATTCGGTTCCTTTGCTGAGGTCAGATTTTGACAAGGGATCCTTGGTTGAAACATCACACGTAGGGAGAGCTGGAGAAAGAGGGAAGGCGCCAAAGTCTATGGATATGGAAGACTGGACATATGGAAGATAAACGTTGAGGACTTCACTGAATGTCAGTCCACACTTAAACTTTAAAAACTTTCATAAAAATGTGATTTTTAAACAGCATAATTGTTAAATAATTTATACAAATATTAGAAGATTATAAAAGTGTTCTGCCCTGCCACAGTTTCCCATCTTGGATAAATTACTTCTTTGTGAACCAGTTTTTCCCACATGTGAAATGAAGACATCACTTGCTTATTTCCAAGGTCATTCCTAGGGGAGGGTGAAACTTGAAAGTCAATCATGGTAGTATGGCCTCACTCTAAATATTCTGACATAAATGAAACCTAACTCAAATAAATGTCAAGAATAGCTTTGAAGGAGACAGGCCATCTCGGAAAGGCAACCTACGGTCTCAGGAAAACACATAAGATGATCTTGCCCATCTTGTACTTCTCATGGTGTTATCTGAAGGGAAACATGTAGGCTGATCCTAGTGTAGCTGCGCTTGTCATCAAAGCAAGTCTGCAGCTCCCCCTCCACTCTCTCCATATTGTCCCCAGGTCATTGCCGCACCCCAGGTTCTGAGTTACTTTGCTCCTCACCTGAGTTCCCCAGTATTCTAGGTTATTACCTTAATCGCCTATATCTCAAAAATAGATTTTTAACCAAAACAAACGGCAATATAAAACTTAATAAGAAATAGCTGAAGATTTTTCAGAAAAGGTATCTTTATCAACTCTAGAAGTTACTATCATCTGGAGCTGGAGTGAAAATAACTTAGTTGAAAACTGAATCGAAAATGCGAAAAATCAACATGAGAACCTATTTCATGATACAAAAGGAGGACGTGAAGAGAGAGAAGATAACAGTCAGGGAGGGTAGGAAATGCAGATGCATGCACAAAACTTGTAAGGGTCCCTAAGGGAGAAATGAGGAAAACTGGTACTGAAGCATCAGCCAAAAGTACCCCTGAGGAAAGTTATCCTAAGCTGAGTAAAGGGGGGAATGAGCAAATAAAAAAAAATTGCTGTCTTCTAGGCCAAATAAATGTTTAAAAAGAGGCTTACATCTGACTTAGAGAATGAGCTATCAACAAATAACTACGAGAGAACGTGAAGAAAATATATCTTGGTCAAAGTTTCTCAGAAACACGCCCTAAGACAAAAAAAACCTACCTGTGAGCACTTTCCTGGGGAATGTGATCCCAGCGGGCAGGTGTGAAGGGTAGGGATGAGGTAGGGTGTAGGATGAGGTGTTAGTTATCTATTACTGCATGATAAATGCCACATTCCATTCCAAAACTTAGCCACTTAAAACAACATGCATGTCATTATCTCACAGTTTCTGTGGGTCAGGAATCCAAGAGCCACTTAGCTGAACGCCTCTCACTTGGGGTCTGTCACAAGGCTGCAATCACGTATCTGCTGGGGCCGCAGTCATCTCAAGGCTGGACTGGGGCATCTGCTCCCCACCTCACTCATGTGGATGTTGGCAGTGTTCATATCCTCGCTGCCTGTTGAAGGCGTCAGTTCCTTGCCATATGGGCCTCTTCTCAGGGATACTCACAAAATGGCAGATCGCTTTCATGAGAACAAGGGCTTCCAGAGAGACAGAGAGAGAGAGAGAGAGAGCAAGATGAAAGCCAGTGCTTTTATAACCTATTGTCAGAAGTGACATTCCATCAGTGTTTCTGAATGGTATTCTGTTTTTAGAAGAAGTTACTAGGTCCAGCCCACACTCGAAGGCAGGGAATTATTCAAGGGCATGAGTATCATGAGCCCGGACATTGGGGATCATTTTGGAGCTGCCTACCACAGGAGGGTGGGGAGCACAGTGCAGGGAGAGAGGAAGTACCAATATAAAATGGGTTAGCAAGTGCACTAATATCCCTGAGAAATACTTCTCAGAACTGTTTATCCAGAAACAGAAAGGAAGGAACATTTGTTTATTAAAGTGTTGCCCCAGAAAGCATGAATTCATTGATTCGTCCAAGTTGTGCAAACACAGGCTCAGAGTGGGATTTCATAGGAAGTCTCTGTGCAGCATGTGAAAAGCTCTTGAAGTAGCCATGACACCACCCTAATGTGGATGGCCTTGAGAGAGTCTGTAACCCTGCACCTGTAGGAGGTTGGAAGGAGTCTGTATAGAGCTGGTTGCCACGTAAGTGAGAAAGGAAGATCAGAGCTGCCTGATAGGAGTCTGAACTCTAAATATTGAAGTGATGGAAACTGAGTCTTCTGAGGGGCCAGCACGGTCAAATTTCCAAATGTCTATTATTTATAAATGATCACATCCTAGTCCCCCAACATTTTCCATGACAACAGTGGCTTCAATAACCACAGGAGAGACAAGACATAAATCTACATGTTTTATTCAGCAATTAGGCAAACATTATCATCATTCACTTAATCAAACTCTTCTTGGCCTTGATCTAATATTACTTCTTTACCCTGTCTTCAAAAGCAATAAGCTTCTTCTTGTTTAATTTTTACCTGGAAATTTATATTATATCAAGAGGTCTCATAGACTCCAAAAATTCAATACCTGGAAGGAACCCTAATGAGTCACTTAATTTAACTTCCTCTCTCCAGACAAAACTATCCCTCAACCATCCAACTGTGTTCATAGTATAGATCTAGATCTAGATAGATGTACAGATATATGCCTACATATATTCCTCTCTCTTTCTCTTTCTCTCTCTCTCTCTTCACCTCTATATCTCTAGAGAAAGAGAGAAAGGGAGGAAGACACACACACACAAATATATATATATATATATATACACACACACACACACACACACACACACACACACACACACAGAGAAATTATTTGCTGATGTTGCACCAAGAATAACCTCTTTGAAATAGATTGGATGAGCCAGGTGCGGTGGCTCATGCCTGTAATCCCAGCACTGTGGGAGGCCGAAGTGGGCGGATCACGAGGTCAAGAGATTGACACCATCCTGGTCAACATGGTGAAACCCCGTCACTACTAAAAATAAAAATAAAAAATTAGCTGGGCATAGTGGCGCATGCTGGTAGTCCCAGCTAGCCAGGAGGCTGAGGCAGGAGAATCGCCTGAACCCGGGAGGCGGAGGTTGCAGTGAGCTGAGATTGTGCCACTGCACTCCAGCCTGGCGATGGAATGAGACTCTGTCTCAAGAAAAAAAAAAGAAAGAAATAGATTGGACATTTTTTGTAATTCTTTTGGAAAAAAATAAGCTCAACAGATAAATTTAAGAATTAGGCAAGATGAATTTGTTACAAATTGTTATGGGAAATTGTCTTAAAATCATTATTAGAAATCTTACATCTTTATCTCAAAAGATGTGGGCAAGAGAAGCAGGAAAAGCAATTAGGAGGCTCTTGGAGTGGTCCAGGTGAGAGACGATGGTGCCTGCACTAGAGTAACACTGATGGAGATAGAGGACAGGACACAGTCAGGGTATTCTTGGAGATAACAAACAAAAACAAAAACAGTGGAACGTGCTGATGGATTGGATGTGTGGGACCAGGGAAAGAAGTCAAGGATGAGTTCTAGCATGGAATGGCCAGACACCTGGTATCTGCTTCAGAATAACCCAGGTGGAGGGATGTGGGTGGTGGTGGAGGATAAGTGAATTTGCCAAAGTTGATCGCTGTTGAAGCTGAGTGATGGGTGCATGGGTTTCACTTTGCTATTTTGTCACTTTTCTTTATGCTTTAAGTTGTCCACAATAAAAATGTCTTAAAATGCCAACATACCTTTACTTTTCATTTTAACTCCAGAAACCAAACTAAGAAAACAACCAGAGCTACCAACAAGATTTTTGTATACAGATATTCACAGCAGTATTATTTATTATATTGAAATATTAGAAATAATCTTTTTGACTAACAGAAAGGCAACAGTTGAATACACGGTGATATAGTTATATGACATTCCTATTGAAATATCATGTCTTGGAAAAATATTAATGATTTGGGAAAATGTGCATGATACAATGGTAAGTAAAAAAGAAGCAGGAAACAAATCATATACAGGAAATGAATATCAAAAGAAAAATACAAAAAAATACATCAAAATGTTATCATTGTGAAAAGATTATCGGTGGTTTTTATTTTCTCATTATATTATATATAATTTACGACAAAGGTTATGCATTAGAAATAAGTAAACATTATTTTAAAGGGCAGAAGAAAAATGATTTATTGAAATTCATCTTTCCTAAGCATGCCAATTAAAATTACAAGTGACTTTCTTTCATTTTGAAACAATTTATTGACTACCTATTCTTTGCAAAGCACTGTTCTATAGTTATTCTGTATTCTTTGCTAGGCAAAATAATTCACATTTCAGATTAGTTAAAAAGAAAGGAGGTAAGGTTGGAGAGAGCAAAAAGAAAGGAATTTGGTGTTCAGGGAGCTCAGGGGAACTTTCTAGCAAGATAATGTGCCCAGTTTGGGAAAACTCAAGTTTAATAGAGTTAATGAAAATTCTCCACCCATTTCCTTTATTGCTGCCGCCTCAATATGGTCTCAAAACCACAGACAAAATATTTCATATGTCCCTTTTCTATGAATTCTAACTTCATTATGAAAACTAGAAGAAAAGTAAATATTGTTCAATGACAGCTGCTACAAAAATGTGTCAGCATTACTTACAAAACCCTGGGAGGCAGAGATATAACCTTTTCTGGAAAAAATTGGAAAAACTGAGTAAACATTATAAGAATTTGTCATAAAAGTGCAGAAATTACAACCCAAGCTGTTGAACTCTTCCTAGTTTTCCTTTCCTTTGCTTTCTTCTGAGAAGGCTGAGGGCTTCCTAGACCCTGAGACTCAATAACTGTGTAGCAGGCTTGGCCCAGATGAATACAGGACATGCATAAGCCATTTGTATTCTGTGAATACAACCACCCTGCACTGAAAAGATGATGGAGGCCGAGGCACATGATACACTTCTCCTCTGTGCCCTGCCAGGTTCTGGCCTGATCTTCCTCTAACATAGTGCAGATCCCAAATGGCTAGAAATTTCAATATGCCCATTGGATTGGTAAAGATAATCAGCTTTATTCTCTTCTGTAGGATTGTCTCTTATGTATGGATCCTCCTGAATTGAAAGGAGTATAACTTTTGCTCTGCAGTGAAGCAAGACAGAGTCTTGACACTAGGAAAGCCAATGATGAATTAAAATGGTAACTGACCCATATACAATAATTCATAGTTCATAAGTCTGTTCCATATGGAAAGGAATGCCTTTTGTAACAGTTATGAAATTGTTCCAAGGCAATGTTAAAAAGCACAAAGTATATAAATTCAAACTAAAAGTACAGATATCCAAAGAATAGCAAGTTAAAGTTAAAATTTTATTATTTACTGCAGTAAGATATTCAATTTTTTTTTGTTTGTTTTTTGTTAGAGGGACTCTTCCTTTGTTGCCCAGGCTGGAGTGCAGTGGCACAATCTCAGCTCACTGGGACCTCTACTTACCAGGTTCAAGTGATTCTAGTGCCTCAGTCTTCTGAGTAGCGGGGACTACAGGCACGCCACCACTACGCCCAGCTGAGTTTTGTATTTTTATTAGAGACAGGGTTTCACCATGTTGGCCAGGCTGCTCTGGAACTCCTGGCCTCAAGCAACCCACCCACTTTGGCCTCCCAAAGTGCTGGGATTACAAGCGTGAGCTACCCACCCAGCCATGGGTATTCGAATATTTAGACTGACTTCTGATTTCTGATGTTTGTATATTTGGGGACAAGAACTAGAAACAGTTTATAAAACAAGTTAATTAGACTTGGATGGCTCTGATATCTAGTGGGACACTCATGGTATATTTTTCAGTATCTCACATTGACACATGATGATTACCATATATGAGGTAATGCTATACAATCCATGATGTGCATGAATTAAGAGAGAAACGTGCAGCACACAATCACTTGAGATGCAGGTTTTTCACAGTTAATTGATATCCTGAAAGAAACAGATTTTTAGCTCATTGAATTTGAAGTTGCATATATTGCTAAAGAATAAACAACCACATTCTCATTTCTCCTGGGCAAATTATTTTCCATGTTGACAGGCATAAAATGACTTTTAAAAAAGGTAAATGTCTGTCAAACCTTAGCTCTCCGCAGAAAAACACGTTTATTGAAGATGAGAGAACCTCTCTAATAGTCTATTTAAATTATTTTTTCTCCCTTGAGATCAGATTATTAGGAGAAAAAAAAAAAAGAGCCAGGCTCTTAATTAACAATTTCAAACGAATATAAAAGATGTGGTCATGAACACCAGAATAAACCTTGTACCCAAAAATGTGTAATATATCTGCGTACATAAATATGGATTCTCAAAGATGGGATAAGCATGGTTAGTAATATACTGTATATATTTTTCCCCTTAATAAAAAGCTCTTTTTATTTATCTTTGACACAGTAGAGTTGTGAGGGAATGATGAAGTGAAATAACATCATATATGATGGTGGGATATGGAGTAGGGGAAGAGTTTACCTAAATACAACCAATAATGAGCCAAAAAAAAAAAAAAAAAACCAAAACGTAGGTACAAAATAGTAGAGTACAGTTTTATGTAGTATAGTAGAATATGGTATAGTGTAGTACAATATAGTATATATATTACAGTATAATCTATGGCCCAAGGAACTTAGGATTCATTTGGCGAGATTATGAATACATCAAATCCTTAAAGACTAAGGGGATTGGTTGCTGAACAGTATGATGCAACTGAAGCTCTATCAAAGCTCACAGGAAGGGAGTTCTGTGAAGGAGGTAGCACTAGAGTTCTGTTGCAAATAAGAGGTGTGTGAGCTATTTAGGCTAAAGGAAAAAGATTATGTTGCCCAGATTGAGGAGGAAAAGTGTGAACACAAACTAAATGAGCGTTATGCATTTGAGGGATGTTAAGAGACCCACCTTAATATTAAGAGCAGCGAGACCATGTTGAGAAAAAGGGGAAGAGCTGCTGGATTGGTTGGTATAGGCGAGTCACACCATGAAGCACTTCAGAAATCTGGCAAGGGATTTATGTTAGATACGAGCAGCCAGTGGTGGGATGAAAGCAACGGGTGGGATGAAAGGAACATTCACCTGGGGTCCACCTGCAGGACAGATTGGAACAGGGGATCCTGGGGCAGGAGAGCTTCCCCGGGAGGCTGATGCACTAATCCAAGAACGAGCTGGAAAGGATCTGAGGGAGGCAGTGAGAACAGAGACAGGGACACACACAAGGAACAAGATGAAAGAAGTCAGTAGATTAGCTGACTATCAGAGTCGCAACAAGTGACTCAAGACAAGGTTTCAAATGGAACATAAAAAACTAGAGGAAAAAAAAAAAACCTGGTGTTGACAACACTGATATTAGAACTAGGAAAGACAGTTGGTTGTGGAGAGACCAGTTAATTTTTACACATCTTGAGTTTTCACATGGACATCCAAGAAGTGTCTTGAAACTTGAGATATAAACCAGGGGTTTTAAAAGCTCATTTTGGCATTCAGAAATCTAGGGTGGGAACTGACGTTGTAATAATTAAGCTGTATGCTCTCCAGTGGTTGAAAGATGGCAGGAAGAAAAAGAGCCACAGAAAGTGAAAAATTGTATTTTTGCTCCTCACAGTCACTGTGGATGTAAGAAGAAAAGTGAGTGAAGGGAAAGCGTATTAGACCCTTAGTATCTCTTAAAAATGCCATTGAAAAGGGTGCCAAATAGCTAAGAAGATGATCATAAAACTTTAAACCTCTTTAGTAGCTACACAGAATAACCCACCTATTACATAGATAGAATATAAGCTCCATGAAGGCAAGATTTAAAAATGTATTCATTCATGTATTCCAAGCACTTGAATAATTTCCAGTGCATAGTAGCCACTCAATAAATACTGGTTGAAAGAATAAACAAATGAATGAATGAACAGATGAGGAATATAGGCATCATGGAATTGATGTTTTTTTCACTCAGGCCCTACAGGTTCTTTGATAAGGCAAACTACATAGCAATTCACATTTCTACCACAGAAAAACATGAGGCAAAATCCCCCTAGATTGAGGCTGGTGTTCTACAAGCAGGGATGTAGCAGGGTTGGAGAAGGACCTGGACTTTGTGGAGAAGGGTGAAGGCTCCCCGGGATATTTAAAGTCATTGCCTTTTCTAACTCTTCCGTTATTGATAACACGCTACGTGAAGAAAGCCCGGCACAGCCAGGGTGATCTCATTCTTACTAAAATTCCCTGAAGCATGCATAGTCATTGTTTCAGTCAAGGCCAACCAAATATCTGCAGCCAACATTACTCCTCCCAGCACTGAGCTTCAGCTTGAGTCCACTGGGACACTGCCATCCCAGAAACATGGTGTTCCAGCCTCACATACTTTTGGCATGTGTGATGCTGGGGTCTCCCTGAAAGGGTGCTGTTTTAACTACAAGAGGCCCTTTATTCCTAACCCTGAAAGGGTTTATCCTCTTGATCACGCTGGGTGGTTTTCTACAAGTTGTATTTAATAAGCTGAGGCTGTCTTTAGTCAGACTTTGGCCTCTCTGGGTTGATGACTAAACTTTTGTGATTTCTTACTCCCCTCTGGTTTGAGGGGTGGTGTTTCTGCCAGAAGGGGACAAAGTTAGTCCAAAGGTTCTCTTTTCCCATCAAGAATCCTGTTTGCTCTCTAAAAATCTGAAAGGAGAAGATTCAGGATCAGAGACTTTGAAGGTTAGAAGAGACCTAAGAGATCTTCTGGTCCAGAGTCCTAAGCTCATGTGAACAGGCTGGGCAAACAACACAGATGGGTTACATGGGAGTGATAGGGTCTGTATCAAACAGGAGAGTTGATGCCCCAACGTGCCCAAGGGCTCACGTTGAAGGACTTTACAGCCCTGTGCTGGCCGGATAAAGCACAACTATGCACTGATGAGACACCTTAGCCAACACAGTTGCTTCATTTTACAGTTGCGGTATCTGAGACCCAGGCGAGGAGTGAGAGTACTTTGCAATAGAAAGAACACTGAACTGGAAATAATGAGACCTGAGGTTCTAGACCTGATGCTCCACGCAACAAATGACCTTGGATTGAGGTTGACTTCTCAGAATCTCATTTCCTTTTCTGGACATCAAGTAGGAAAATGAGTAATTTCCCTAAGGTGTTTTGTGCTCTAAAATTCCAGGACTTCCCAAGGTCACCCAACCAATTAGTGGTGGATCCCTAACTGGAGCCCACGTCCCCTGATAGAATTTTCTTTTTACTAAAGTGAACTGTTTGCCAAGACAAGGCAGAAGAAGGAAACTGCAGAAACACCTGGAAGTCAATCTTTCCTTCTTAGGAGATGTTCTCACTGCTTGGGCAAGCTGTGAAAACCAAGGGGGAGGGGTAACTGGGACACCTTGGAGTCACATGTGGGACTTTTCTTTTCATCCTCACATGTCTGTGGAGTGCCCATGAACCCCAAAGCAGGACTTCTGAAGATGGGGTCTCAGAAGTTCTGAGCATTTTTGCTTCTTCCCACTGAGTACGAGTCAGGTAACACCAAAAGGAGGATCCAACTGGGAAGAGATACTGGATTGCTTTGTTTCATTTTTTGTTTTTGTTTAGACGTTCTTTTCTGTGGAAAAGTGGAGAACTAAAGGGCTATTTATGAGCCTCTGCAGCAGCCCAAGATACATTCTCATTCCAGGGTTCTCACTTTAACTATCTCATCTTATCCTCATAATGATGCTACTCTAAGTAAAGCCGGTAAAGCCGGTATGTGTGTCCTGGTCTACCTCCCCAGTCTTTCTTAGAGCAACTTGCCTTCTAACTAAAATTTTCCCACTACACGGGAATATTCTGTTCCTCAAAGTATCAAATTCATTCCCATGTCATGACTTTGTGTTTGCTGCTACCTCACCCTCAAATGTCTTTCTCATCCCCTCCCCCAGGTCACTACATGGACAGTCTTCCTTCAGGTCTCAGCCAAACTGTAAAAAGGAGATGATTTCTCTGTCTCAAGTGCCCCACAAAAACCACCAATCACTATCACATTTCTTGGTTTTATTTTATTTTGTGTGTGGTGCAACATATAAGTAGAATTATCTTCTGTATTTACTTTTTATTTTCTATATAACTCCTTTAAACATGATTTTGATGAGAGCCAGGGCCCCTGTCTCCTTCACCATCATATTCCCAGTACACAGAACAGTGCCTAGTCCATAGTGAGTTAGAATAACTATTTGATGAATAAATAAGTGATTGCTGAAGTTTCCACAGCTAATTAGTGGAGAAGCTAGACTGTACCAAGATCATCCTATTCGCAGTTCTTTCTCCTAAACTACCGAGCCTCAGAGCAATGACTGTGTCAATGCACTGTCTAAGGAAGAAAGTACTAGGTCTGGACTTCAGGACAGCATGGGTTAGAAGAAAGAGCCAGTTGACCCAACTCTAGTCCAAGTTCTGCCATGAAACCTTGGCCAAATCATGCAAAGCTAATTTTAGACAAGATCTTAGAGATCACCTAGTCTGAAGGCCTTGAACATGTTTATAGAATCAGAAGACTTTATTCAAACACAACCCTAACATGTAAATAAAATAAAGAAGTGCTACTCTGCTAAAAGCAGAGGAGAGCCCAGAACCCGCCTTCAGGTCTATTCTTTATCCTAAAGGTCACCCCTGAAGCAACTCTGTAAAACATAGATTTAAAACCACTGGGTAGCCCAGTAGCCCACCCAGTTCAAGAATCCCTGGAAGCAGGATGCCCACTCCATCAGGGCAGCCCATTCTACTGTTGGGATAGTTATTAGGAAGGACAATCTCTTCTTGGGCCAAGCTTCCCATTTCACAGAAACAAAAGCCACTTCTCTCCAGTTCTGTGCCAGTTGTCAAAAAATGAACACCAGCAAGCTATGGCCCCTGTCTTGAATGAGACAGACCTGTTTTAAGATCAGCTCTAAGTTACTTATCTTCTCTAGCCCTTAAATACTTCTTTTGTAAATTAGGGATAAATGTACACCATGGGGCTGTTATAAAGATCAAGGGTAGTAATGTAAAAGACTTAATCCAATGCCTGACACAGGTAAGTGCTCAATAAATTGTTGCCATTCTCAGGATCATCTTGGTCATTACTATTACCACCTCACCCCCTTACCACTACCACCACTCTTCTTACTTCTCCTCAAGGAACCTACAGGCTACTCAAGGAAGCTAATCACATCAGTAAAATATAATTCATCATGGTAAATTTATTACAGAAGTGTGCCCCAATTTTTTAAAATTATTAGCTAACAGCATCAGGATACTTACTTATTGAACACATAATAGCCATTTATTTCTCCACTATGCTTTGAAACTTTTCAATTTTTCTTGGCCAGGCCAATGGGAATCATTTACATTCTCTGAGATCTTACAACATATAGCAGCATCAGTATCACCTGGAAGCTTGTTAGAAATGCAAAACTGCAAGCTTTACTCTAGACTTACTATAACAGAATCTGCATTTTAATGGAAGCTCCAGTTGCTCCATATGTGCATTAAAGTTGAGAGGTCCTGCCCAGGTTTCAATTTCTTCATCTTTGAGTTAGGGAGATAACTATTAGCTCTGCCTACATCGCTAGGTTTCATGCGAAGACTGAATGGGATGCTATGCATTAAAGCAACTTAGAACAAGTCAACTATGAATTCCTCAGTGCCTACCAGATTCCTTTACACACAGAACTTGTGGAACACTGATTGACTTACGGCAGGACTGTCTTAATATGCTGTCCTGTTTGAACTCTGCTTCAATTGTTGAATGTCTGGACCTTCATACTATCTTTGTTTTATGAAGTACGTAAATTTTCTGTGAACCTCAGGAAATTCCATTAAAATGATTTCTGCCTCAGAGCATGTTCATGTCCTAAAGCCTGCTTGGTCCCTGTGTGGTCATCTTTCAGAATTCAATCTGACCTACAGTTATTGCTCTCACTCTATTTTATGGAACATTTTCAGCCAGCTACATGATTTAATGGTTTTAAACACATCATTATTGCCATTATTTCATAGCTCACATGCCTAAAATAATACATGACACATTTTTAAATGCATCTAAGATGTATTTTAAGTTTTATTATCTAGCAATTAATAAAATCTACTTATTAAATCTTGCCACCCAGGATATCAAAGTCTTGGTTCTAGCTGGCAGTTGGGTGGTCAAAACAAATTTTAGGGGGCTATACTCTGAGGTATCACAAGAAGTTAGGAGCCAGGCACCCCACGGGAAAGGAAAGCCTTACATATTAGTACAGCCAACACCCTCTTAGGTGGCCCAACATAAAAACAAATGATTCAATAGTTCAAAGCCCCCAATTGATTTCACAGAGGTGAGCAATGTAGGCACAGTTATTACGAAATGCTCCTCAAAAACTCCAGTTATGAGTCACATGTTATTCAGGAAATAAGAGAAAACCGGGAAAGATCAGGAAGAAGCCTAGAGAGACAAAATTACAAGGACCCAAGGCAAAGATTCACTAAGTCAGTAGTACGAGGTCAGCCCCCTAGGCACTTAGACCAGTATTCGACCACCCCACTGAGCCTTCCCTTCATAAGGGCTGCAAAAAGATACGGAGTTATGCAACACCAGAAAACCACAAGGAAATGGCCCATGTTAGGGACACCGAATCACTGTCTTCTCCATTGTTTCTGGATCCTCTCTTCTGTTACAACATTCTCTCTTTCCTCTGCTGACTTTCTAGTATGGCTCATTCCACCGGGAAGTTTCCTAGTCAGCCTTGCCCTGGGGACAGTGAGAGAGGCTAGGAGGAAAAGTAAATGTTGAGACTATGAGCCAAGAAGATAGTTTGTTGAGAAAAAATGGTCCAGTCACACCTGTCACAAACACACATGTACAAACACACACACATACAGATTCTATGTATAAATGTACTGCGTGGGTGTGTATGTGTGTGTGTGCGTTTTCCCACCTAATTCTTTCGTGGTGAAAAACTTCACTAGGGTTTGAAGCTGGATTGGAGAGTCCCGTTTGTCTTTGTTGGACCTTTCTAGTCAGTTATTGTCCTCATAGACTTAAGGTCAGGGAGCCTAGATATGTCTCCCAACTTTTTTTTTTTTTTTTTTTTAACCAGAGACATAGCATGTCTTCTTCATCAAGCCATCTCTTCCTAGCTTCCACCCTTCCTGGGTCTCCAGCTCCTCATCTGCACACACCATGTATGTACACTGCTGCACAGTCAGAGCTGCAAGTCAGAGCTGACACAGGAGGCCAGGCCACACTGTCCCTCTCACATCTTCCCTGTGCTGACCAGAACTCTGGTTAGCGTGCGGTATCGGGGGGATTCTCAGACGTGGAATCTGGGGTGTATTTCTTTTTTAATTTTAGCCTTGTATTTTGAAATAATTTTCAATGTTCAAAAAATTGTAATAGTACAAAGGATATCCATATACTCTAGATTTACCAATTGTTACCATTTTGCCTTGCTTGCTAATCATTCTCTCTCTCCTCTCATATATATGAATACACACACAGAGTATAGACGAGTCCTATCAAAACAGCAGCAAACCCATAGATAATGAAAACTTTCACGCGCAGGAGGCTGGCTGCGGCTGCACAGGATCTGCATAAGGGCTCCCCCTTGTCCTCCCACACCCAGCTGAGTTAGAATGGCTCTCCTAAGCCAGCAAACATGTCTGCCAGGTAGGTTATAACCCCTTGGAAGCAAGTACATAGTGAGGAAAGGCCGGGCTGTCTTCCTCTATCAAAATATGCTATTTAGAATTTTCAAGGTTTGGCCAGACTGTGGACTATTTGGAATATGAGCTTTCAAAGAACAGGGAATAAGTTGCAGACTCGAGTGGATTAGGACAGATATTTAAATGTGTTGGGGAAAATTGAGTTTCTGTATTGTATTTTAAAGTCATCTGTTTTAGCCACATTTATTTTGATGTGTAAGGTGAATTGTTCAAAGGAAAATCCCTTTAGATATGTTTATAATTCTAAGAGACTCTCATCGTCCTTTTATACTGGTTGAGTTAATTTGTACAATAAATCAGTCAAAACATAGTGAGAGGGTTAATTTTAACTATATTGATGGGTGAAATTAGTATCTTATTATGTAGTTGTCACTTGAAGTGAACTGTTTTCCACATATGCATTTTAACAAATGTAGTTTCCCAAAACAAGCATTTATAATCACAATTCAATAGTCCTTAGAATAATTAAAACAAACCTTACAATATCTTTGGCAAACAGATTTACACAGAAACTGGACAATGACAAAACATATACTTAAATGTTAAGATAATTAGTATATAAATATCTGCTGTCTTTTATCCTTCTAAACAAAGGCTGTAACCAACCTAGGGCTTTGATTTTTTAGAGTGTGTTGCTTCTTAAGTCTCTAAAGTTTGTTACTTAAAGAATAACTCATAGGCCTCTTGTTTTAATTTTAAACAAATTGAATTAAAGACATTTGGAGCTTTTAAAAATGTATTTATGTAAGTGGCTTATATGTGCAAGATTCTATTCTAGATACCTTAACATCTCCTGGAGAAGCAGACATCATCCCCATTTTAGGAATAAAATCCTAAGATTTAGGAAGGCTAAGTAACTTGTCCCAAATCATACTACTTATGAGCAGCAGTCTTGGGACTGGGACCCAGTTCTTTCTGACTCCAAAGCTCATTAATTTCTGCTATGCGCCCTTTGGCTTCCTTGTCAGGACTGCGACTACTAGATAAACAGCCCTTGTCTCCCGAGGCAATGTAATTCATTCCAGGTGAACCTGCAGACGTGGGTAGCAGTAACTTGGGATAGCATTAGCCATCTTGTCTTGGGAACATAATCCATGAGAAATGCTTTCTTCCCTACACACCACGTGTGGCTCGCTGTGGCTGCCTCCGGTCTCAACAAGGAGTCTCCACCAACTGCCATGGATGTGTCTCTTCCTCCTCAGGCTGGGATAACAGGTTTCCATAATCCATCCACACTTGAAAAGCCTCCTTAATATTTGGGAGCAAGAAGTGGATGTTACTGCTTTATTTCTGAATGTTCTCTCTACAGATCCAAACTCTTGAATCTCATACAGCTTAAAGGATGTAATTTCGTTTTTCTTTTGAACAATTTCTTGTCATACTTTCAACTTCCACTTCTTCGTCAATAACCTTTTCCCTCCTGGATTCCTACTCTGTGTATTTTATCTGTCTTAAGAATCTCTTCGTCTCTTCTAATAAACCAGAATATTCAGTGTTTCCTAAGGCTAGAAGTCTTATCTTCAAGCTTAATCCCTCCATGACTGGTGATCGCCTTATGCACAAAAGCAAACATAACACAAACAAGGTTACTAGGGTAATTTTCTCTGCGTGTTCAGAGTTTAAATACATGATCATGGCTTCCTTTGGAAACATCAACTAAAAATGTATAATAGAAATAGGCGATCAATAATAGGAAATACAACACAGATAAAGAAGATATGAGAGATGAGATTGGGGATGTTTATAAAGAGAATTTCAAAAACTGCAAAGATTTAAAAGACTGCAAAAGGCAAGAAGCAAGAGAACCTTATTAACTCCTCAAACTGAAAGACAACCTATTTGTTGAAGAAAAAAGGCTGCCTTGAACATCTCACTCCCTAAGGATTCATAAGACTGGAAGGTGGAAGAGGAAGCCGAAGATCATGAAAAGTCGGGCTGTTAGTCCGTGGGACCCGTGGACTCCTCCCACAGGCAGGTGTTACTGAAAGGTTTGCAGGATCACCTGGATGCCTGCGGAGAGTTCACTCACTCCCATGACTCATTGTCTGGCCTGCTGGAAATAGGTGCAAGTGGAAGCACGGTACATGTGAGAGAATCCCTATGATATCCAAGGTAAAGGGATACGAGGGCTGTGAAAGCACTTAGGGCAGGCTCCAGAAGAAATGCATCACACCCAGGCAGGAGAAAGTGGGGTCCAAGAGAGCTTCTCACAAGTCACTGAAATTTAACTCCGAAAGATCAAAAAGCGCAATGCCTTTCAACTAGCAAATAAACCCACAGATTCAAGGCAGGCACTGCAGACGTTCAGGAAATACCCAGCAGACACAGAGGAAGCAAACTGCTGAATTCCATCTACAAAGAATTTAGTATCACATACGTCATGATGGGAAACAACATGTGATCTCTTTCTTGATTTGAACCAATACAACTGTAGTATATCACCAAAGAGGTTAAGAAAATGTGGCATGTCCTTTTGAATTACAAGTTCTAGAAGAGTAAATAAATGAAATTACATTTTAAAAATTAATAACTGCCTGTTTACTACTAAATTCATCATGCAAAGACTTTGAGTGAGTGTCCTATTACACTGTCCAAGCATTTAATAAAACACCCTTCTTTGGAAACTTATTATGTATATTAGTATATTAAAAATCTTTTAAACTTACTTTAATACACTTCTCAATGTTTCAACAAGAAAATATGTGGCAAACGTTCAACCCCCATGGAACAGCAGTTTAAGAAACGGTAGTGTAATTTTATGAAAGCATCCGAACGCATAAAAATATGGGAAATATTTAAATATCTTTCGAAAGGCTTGAAGTTACAGTAATTTATGATGATAATTTACAATGATAAACATTCGGCAAACCTCTGAAGGAAAATGAACTGATCAGTATCTGTTGTGTGTAGAAAATAAAGGCAGAGACTGTTTTTTGCCTGACATTGTTGGAATCCCCAGGAAAAACGGAATGCATCTTTTGTCACTCAGGCATGTCGTAGTCCTCGGCGACTGATTTTCATTACAGTCATACATAGCTTAATGACAGGAATACATTCGGAGAAATGTGTCGTTAGGCAATTTCTGTGATGTGGTGTGAGCATCATAGAGTGTACTTACACAAACCTAGATAGCATAGCCTGCTACACACCTAGGCCATCTGGTCTAGCCTACTGCTCCTCAGTGACAAACCTGTACAGCAAGCACGTTACTGTACGAAATACGAGAGGTAACTGTAACACAATGGTGTTTTTATATCTAAGCATATGAAAGGTACAGTAAAATGCAGAATAAAAGATGAACAATGGTGTAGCTATATTGGGCACTTAACCCGAATGGAGTTTACAGGACTGGCAGTTGCTCTGGGTGAGTCAGTGAGTGAGTGGTGAGTGAACGAGAAGCCCAAGACGTGGCTGTGCACTACTGTAGACTTTATCAACACTGTACGCCTAAGTTACATTACATTTCTCTTTAAAATTGTATTTTTTCAATAATAAATAATAAATAAGGTTTCAATAATAAATCTTAATTTACTGTAACTTTTTACTTTACATACTTTTTAACTTTTTGACTCTTGTAATAACATAACATAAACTGCAAACACATTGTGTAGCTGTACAAAAATGTTTTCTTTATATCCTTATTCTGTAAGCTTTTTATGTTTTTCTTTTTTTAACTTTTTAAACTTTTTTGTTAAAAATGAAAATACAGACACACACATTAACCCAGACCCACACAAGGTCAGGATCATCAATTTCACTGTCTTCCACCGCTACATCTTGTCCCACTGGAAGGTCTTCAAGGGCATTAGCAGGCATGGAGCTGTCATCTCCTGTGACAATAACAATGCCTTCTTGTGGAATTCCTCCTGAAGAGCTGTCTGAGGCTGTTTTACATTTAACTTTTTAAAAAATAAGTCTAAGAAATAAACTTTAAAATAATGACAAAATATAGTAAATATACAAACTGGTAGCATAGTAATTTATTATCACTATCAAGTATTATGTACTATACATAACTGTATATGCTACTCTATGACTGGTAGTGAGTGTAGTAGGTTTCTTTATACTAGCATCACCACAAACACATGAGTGAGGCATTGTACTACAATGCTATGGCAGATATGACATAAATAGGCATAGGAATTTTTCAGTCTATTATAATCTTATGGGACCACTGAGGTATGCAATTCATCTCTGAAGCATCATTGTGTGGTTTGTGACTATACTAAAAAAAAGTACATTTTTGTGATTAACTTGAATGTTAATTCTGCATAGAGCATATAGAATGGACTCAGTTCAGTAACAAATTGATACGTGAGTGAATCACATGCATAGTTTTATGCCCAACTGGCATCTGAAGTTATCACACGAAGAATATGCTTGATAAGAAAAAGCATGGAGATCTTCTGAAGGCCATGCTCTGGTGACAGCCCTTAACATTACATTAAATTGACTCTAGTCATCCAGTGAATGCTTAAATCAATAGCCAAGTCATGAAGCTTTATGATGTATACTTTTTGGCAAAACTAACATTTGATAAGTGCATCTGGTAATTAGATTATTCCTGGGGAGGGGAGACAGGAAGCCAGAACTTGCTTGTTATTTGCATGAGTTGATGGTGTCATGGAATTCCAGGATATAAATCATATTATTAGTTCCCCAAGGGTTGATCATTGTTGCCATGTACACTAACTTTTCAGAAAATTCTGAGTGAGACATCTTTCCTGAGGGCTCTACAGAGCAGAAGAATGAGACTGAACGGTCAGCACAGGCTCTCTCTGGCAGGAAAATCTGTTTCCCTAAGTTGGTCCAGCATTTGCCTCCAGTCTAATGTTCTGTGGGTTCCAGTTAAGTCAGTTTCACAAAGGAGATGGCAAAGGAGAAAGAGGCCCAGAAACGGGCAAAGGAACCCCAAGCTGAGGGCAATGTGGTTCCTCCATGTCCCACAAACAGAGCAGATGCTTAAAAACAGGTCAGGTGTTCCTGACCTGTTTGGAACTGAGCACTCGATGTTAATGAAAAAGTTGGTTAAAACAGGCAACAGCATGCATCAGTTCTAAACAATCAGTTCTAAACAATACTTTAACTAAAAACATATAATATAAATGTATTTACCATGATTTTAACTGCTTTGTATTCATTGTATTTGTTATTTTCTTTTCCCAATTTTTTTGCCTTCTCTGGTATTAAGAAACATTTTATGTAATTTCATTTTATCTTCTCTTAAATATCAACTATACTTCTTTTTTTAAAACATTAAATGGTTGACCTAGAGTTTGCAATACACCATTAAAACTAATCAAAGCCTACATTCAAAAAACACTACAGCACTTCAAATACAGTGAAGGTCCCAGTTCCTCCCTCCTGTCACTTACAAGATTGCCATTCTTCATTTCACTTACCCATTAGACATATTCACCCACTACATTGCCACAATTATTAATTTAAGGGAACAGCTTGCTTTTGGATCAATTAAAAATAAGAAAAATAAAATATTTAAATTTACTTTTATTTATTCCTTCTCTGAGGTTTTCCTTTCTTTATGTAGATTGACATTTCTGACTATATCAATTTCTTTCTCCCTCAAGAACATCCTTTAACACTTCTTGTAGGACAGTCTGTTGGCAAGGAATTCCCTCAGTTTTTGCTTTCCTGAGAAAGTCCTTATTGCTCCTTCACTTGTAAAGGATAATTTCACTAGATATAAAACTCTAAATAGAGGTAGAGCAAGATGTCCGAATAGAAGCCTCCACCAATCATCCTCCCCACAGGAACGCCAAATTTGACAACTTTCTACACAAAAAAGAACCTTCATGAGAATCAAAAATCAGGCGAGTGATCACAGTACCTGGTTTCAACCTCATATCACTGAAAGAGGCACTGAAGAGGGTAGGAAAGACCATCTTGAATTGCCAACACCACCCCTCCCCAATTCTTCAGTAATGGCCACATGGCACAGAAGAGAGAATCTGTACACTTGTGGGAGCAAGAGCACAGTGATTGTGGAATTTTGCATTGGAACTCAGTGCTGCAAACACCAGGCAGAACTCAGCTGAGACCCACAGAGAGAACATTTAGATCACCCCTAACCAGAAGGGAATCACCCATCCCAGCAGTTGGAACTTGAGGTTCAGCAACCCTCACCACCACAGGCTAAAGTGCTATGGGATCCTAGGTAAATTTGAAAGGCAACATAGGTCACAGGGGCTGCAAATCCTAGGCAACTCCTAGGGCTGTGCTGGGCTTGAAGCCAGTGGACTTGGGGGTTACGCAACCTAGTGACATACCAGCTGGGGCAGCTAACAGAGTACTTGCATGACCTCTGCCCCAACCCCAGGCAAGGCAGCTCACAACAATGAAAGTAACCGCTCCCTTCTGCCTGAGAAGAGAGGGAAAAGTGAAAAAGACTTTGTCTTGCATCTTGAATATCAGCTTAGCCACAGAAGGATAGGGCACCAGGCAGAGACATGAGGCCCCCCTTCCAGGCCCTAGCTCCCAAACAACATTTCTAGACATATCCTGGGCCAAAAGGAAACCCACTGCCTTGAAAGGAAGGATCAAGTCCTGGCAGGATTCATCACCTGCTGACTAAAGAACCCTTGGGCCCTGAATAATCAGCAGTGGTAACCAGGTAGTACATGCCATGAGCCTTGGGTGACACTCTGAGATGTGCTGGTTCCACTTGCAACCCAGCATATTCACAGCTGTGGTGCCTATGAAGATAGACTCCTTCTGCTTGAGAAAAAAAGATGGAAGAATATAGGGAACTTTGTCTTGAAGCGTAGGTACCAATTTGGCCACAGTGGGGAGAGTACCAAGTAGGCTCTTGGGATCCTCAATTCCAGGCCTCGGCTCTTAGATGTCATTTCTGGTTCTTCCTGGGCCAGAGGGGGCCCACTGCCACGAAGGGTGAGTTCCAGACCTGGAAGCATTCACCACAAGAACCTTTGGACCTTAAGTGAATATTGGTGGTACTCTGCAGTACTCCCCCAGGAACCTGTGGTGGTGGTAGACACAGGGAGAAAGTCCTCTGCCTGGGGAAAGTGGAGGGAAGAGTGGGAAGGGCTTTGTCTTATGGTTTTGGTGCCAGCTTAGCTGCAATAGAATAGAGCACCAGGTAGATTTCTAAGGTCTCTGACTCCAGGACAGCATCTCTGGACTTGCCAGGACCCCAGGGAACTTACCACCCTAGAGGGAAACACACAAGACTGGCTGGCTTGGCCACCTCCTGACAGTAGAGCCCTAGGGCCTTGAGCGAACATAAGCAGTAACCAGGTAGTGGCTACAGTGGGTCTTAGGCAAGACCCAGTCTTGTGCCAGCTTCAGGTCTGACCCAGCACAGTCCCAGTGGTGGTGGCCACAGGAGTCCTTTTGTCACCCCTCGCCCAGTTCCAGGCAGCTCAGCACAGACAGGCAAACTTTGTGTGTTTAGGAGAAAGTAAGGGAAGAGAACAAGAGTATTTGCCTGATAATCCAGATAATTCTTTTGGATCTTATCAAAGATAACTAAGGCAGTACCTCCACCAGTCTACAAGAAACTCAGCATTATTGGCCCTAAGGTGCCCTATAACCCTGATATGGCTGCAGTGACCAAAAACTTAGATCACAACACCCAAGTCTCTTTGAATACCTAGAAAGCCTTCATAAGAAGAACAAGTACAAACAAGTCTAGACTATGAAGACTGTAATAAATACCTAACTCTTCAATGCCCAAATACCAATGACACATTCACAAACATCAAGACCATCCAGGAAAATATGACCGCACCAAACAAGCTACTTAGGCACCAGAGGCCAATCCTGGAGAAAGAGAGATATGTGGCCTTTCGCACAGAGAATTTAAAATAGCTGTTTTGAGGAAACTCAAAGAAATTCAAGATAAAACAGAGAAGAAATTCAGAATCCTATCAGATAAATTTAACAAAGAAATTGACATAATTAAAGAGAATCAAGCAGAAATTCTAGGATTGAAAAATGCAATTGACATACTGAAGAATGCATCTGAATCTCCTTTTTTTCTTTTCTTTTCTTTCTTTTTTTTTTGAGACAGAGTTTTGCTCTTGTCACCCAGGCTGGAGTGCAGAGACATGATCTCAGCTCACTGCAACCTCTGCCTCCCAGGTTCAAGCAATTCTTCTGCCTCAGCCTCCTGAGTAGCTGGGATTACAGGCAACTGCCACCATGCCCAGTTAATTTTTAGACACAGGGTTTCACCATGTTGGCCAGGCTGGTCTCAAACTCCTGACCTCAGGTGATCCACTTCCCTCAGCCTCCCAAAGTGCTGGGATTACAGGTGTCAGCCACCATGCCCAGCCCAGAGTGTCTTAATAGCAGAATTGATCAAACAGAACAAATAATTAGTGAGCCTGAAGACAGGCTGTTTGAAAATACACAGTCCGAGGAGACAAAAGAGAAAAGAATGAAGCACACCTACAGGATCTAGGAAATAGCTTCAAAGGGCAAAGTTAAGAGTTACCAGCCTTAAAAAGGAGGTGCGGGGTAGAAAGCTTATTCAATGGGATAATAACAGAGAACTTCCCTCATCTAGAGAAATATATCAATATTCAAGTACAAGAAGGCTATAGAACACCAAGCAGATTTAACCGAAAGAAGAATACCTCAAGGCATTTAATAATCGAACTCCCAAAGGTGAAGAATAAAGAAAAGATCTTAAAAGCAGCAAGAGAAAAGAAACAAATAACATATAATGGAGCTCCAATATGCCTGGCAGCAGACTTTTCAGTGGAAACTTTATAAGCCAGGAGAGAGTGGCAAGACATATTTAAGGTGCTGAATAAAAAAAAAAAACTTTTATCCTAGAACAGTATATCTGGCAAAAACAGCCTTCAAACATGAGGGAGAAATAAAGACTTTCCTAGACAAACAAAAGCTGAGAGATTTCATCAACATCAGACCTGTCCTATAATAAATGCTAAAGGGAGTTCTTCAATCAGAAAGAAAAGGATGCTAAGAAACAATAAGAAATCATCTGAAGGTACAAAACCTAGAGGTTATAGTGAATACTCAGAAAAACACAGAATGTTATAAAACTATAATTGTGTGTAAACTACTTAACTACAAAAACTTTTTAAGACATGGACAGTACAATAAGATATAAAAAGAAAAAACACAAAGTTTAAAAGCTAGGAGATAAAGTACAGAGATTTTATTAGATTTCCTTTTGCTTGTTTGTTTATGCTATCAGTTTTAAGTTGTCATCAGTATAAAATATTGGTTTATAAGATATTATTTGCAAGCCCCATGGTAGCCTCAAATCTAAAAACATACAGTGAATTCATAAAAGATAAAAATCAAGAAATTAAAATATACTACTAGAGAAAATTACCTTCACTAAAAGGAAGACAAGAAAGAAGGAAAGAAGAGATGACCACACAACAACCAGAAAACTAATAATAAAATGACAAAAGTCCCTATTTATCAATAACAACATTGAATACAAATGGACTAAACCTCCAATGAAAAGATATAGAGTGGCTGAATGAATGAAAAAACAAGACCCAATGATCTGTTGCTTACATGAATCACACTTCACCTATAAAAGGCCCCAATAGAATAACAGAAAGAAAGGCCCCAATACAATAACAGCTAAAGACTTCAACATTCCAATTTCAGCATTGGATAGATCATTCAGACAGAAAGAAGTTCAACACAGAAACATCACACTTAATCTGAACTATAGACCAAAAGGATCTAATAGATATTTGCAGAATATTTCACCCCAAAGCTGCAGAATACACATTCTTCCCCTGGGGACATGGATAATTTTCAAGAATAGACCATATGTTCAGCCACAAAACAAGTCTTAAAACATTCAAAAAATTGAAATAATATCAAGTATCTTCTCTGATCACAACAGAATAAAACTAGAAATCAATAACAAGAGGAATTTTGGAAACTATACAAACATGGAAATTAAACAATATGCTCCTGAATGACCAGTGGGTCAATGAAGAGATTAAGAAGAAAACTGAAAAATATTTTGAAACAAATGATAATGGAAACACAACATACCAAAACCTATGGGATACAGCAAAAGCAGTACCAGAAGGGAAGTTTATTGCTCTAAGCGCCTACATCGAAAAAAGAGAAAAACTTCAAAAACAACAACAACAAAACCAACAAAAAGAAACACTTAACTGCATCTTCAAGAACTAGAAAAGCAAGAGCAAATAAGCCCAAAGTCAGAAGAAGAAATTAAATAATAAAGATCAGAGCAAAAATAAATGAAATTAAATGAAGAAAACAAAAGATCAATGAAACAAAAAGTTAGTTTTTAAAAAAGATAAACAAAAGTGACAAAACTTTAGTCAGACTAGATAAGAAAAAAAGAGAGAAGAACCTAATAAATTAAATCAAGCCAGGCATGGTGGCTTACACCTGTAATCCCAGCACTTTGGGAGGCTGAGGCAGGTGGATCACCTGAGGTCAGAAGTCCAAGACCAGCCTGGTCAACATGGTGAAACTCTGTCTCTACTAAAAATACAAAAATTAGCCAGGTGTGGTGGCACATGCCTGTAGTTCCAGCTACTTGGGAGGCCAAGGCTTGAGAATTACTTGAACCCGGGAGGCAGAGGTTGCAGTGAGCCAAGACCCTGCCACTGCATTCTAGCCTGGGCAATAGAGCCAGGCTCTGTCTTAAAAAAAAAAAAAAAATTAAATCAGAGATGAAAAGGAGACATTACAACCAATACCACAGAAATTCAAGGGATCCTTAGAAGCTACTGTGAGCAATTATATGCCAATAAATTGGAAAATCTAGAAAAAAAAAGATAAATTCCTAGACACATATAACCTACCAAGATTGAACCATGAAGAAATCCAAATCCTGAACAAACCAATAAAAAGTAATGAGATCAAAGCTGTAATAAAAATCTCCCAGCAGGGGAACAACACATCCTAAGGCCTACTGGGGGATGGGGTGGAGGGAGGGAGAGCATTAGGAAAAATAGCTAATGCATGCTGGGCTTAATATTTTTGATGATGTGTTGATAGGCACAGCAAACCACCATGGCACACTTTTACCTATGTAACAAACCTGCACATCCTGCACATGTACCCCAAAACTTAACATTAAAATTACAATTTAAAAAAATCTCCCAGTGAAGAAAACCCAGGAAATGATGGCTTCACAGCTGCATTTTACCAAATATTTAAAGAACTAATAGCAATCCAACCGAAACTATTCTGAAAAACAGAGGTGGAGGGAATACTTTCAAACTCATTCCACAAGGCCAGTATTACCCTGATACCAAAACCGGACAAAAATATATAAAAAAAAAAAAAAACAAAAGAGAGAGAAAGAGAGAGAGAGAGAATAGTATCTCTGATGAATACTGATGCAAAATTCTAAACAAAATACTAGCAAACCAAATTCAACAACATATTAAAAAGATCATTCATCATGACCAAGTGGGACTTATCCCAGGGATGCAAGGATGGTTCACCATATGCAAATCAATCAATGTGACACATCATATCAACAGAATGAATGACAAAAACCATTTGATTATTTCATTAATCCTGAGAAAGCATTTTATAAAATTAAACATCCCTTCATGATAAAAGCCCTAAAAAAACTGGATATAGAAGGAATATACCTCAACAGAATGAAGGCAATATATGACAGACCCACAGCTAGTATAGTGAATGGGGAAAAACTGAAAGCCTTTCCTGTAAGATCTGGAACATGACAACGATGCCCACTTTCACCACTGTTATTCAACGTAACACTGGAAGTCTTACCTAGAGCAACCAGACAAGAGAAAGAAATAGAGGGTATCCAAATCGGAAAGACAGAAGTCAAATTATCCTTGTTTGCAGATGATATGATCATATTTGGAAAAACCTAAAGAGTCTACCAAAAAACTATAAGAACTGATAAACAAATTTATTAAGTTGTAGGATACAAAATCAACACACAAAATCAGTAGCATTTCTATATGTCAAGAGTGAACAATCTGAAAAAGAATTCAAGAAATTAACCTCATTTACAGTAACTACCAATAAAATTAAATAGCTAGGAATTAACCAAAGAAGTGAAAGATCTGTACAATGAAAACTATAAAACATTGATCAAAGAAATTAAAGAGGACACCAAAAAATGGAAAGATATTCCATGTTCATGGATTAGAAGAATCATCATTAAAATGTCTATCCTACCCAAAGCAATCTAAAGATTCAATGCATTCTCTATCAAAATACCAATGACATTCCTCACAGAAATAGAAAAAAAGTTATAAAATTTATATGAAACCACAAAAGACCTAGAATAGCCAAAGCTATCCTAAGCAAAAAGAACAAAACTGGAGGAATCATATTACCTGACTTCAAATTATACCATCAAGCTATAGTAACCAAAACAGAATGGTACTGGCTTAAAAACAGACACATAGACTAATGGAGCAGAATAGAGAATCCAGAAACAAATAGATACATCTGCAATAAATTCATTTTTGACAAAGGTGCCAAGAGCATAAATTGTGGGAAGGGTAGTCTCTTCAATAAATGGTGCTGGAGAACTAAATATCCATATGCAGAAGAATGAAACTAGACTCCCATCTCTGGCCAGATCCAAAAATCAAACCAAAATGGATTAATGACTTAAATCTAAGACCTCATATTAGGAAACTACTATAAAAAACATTAGAGAAACTAGGACATTGGACTGGGCAGATTTCTTTAGTAATACCCGCAAGCACAGGCAACCAAAGCAAAAATGGACAAATGGGATCACATTAAGTTAAAAAGCTTTTGCACAGAGAAGGAAACAATTAACAAAGTGAAGAGACAACCCACAGAATGGGAGAAAATATTTGCAAACTATCCATCTCACAAGGGATTTATAACCAGAATATATAAATAGTGAAACAAATCTATAGGAAAAAAAAATCTAATAATTAAAAATGGGCAAAAGATCTGACTAGACATTTCTCAAAAGACATACAAATGGCAAACATTTATATGAAAAGGTGCTCAACAGCATTGCTCATCAGAGAAATGAAAATCAAAATTATAATGAGATACCATCTTACCCCAATTAAAATGGATTTTATCCAACAGACAGACAGTAATCAATTCTGGTGAGGACGTGGAAAAAGGGGAACATCATAGACTATTGGTGGGGATGTAAATTAATATAGCCACCATGGAGAACAGTTTGGAGGTTCCTGAAAGAATTGAAAATAGAGCTACCATATGATCCAGCAATCCCACTGGTAGGTATATATACAAAAGAAAGGGAATCAGTATATCAAAGTGATATCTACAGTCTCATGTTTATTGAAGCACTGTTCACAATAGCCAATATTTGGAAGCAACCTAAATGTCTGTCAACAGATGAATGGATGAAGAAAATGTGATACTTATTTGCAATGGAGTACTATTTGGCCATGAGAGAAGAACGTTCCCATCATTTGCAACAACATAGATGAAACTGGAGGTCATTATGTTAAGTGAAAGAAGCCAGGCACGGAAAGACAAACTTCTCATGCTCTCATTTATTTGTGAGAACTAAAAATTTTAAAAATTGAACTCATGGAGATAGAGAGTAGAATGATGGTTACCAGAGGCTGGGAAGGGCCATTGAGGAGTGGTGGGAGGAAAGTGGAGATGGTTAATGGGTACATAAAATAGTTTTAAAAGAATGAGTACGATCTAGTATTTGATAGTACAACATGGTGATGTAATAATTTAATCGTAAATTTAAAAATAACTAGAGAATGTAACTGGATTGTTTGTAACACAAAGGATAAATGCTTGAGGTGATGGAAACCCATACACCCAGATGTGATTATTACACATATATGCCTGTATCAAAATATCCCAAACACCCCATAAATATATACACCTACTGTGTACCCACAAAATTTAAAAGTTAAAAAAGAAAAAGAACTCCAGGTTGCTAAGGTTTTTTTCTTTCATCACTTTAAAAACTTCATGTTCTTCTTGCATAATTTCTGATGAGAAGTCTGTTGTAATTTTTATCCTTGTTCCTCTGTAGATGAGGTGGTTTTTTGTTTGTTTGTTTTTTAACTCTAGCTTCTTGCCAGATTTTCTCTTTGTCGCTGTTTGACTATAATATGTGTAAGTGTAGCCTTTTGTTATTTATCCTGCTTGTTATTTTCTGAGCTTCTGAATCTGTGGTTTGGTGTCCCTCTGGGATTCCTGATTGCATGTATACACATATTGTGATACTATCCCACAGATTTTAGGTGTTCTGTTCTGGTTGGGTTTTTTTTTTTAAATCCTGGTTCTTTAAAAGTATATTGACTTTTGCATTCTTCTTCTTTTTTCTCTTTCCATTTCAGTTTAGGAAGTTTCCATTGCCATATCTTCAAGCTCATTGATTCTTTGGCTGTGTCCATCTGCATGTCCGTTTTCAATCTTGCTTTTAACACAGGAGAAACATTAAATCAGCATACAAAGACAGTAGAATTTTTTACCTCATATTTAAATCTAGAATTGTGCATTGTAAAGAGGGAATTTAGTTTGGGAAATCTAATATTAGAATAAGAAGACTCAAAAGAACCACTCATTCTGCCTTAGTTTGGGCAAGAAAGGTAAAATTATAACACTCTGAAAAGCAAAAATTAAATGTTCAAATAAAGCAGACTCCATGGTGGAGGCACCATGTTTTACTGGATGTGACACACAGTTCACATTTCCTGGGGTGTAGGGAAAATAGTTGTATGTTAAAAAATATGCACTTGACTCTATGCCACAGGGGATTAAGCAAAAGAGAAGTCAGAAACAAAGTTGACCATTAATGAAGAACAGTGGGAATGGTGAATCTTTATCACAACCCACTAACATTGATAAGAAATGTTAATTTTCTTTCAACAGAAAATAAAACTGTCTTTGGTTCTGATTAAACATGGTTTTTAAATATGTTTCCAGAAAAGACAATGAGGGAGATCTTTTAAAAGAGCCTGATTTGCAAGTGATCTGGAAGTCTTGCATTCACTTTTGGCAAGGATACCAGTTGTATACAAATTCAGGAATTCAATCGGTGGACATTTATCAGCTAAATATCTCATGATAGAGAAAAACAAAATACTTTTGTATTAAGGAGAAAACATTCTTTTATAACTAGAAAAGGAGCAAGAGAATTCTTAGCGTAGATAGGTCTTTAAAATTTACCTGAAATCGAGTTTGAGACCAGCCTGGCCAACATGTCGAAACCCTGTCTCTACTAAAAATATGAAAATTAGCCAGGCATGGTGTCAGGCGCCTGTAATCCCAGGTATTTGGGAGGCTGAGGCAGGAGAATCGCTTGAACCCGGGAGGCAGAGGTTGCAGTGAGCCGAGATTGCGCCACTGCACTCCAGCCTATGTGACAAAGCAAGAGTCTGTCTCGGGGAAAAAAAAAAAATTACCTGAAATCTATATTTCTTTATTACTTTTTAAGGCTACAATGCGAAATGATAGATGGAAATGGATAATTTCATGGTTAGCAGAGTGAAAACGTTTATGGTCATCAAAAATCTCTCAGGTAAAGCGGAAGCTGAGTAACGGTGCTAAGAATGTAAATGTAAGCTATCTCTAGGCCTCAAAGCTCTCATCCAACTAAAATGACTTGGAATGATACGTTCTCCTCAAGCTTAGAGAAAGAACCAAGTCATAAATAAGCCATAATTGTTAACAGCTATGGGTTACTACAAAAAGTAGAATTTAAAAACCAGTGGCCAGGTGGAGTGGCTTATACCTGTAATCTCAGTGCTTTGGGATGCCAAGGTGGGAGGATCACTTGAGGTCAGGAATTCAAAATCAGCCTAGACAATGCAGTGAGATTCCATCTCTAAAAAGTTTTTTAAAAGTACCTGAACATGGTGCTGTATGCTTGTAATCAGGGCTACTCAGAATGCTGAGGTAGGAGGATTCCTTGAGCTCAGGAGTTTGAGGTTACAGTGAGCTATGATCATGACACTGCACTCCAGCCTGGATGACAGTGAGTCCCCAACTCTAAAAAAAGCATTTTTTTTAAGGTAGACAATTCATACTAAGGCCAAATTTCTTCTCTCTACTAGATAAATACCATTAACAAGCAAACATTTTTTATCTTTAAAAAGCAAATTGAAGTCTCTATCAGTACTTTTCTCCAGCCCATTTCTCTGGAAAACTCCTAGAAAGAGCGATTTCTACCTGCCATCTCCACTCCTCCTCTCATTCTTTCAATGCCACTATTGCCATAAATAACTCTTATCAAAGTTGTCAACAATTTCAGTGTTGTCAAATCCAATGGTCAGTCCTCAATCATCCAACCCATTCTACTAAATCTCTCAGTCCTCATGAAACACTTTCTTCACTTGGTTTTCAGGATGCTACACTTTCTGGGTTTCCTCCTCCACCACTGTCTACTCCTTCTCAGAAACATTGGCTGGTTCATCCTCATCTTTCTGACTGTGTTATCAAGAGCTCAATCTTAAGACTCTCATCCTTCCTCTATTTATATTTGCTTACCAGATGATCTCATTCAGCCTCATTTCTATGCTGACAACTCCCAACTGAAATTTCTCCAGCCCTGTTCACTCACCAGAACTGCATATCTAAAGCTCCTTTTGGACAGCAATAGACATTTCAAATTTAACATGAGCAACACCAAATGCTTGATTTCACTACTCCTCTCTCCTGCCCCTGGAAAAAAATAATTGCTCATTCCATAGTCTTCCTCTTCTCAGTAAATGACAGCTTCATTCTCCAAGATTCTCAGGGCAGGTATCTTGGAGTCATTATTGATTTCTCTCTTTATCTAGTATCACAGGAATACATAAGATATTCCTATAAGCTTATCTTCAAACTATATGGAGACTGCCATGTCTTTTCTCCAGCTCCTCCATTACTATACTAATCCAGTCCATGACAATCCAAGGGTACTGCCATAGCCTCCTCTCAGGTCTAGCTCCCACCTCCCATCTTTGCTTCCCTGTATTGGATTCTTCTCCCAGCACCTGGAATGATCCTTCTGAAAAGTAATTTAGAGTATATTATTTCTCATTATTAAATATAAGGTCTCACTCTGAATAAGACTAAAATCTTTAGCAGGGCCTACAAGACCCTATACAACCTTGCCCTTACCTCATCTCTACCATTTTTCCCTTCACTCACTTCACTGTCGTCACACAGCCTCCTTGCTGTTTCTCAGACAAACCAAGTGCACTTCTACCCCAGGGCCTTTACACTTTCTGGTCTCTCTGCCTGGAAGGTGTTGCTCCACATACCCACAGGACTCTTCTCCCTCACTTTTTTCAGGTCTCTGTTCAAATGCCACTGATATGGTTTAGCTCTGCATCCCCACCCAAATCTCATGTCGGATTGTAATTCCCAATGTTGGGGGAGGGACCTGGTTGGAGGTGATTGGATTGTAGGGGAAGATTTCCCCCATGCTGCTCTCATGATAGTAAGTGAGTTCTCACAAGATCTGATGGTTTAAAAGTGTGTGGCATTTCCCCCCTTGCTCTCTATCTCCTGCCACTGTGTGAAGAAGGTGCTTGCTTCCTCTTCACCTTCTACCATAATTGTAAGTTTCCTGAGGCCTCTTCCTATTAAGCCTGCAGAACTGTAGTCAATTAAATTTCTTTTCTTCATAAATTACACAGTCTCAGGTAGTTCTTTATAGCAGTGCGAAAACGCACGAATGCAGCCACTTTATCATAAAAGCCTTCCTCGAGTACCTTACAAAATATATATTACACATTCACACACATTAACAGCTGTCATTGTCTCCCAACATCGCTGTGTTATTGTAGTTATGACTACTTTTCATGTTACCTATTTCAAATTTAAATTTAGTTGTCTATTTCCCCCAACTAGAATGAAAATCTGTGAGAGCAGGGACTTTGTCAATATCCTCAATGTCTAGAACTCTGCCTGTAACATAGTTAAGTACAGAACACATTTTTTAAAATAAATGAACAAGCAGAGTAACTAGGAATGCTTATGCATTCCAACCATAAATGCAAACTCAAGACAGTAAAGGAAATGTCTCCAAGTGATTGCAATCTGAAAGGGAAGTTTTTCTTGGCCATCCATGCAATTTTTGCAATTTTAGCATATGAGTGTGGAATCTATGTCATGGGCCATCAACCTCAGGAAAAATTAAAATAAATTTCATGCCACAAAGAAGCAGAAAGCAATAATTAAGGGCTAGAAAAAGGATTAGACAATTAGTCACCACTTGCTCTGCCAGAGTGGTTGAGAGCATAGTTTGGGAATGAGACAGATCTGGGTTTGAGTCCTCACTGCTGTGCACCACCTCTACTACCTTGAGCAAGTTAGTTACTTGTTCTCCCTGTGTCTGAGCTTTCTGATCTACAAAAAGTGTCTAAAATCTTCCAGAGTTGTTGTAAGAATTCTGCTGGCTTTATGAATTTATTTTTTAATACATTATCATACTATTACCCAATTAGCCATCAGTACATTTCACTAAATAACACAGCAGTTATACACACACCTCCCCCAGCAGAATTCTCTAAGGGGTAAGGGCCTGTTTACTGGCTTTACTCATGAGATTCTTCACTCTCTGGTCAAATAGGTGTGTCAGCAAAGGAATCTACACATAATTATCATTAAGGAATTCATTAATTCAAGACTTACTGAGAATTGTATAAAGACTTGTTGAGAAAAACTGAACCCACACTCAAATGAAATCTCTATTCAGTGAACTATATGTGCGTGTTTGGAAAGAGATTCCTGCGTGCTTCCTATTCTCTGCTAAGAAGCAGGCAACAAGCCTTTGCAGTGAGGCTACGGGAGTGATTTCCATGCTGGCTAGTTAGAGTTTCTCCCTTGTGGTTTCCATGATGCTCTTGCTCTGTATTACCCGAGTGATCTGTGCTGGGATATTTTTTTACTTTGCTTCAGTGCCCCTGTTACTAATCTTATTTCTAGCTTATGCACTTGCTCAAAGTCTTCTCTGAGCCTTAAGTCTACTTATTAATCCCAAGAGTGGCTAAGTAATACAAAAGTTCGTAACAATCATTTTCTCCTTTATTCATTCAAGAGATACATAAAAAACAAGTATAGAAACTGTGACAGACCTGGTGCCAAGGTTACAGATAGCAAGATGAGCACAGTACCTGACCTCTGGGAGCTGGAGAGCACAGATATTTAACACACCCAAACACACACACACATGCACACATGGTCATGTGTGTGTGATAAGAACTATAATGAGTAAATTACAGTGTTTCCAAGAAAGGCATCACACTCAGACTTAAAATACCAGGGAATTGAGGAGCTGCATTCAAAGGAATGTTTTTCAAGTCTTTACACTAAGAAATATGATTTAGATTCTATACTTTTTTTCCATCTTGGTGGTAAATACCTACTATATTGATTTTATAACCCTTCGATTAATGATATCTGCAGTTTGAGAAACACTCATCTAAAACTAAAGATAAATATCAATTAGCCAGCTCTGGGGTAGAGTAGGAATTGAGGGTAGCAGACACATGTTCCAGGCAAAAAACCACTATGCCCAAGGTCCCTGAAGTGACTGCATGTGAACTCATTTCCTCTCATCCCTAGAGCTGTGATTATGAGCAACTGGCAACCAGCTTCCATCTTTCTTCCAGGGTGTCTTCTTAAGCTGCAGAGACTGGAAAGTAAAACTACATTTCCCATATTCCCTTGCAGCTGGATTCTACATTTAAAATAGCAAGTTATCTGCAGTTGCAAGATGAGGAAGCTGGAACTGAGTCAGATGCAAATTTACTGTGGATGCTAGGGGTTATAGCTGGAATCAAGGTCTTAAAGACATAGCTTCTACAAGATAGTGGCCAGGCACTGTGTTCTGCTGTCTAGTCACCAGCTTTGGCTACTGAGAGGTAGTTGTGCCCGTGCTGACAGCAGCTTTCTGGCTGATATGGTTTGGCTGTGTCCCCACCCAAATCTCATCTTGAACTGTAATCCTTATAATCCCCATGTGTCTAGGGAGACACCTGGTGGGAGGTGATTGGATCATGGGGGTGGTTCCCCCATGCTGTTCTCGTGATAATGAGTGAGTTCTCACGAGATCTGATGGTTTTATGAGGCGCTCTTCCTTCACTCCTCACTCTTCTCTTTCCTGCCATTGTGAAGAGGGTACTTGCTTCCCTTTCACCTTCCGCCATGACTGTAAGTTGCCTGAGGCCTCCCCAGCCATGTGGAACCATGTGGAACTGACAGTCAATTAAACACATGTCTCCTTTACAGATTACCCAGTCTTGTGTATTTCTTTATAGCAGTGTGAGAATGGACTAATACACCAGCCCTCTGATTATGGCAGGATATTTTTAAGCTTAACATTGGCCTCTGATTCCTGTTCCCTTCCAATGATTTTATAAGCATCCAATTCCCTGCATTAGATCCCTTTCTTCTAAAGAAAATACTTATGCTGTGTCTTGGGTCAGTTTTCCTGGAAGCAGACTCTGAGATGAAGATTTATGTGCCAATGATTGATTAAGGAAGTGCTTCCAGGAAAAACCACTCAGGAGATGAAGGAGGTGGGATTAGGAAAGGGAAAAAATCAAGTGAGGGTGCAATTTTAGGGCCACCCAGCCAGATCCTTCAGAAGTGCTCTGGAGGGGAAATTACAGCTCAGAGGTTGTCCTAAATTGAGGTAAGACAGCTGGGCTGTCAAACCCTCACACTGTCGTCACTGGGTATGAACCACACTGTGGGGCGCAGGGGACGCCCTGTGCTTGCAGACAAAGTGGCTCCAGGAACCCAAGGGCAGTCCTCTGGAAAGGTGTGGGTGGTTAAAAGCAAAGACCTACAGAAAATGGGGGAAGGACACATAGAAATATTAAAAGTGATCTGTGGGGACGGAGGAGGAACATGGAGGATGGGGTCTTCTGCTACTGGGAGATTTCTGTTACTTGCACTCAAACCTTACAGATACAATCAGCAACAGAAGTTCACAAGTTATTGGTTACTCATTTATGCTCACTGGCATGTAGGTTATAATTACATGCACTAATAATGCTATCCAAGTTGAACCTGCAATTGAAATGTTTCCAAAATTCTCATCATATATATGTGATTATTATTAAGTGAAGGCCTAGATTCAGCACTTTGGGCTGTAATTTTTTTTTTTTTAACCACATGTATAGGATTTTGTTAAAATGTTGATTTTTTTTCTTATTCATAGACATATAGCAAGAAAAACCAAAACAATAAAAAATTGACATCAGCAGTTATTAAGGAATCTTGGCATCCTATCACATAATGGGAGAAGGTAGCTATATGAATCTCAAACACCAATTAACCAAGCAGATATGCTACCAGGTCCCACATGGCTTCCCCTATGAATGTGTAAAGAAATATTTCTTCCAAAAACGATATCGGAACAATTTTATTTTCTGTTTATTTCAGAATCTAGTGAGGACTTGCTGTTACATAATACATTTATTTCTCCCAGAATGTTTTTACTTATTTAAGTCATCATTTGACAAGCATGGTTTGCCACAGCTGATTAACAAACCATTAGCAATTCCCTTCTCTTCTCCTAATCTTTATTTTTAAAACTGAGTAAAATTGGATAAAATATGTAATTTTTCTATGTCAGGGATTTAAAATATATAATTATGCAATTGATAGTGAAGATAACTGAAATTCTCTTTAATTTTCTGATGAAACTTCACATCAAGTCTTTTGTTGGAAAAGATGTGAATTACAGAAAAAATATCAAGTGGGATTATATTAATATATATCAAGAATATAACTTGAATATAACTCAGTGTTTTGGATTTAGGTACCAATGTCTTGGTTACTTTTGGTAACATAATTAGAAAGAGTTAGCAGGCTATTTGTATCTAAGTATCCTAGATCATTAATGCCTGGCTGTTATCGTTAAGATCTATAGACCTAAAAATCTTAAATAATTTAATTATTAGCAAATGAAATATGGAAGAATATTAAAGGAATGAAACCCCATGGTCATAGAATGGTTTCTTTCTTTTTTTTTTTTTCGAGACAGAGTCTCGCTCTGTCACCCTGGCTGGAGTGCAGTGGCATGGCGCAATCCCAGCTCACGGCAACCTCCACCCCCCCGGGTTCAAGCAATTCTCTTGCCTCAGCCTCACAAGTAGCTAGGATTACAGGCATGTGCCACCACACCCAGCCAATTTTTGTATTTTTAGTACAGACGGGGTTTCACCATGTTGGTCAGGCTGGTCTTGACCTCCTTACCTCATGATCCGCCTGCCTCAGCCTCCCAAAGTGCTGGGATTACAGGCATGAGCCACCACACCTGGCCAGAATGGTTTCTTTTAAACATTCAAAAATAGTTTAATACCAAAAAATATGTCAATATTTTGATCACATTGATCAAAGGATAAAAGACATTTCAATCATCTTGATTACTAAAAATTCATTTGGTAAAATTTAGCATTTACCAATAAAATAGGAATCAAATAAATTTATGTAAAATGGTCTTTAAGATTGTTTCCACTGGGCATGATGGCTCATGCCTGTACTCCTAGTACTTTGGGAGGCCAAAGCAGGCAGATCACCTGAGGTCAGGAGTTTGAGAACAGCCTGACCAACATAGAGAAACACCCTCTTTACTAAAAATACAAAATTAGCTGGGTGTGGTGGTGCACGCCTGTAATCCCAGCTACTCGGGAGGTTGAGGAAGGAGAATTGCTTGAACCTGGGAGGTGGAGGTCGAGGTGAGCCGAGATCATGCCATTGCACTCCAGCCTAGGCAACAAGAGCAAAACTACATCTCAAAAAAAAAAAAAAAAAAAATTGTTTCCAACCAATATCCAATAGCATGTTTCAATATGTAGAGTATTGGTTAAGTAAGGTTATAGTTATTGTGTTTAAAAAAAAAAAAAAAAGAAGGGGTCAGGCACAGTGGCTCACGCTTGTAATCCCAGCAACTTGGGAAACCAAGGCAGGAGGATCACTTGAGCCTAGGAGTTTGAGACCAGCCTGGACAACATAGTGAGATCCCATATCTACAAAAACTAAAAAATAAGCTGAGCACGATGGTGTATCCCTGTAGTCCCAACTACTTGGGAGACTGATGTGGCAAATCACTTGATCCTGGGAGGTTAAGGGTGCAGTGAGCTATGATCACACCACTGCCCTATAGTGTGAGCAAGACAAAGACCCTGTCTCAAAAAAAAAAGAAGGGATAGATTAATGGTTTATTATTAAATTATTAAGTACATTTAGGAAATGGTAACAATAAATTAATCACATGTAAACAAATCTCTTTACTACAGATATTTCAGAACCTTTAACATACTAATATGTGTTTCCAAAATATATTTGACTACTGTTTTTTAAACAGTATCTTCAGGAACTTCGAGAATACTGCTGCAAAGACATTTCCCTTTCAATCAGATATAAAGCAAGAATGGATCCTGTTTACCATATGATTTAATATCACTCTAAAACAAGGAATATATATTTTGGAAAGGAAAAGGCAAAAATCATTATTATTTACTTCTGATAACTGCCTTTCTGGAAGAACAAGAAAAACAACTGAAACACTATTAAAACTAATAAGCAACCAGTATCGTACTAATTAATACATAAAAATCAATAGGCTTTTTGTTTTGCTTTGTTTTTGTTTTACTCTGTCACCCAGGCTGGAGTGCAGTGGGGGGATCTCAGCTCACCACAACCTCAACCTCCCAGGTTCAAGTGATTCTTCTACCTCAGCCTCCTGAGTAGCTGGGATTACAGGCACGCATCACCACGCCGGGCTAATTTTTGTATTTTTAGTAGAGACAGGGTTTCACCATGTTGGCCAGGCTGGTCTCGAAATCCTGGCCTTGAGTGATCCACCCACCTTGGCCTCCCAAAGTGCTGGGATTACAGGCTGGAGCCACCACGCCCAGCCAATAGGTTTCTTATAATACCAATATTAGTCCACTAGAAATTACAATGTAGAAAACAACATAAAATGTATAATACCTACAAATAAACTTAAGGAATATGCAGGAGCAATATAAAGAAAACAAAAGCAATACAAGAAAACTTGTCTAAAAACATAAAAAATTAAAAGGACAAATGTAGTATGTCTCAAATTGAAAAATTCATCAATGCAAAACTGTCAGTTGCACCTAATTAATAATAAATTCCATAGAATTCAAACACCATTTAAAAATTTTAACTAATGATTAAAATTTTTCTTCTGGACAAAGTATGCAATAATAGCCAGGAAGTATCTGGGCAAAAAATGTGTCTATCAGATATCAAAGTTTATTTTAAAGTTATCTGAATTGTGGTAGCATGTGATACTGGTACCTGTCAGAATACAGAGTCCCCCTCATTGTCCCTGCCCTCTAGGGAGGCAGCACAGGGCCGTCTTTCCTGCAGCTTGGTCTCTGCTCAAGGCCTGTTTCTAAGGAAAGACTCTTCTTTGTACACCTGAATTCTAAGAGACCAGACTTTATATTCATAATTTTTAACCACAAAATAATACGTTTAAAACACTACACCATTTCTTCATCTGTTCTCCTGAAAATCCAAATAACTCTCAAAATTTATTTTTGAATCAAAACACCAGTGGTCAAACTTTCTTGGATTACAAGGTTGGGAAAGACTCCTTTTCCAGTCTAAAATATTCCAACCTAAAAGAATGCCATAGTAGGTAACAATTTCTAGTATATGGATATAGTAATGTACCCTACTGATTTACTTTCCTTGCACCTTCAAAGGAAAGCAAGCTGGTAAATTCCAAAGTAAGTTTGTATGTTCAACATGCCGTCTTCCATTTCTTCATAATCCCAGAGAAGCAGAGCCCACAACTGAAGTAAATACTGTTTAATGGTAAAAAAAAAAAAAAAAAAAAAAAAAATTAAAGATGTCTTCAGATATGAATCTGGTGAAGAAATACCTTTCAGGTTCCGGTCGGGTGCTGTGGCTTAGGCCTGTAATCCCAGCACTTTGGAAGGTCAAGGCGGGCAGATCATGACGTCAGGAGTTTGAGACCAGCCTGGCCAACATAGTGAAACCCCGTCTCTACTAAAAATACAAAAAACTAGCCAGGCATGGTGGTGGGCACCTGTAATCCCAGATGCTCGGGAGGCTGAGGCAAGAGAATTGCTTGAATCTGGGAGGCGGATGTTGCAGTGAGCCAAGATCACACCATTGCACTCCAGCCCGGGCGACAGCGCAAGATTCCGTCTCAAAAAAAAAAAAAAAAAAAAAAAAGAAATATCTTTCAGGTTCCAAAAACGAAAACAGCTATTTGTCTTCTGAATGAATGATCTTTTATCCAGAGAAACACTTTTCATGTATAGGTAAGACACAAGCAAGCAGTAAGTCACCTTCATCCTCTGAGCCACAGTGAAAATGAAAAAAAGAGAAATGCTAGCCAAACAGATCCAAAGGGTTGCAGTTTCCAGCACTTTTAACAGAGTGGAGCACATACTGATGGATATGTAGGTAGAGTTGTTCTGATAGCCTATGGGACCCCAAGACAATGGACTCCCTCCAAGTTTGTCAGGGGTGTTAAAAAAGGTGAAGCACTTAAAATGTTCCTAACACATATATAGAAACTGCTATGCATATGTTAGCATTAGCAGATGAGGAAGAAGTATCATAGACCAGGCTCATGACTTGTGGCATCCTCTGTTGGACCAACCAGATATAACCTTAACCCTTCTCAGAGGTAGCCAGTATTCTGAAGTATTTACAGATAAAATGCAATAATTTCAGGAATTTGCTGTAAAATGCTACAGAAATACAGCTGTGTATTAGGGAGGGCAAATAGATAAAACAACTCATCAGTATATAGTTAAACACTATCATGCTTTAATATTTGGAACATACCCGAAGTCAAACTAGTATATTACAATCAAGTTGCATCAGTCAGTTTTGTTTTTGTTTTTGTTTTTTTGAGACGGAGTCTCGCTCTGTTGCCCAGGCAGTTTTATAGTACGAGACCAGAGACCTCATTTAGTGGACAGGGTGATCACTAATTTCTCTGGGGAACTCTCAAGCCCCAAAAGGACGTTTTCCTGGAGGGTCCCCACCAAAACACATCCCAGGACCTATGATAGGTTTAGCCTTGCCACTTATTCCAGTATTAACTTAGAATTTTTCATACAATGGGAGGTCTTTACTGATGTACAGCCAGCTTGTGATCCACAAAAACTCTGATCTTATTCCCCTCAAATCCATCTAGAGTTGTTTTCAATTCCAATGAATAAGCTACCCCTGCTCAGCCCACCCTAACAGGCAAATTCAGTATCCACAACCTGTTTTCTATCAGCCCAAACACTGATAATGACATTTTAAATTTGGGGACTTATTCCTGTTTTCTCCACTAAGTATATTTTCCATTGTTGCTAACCAACAAGTCATGAACCCACCTACTGGGGTTTTGGGATCATTAAAGCCAAGTCACCACTATTATGAGAATTCCATGAGTTTCATTTTCTAAGTCAGTGGCTATTAAGTGGAAAATATGCTAGAACCCAAAGTCCCCAAATTACTATCTTTATTTCTCTTTCACTCTAATTTTAACCAGAGGTCATTCTCATTAAAAAGCCTCTGGGTCCTTTGATAAATGTAAGTTTTATATTCACTGAGAGATCTTTGGCCCTTTCCTGTGGCTGCGCTCATGCCAGTCATCCAGCTGCTATCAATTAACATTCCATCAATTTCTCTGTCAGTTTGGGTTAGGCTTGACTGAGTCACAGGTACAGTCTACTTGGCAACATTTGGATCTCACAATGTGTTCACCATAGCAGAGTCAGAATATTTAATAAAGTTTCATTCACAAACAAAAACATTTATTGAGCACTTAGTATATGAAAAGCATTATAGTCAATAAATAGTACTTCATTCCAATGACACAGAACCTCATTGTCCTAATTAGTGATAGTCAAACTAATTTTATAAAAAGAGATTACTAAAACATACTCTGTATTAAACCAAAAACAATTCTGAGGGCTTTTCTTTGAAAAATGGCATGAATGATAGAAAAAGGAAAGAAAATAAAATGAAATAAAGAGCAAGAAAGAGCAAGAGCAAGAATAGTAAGAGGACGAGAAAGAGGGAAAAAAGAAGATATCAAGGGCATGTGAAAAGAAAAATAGAATGACAAGAAAAATGAAATAATGAGAAAGAAAAAACAAAGACAACAGTGGAGAGGAGGGAGAGAGGGAGTAAAAGAAAGAAATCAAGAGTGAAAGAAATATGCTAAACTAAATGGCAAAAATTAATCCTGGTACAATATATTTTAAAATGTTAAAATATATTCATATATATAAATATATATATTCATTAAAGTCACAGTCATCAGACGAGTAGTTGATATGGCAAGAAAATTAGGAAAATCCTCAGAGGCCTCAAATCAAGAAACAAGAAAGCATGAATTGAGAGTGTGAGAAAGCACTGAAGCCAAAGGTTGCACATTTGTCAATCCCTGGTGGCCTATGAAAAAAAGGGCCCAGGAGAAAAAGCACAGGTCCCATACAAGGTGAGTCAGGTCCAGACCCCCACATAAAATTAGACCCCTGAAAGGTAACACCCTTAGTGAACAAAATACAAAACAAAGAAACGCCTCATAGAAGCAGATTATGAGACTTGCCTCAGGTAGAAAGAAATTAAATGTCCTGAAATTCCTAACCCAAATCATAGTTTGGAGTTGAAATTCTATAGGACACGTGCATGCGCGTGCGCGCGCGCGCGCACACACACACACACACACACACACACACAATGCATTTAAAGCATTCTCAGGTTGGAAAGGCCTCTAGACATGTCACAGAAGCGAGCACAGAGCACAGATCTTTGCAGAGAAGAACAACTTGATTAAACCCAGGCTTCAGTGAATTTCTAAGGACAAAGTTCCAAGGTACTCGAGCTCTCATTTAAAAAATATCACCTGAGAACACACGGACTTGTAGAGGGGAACAACACACACTGGGGCATTTCAGAGGGTGAAGAGTGGGAAAAGGGAGAGGATCAGGAAAAATGACTAATGGGTACTAGTCTTAATACCTAGGTGATGAAATAATCTGTATAACAAACCCCTATGATACAAGTTTACCTATGTAACAAACATGAACTTGTACCCCTGAACTTAAAAGTTAAAAACAAATAAAGAAACAAAAAACATCACCATACTCATTAAAAAAAACCCATCATGAGTTAGAGGTACACAAAATAATAGACTACAGAATTATATTTACAAAGACGGGGTATATTAGAACAATTAAAAATTAATGTAACTGTTTAACATAGTTAAAGAAAAAAATGAGAGCTATTAAAAACATGATGAGGAATAAGAGTTATCAAAAATAGAAATCATTTTTTGAAACTACATTAAATATTTAGAAACTAAAATTAGAAATTCAATGACAACTTAAACAGCAGATTAGACACAGCTGAAAAGAAACTTCGTGTAGTGAATAACAGGGCTGAAGGAATTAACTAGAATGCAACTCAAGTGATACAGAAATAGAAAACAGGAAATAGAAATCAAAAGCCATAGAGCACAGTTTGAGAAGTTCGAACTATATCTAATGAGAGTTGTGGAGGTAATGGGGAGAGGCAATATTTTGAAGAGATTATAGCTGAAACTTTTCCAGAATTCATTAGACTCATGAATCTTTAGATTCAGGAACCCCAGTGAATCTCAAGCAGCATAAATGCAAACAAATCTTAACCTAGATGCACTGTAGTGAGAATATACAACATCAAGTTAAAGAAATGATTTTAAAAGTACTCCCCCCAAAGAAAGAAAGAAAGAAAGAGAGAGAGAGAGAAAGAAAGAAAGAAAGAAAAGAAAAGAAAGAAAAGAAAGAAAATCAACAGAGAGTAAAAAGAACAGATTACTTTACTTTCAATGGAATATTTAGACCAAAGGCTGATTTCTCAACAACAATAAAAGCAGGACAATGGAATAATGCCTCAAAACACTGAAAGAAAATAATCACCAATTTATAAATCTATACCCAGAATAGTTATCCTTTAAGAGTGAAGTAAAAAATAAATTTAAAAAAGTTTTTCAGACAAACTGAAGGAATTAACTTCCAACATATGTTTACTTCAAAAAAACTTATTTTTTGGATTTTTATTATTTTCATGTTTAAATTGACACATTGTAATTATACATAGTTATGGGACACAATTCGATATTTCAATATATGTATATGTCATACAATGATCAAATCCAGGTAGTTGTTAATAGCATATCCATCCTCATGAATTTATCATTTCTTTGTGGTAAGAATATTCAATAACATGTCTTTTGACTATTTGGTAATATACAATACCTTAGTACTAACCAGTCACCTTACTGTGTAATAGAATATCTGATCTCATTTCCCCTATCTTATTGTAACTTTGTACCCATTGATCAACCTCTCACCATTCTCCCTTCCTTGTCCCCCTACCCCCAGTCTCTGGTAACCAATGTTTTCTCTACTTCTATGATATTAACTTTTTATTTTAGATTCAACATGAGTGATATTATGTGGTATTTGTCTTTCTGTGTCTGGCTTATTTCACTTAACATTATGTCCTCCAGGTTCATCCATGTTGTCACAAACTATAGAATTTCATTCTTTTTCATGGCTGAGTATTATTCCATTGTTTAACATTTTCTTTACTCATTCATTCTTTGTTGGACATTTCTTGGCTATTATCTTGGCTATTATAAATAGTGCTGAAATAAACATGGCAGTGTACATATTTCCTTGACATACTGATTCAATTTTCTTTGGGTATATACCCAGTAGTGGACTTCCTGGATTATGCAGTTGCTTTTTTTTTTTTTTTTTAAAGAGGAAACTCCATACTGTTTTCCATAATGGCTGTACTAATTTATAATCCCACCGTCAGTGTGTAAGTTTGTCCTTTTCTAGACTTGTTTTGTCCTTTTTATAACAGACATTCTAACTTTTTATAATAGGCATTCATAACCATTCTCATTAGGGTTTTGATTTGTATTTCCGTGATGATTAGTGATGTTGAACATTTTTCCACATACTTGTTAGCCATTTGGATATCTTCTTTTGGGAAATGTCTATTCGGGTCTTTGGTTCATTTTTTATCTGCATTTTAATTTTTGTCTTGCTGTTAAGTTCATTATTTATTCTGGAGATTGACTTCTTGTCAGATGTACAGGGTTTGCAAATATTTTCTCCCATCCCATAGGTTGCCTCTTCATTCTGTTTATTCTTTTCTTTGTTATGCAAAAGCTTTTTAATTTGATGTAACCCCCTTTGCCTATGTGTTTCTTTTGTTGCTTTTAACTATTATTTTGAGGTCTTATTTAAAAAATCTTTATCTAGTCCAATGTCATGAAGCATTTTCTCTATGTTTTCTTCTAGTAAATTCAGAGTTTCAAGTTTACATTTAGGTATTTAATTCATTTTGAGTTGATTTTGCATATGATGAGAAGTAGGGGTCTAGTCTTATTCTTCAACATGTGAATATCCCATTTTCCCAACATCAGTTATTGGAAAGACTGTCTTTTCCCCAAAGGTGCTCTCTATTCTGTTTCATTGGTCTATATGTCTGCTTTTATGCCAGTACCATGGTGTTTCAGTTTCTATAGCTTTGTGTATTTTAAAGTCAGGTAGTGTGATGCCTATAGCTTTGTTCTTTATGCTCAGGATTGCTTCAGCTATTTGGTATCTTTTGTAGTTCCATTTGACTTTTAGAACTGTTTCTTTTATTTCTGTGAATAATTTCATTGGTACTTTGATAGTTTGTATTAAATCTGTAGATTGCTTTGGGTAATGTGGCCATTTTAACAATATTTATTCTTCCAGTCGATAAACACAGGATATCTTTCCATTTATTTGTGCCTTTTACAATTTCTTCCATCATTATTTTATAGTTTCCAGTGTAGAGATATTTCACCTTTGTTAAGTTTATTCCTACGTAACTTATTTTTTGGTAACTGTTGTAAATAGAATCACTTTCTTGATTTCTTTTTCAGATAGTTCACTATTAGTGTATAGAAATACTACTGATTTTTGTATGTTGGTTTTGTATCCTGCAATTTTATTTAATTTGTTTATTAGTTCTAACAGTTTTTTGATGGTCTTTAGGGCTTTCTATATATAAGATCATGTTGCCCACAAACAGAGACAATTTGAATTCTTCTTTTCCAATTTGCATGTCTTTTATTTCTTTCTCTTGTATAATTGCTTTAGCTAGGACTTTAAGTACTATGTCAAATAGAAGTGGTAAAAGTGGGTATCCTTGTCTTTTTCTGATATTAGAGGAAAAGCTTCCAACTTTGCTCCATTCAGTAAGATGTTCGTTGTGGGTTTGTCATATATGATCTTTATTGCGTTGAGGTACACTCTAACTATACCTAATTTGTTGAAAGTTTTTATCATGAGAGGATGTTGAATTTTGTCAAATGATTTTTCTGCAGCGGTTGAAATGATCATATGGCGTTGTCCTTTCTGTTAATGTGGTGCATCACATATATTGATTTGCATGTGTTGAACTATCCTTGTATCTTTGGGAGGAATCCCACTTGATCACAGTGAATGATCCTTTTAATGTGCTGTTGAATTCAGTTTGTTTGTATCTTGGGGATTTTTGCATTTGTGTTCATCAGGGCTACAGCTTGTAGTTTCCTCTTTTTCTGTTACGTTCTTGTCTGGTTTTGGAATCAGAATAATGCTGGCCTTGTAAAATGAGTTTGGAATTATTCCCTCCTCTTCAACTTTCTGGAATAGTTTGAGGAGGATTGGCATTCTTTCTTCTTTAAATGTTTGTTAGAATTCAGCAGCGAAGCCATCAGATCCTGAGTTTTTCTTTGATCGTAGCCTTTTTATGACTGATTTGATTTCTCTACTCATTATTGGTCTGTTTAGATTTTCTATTTCTTCTGTATTTAATCTTGACGGTTGTATGCGTCCAGAAATTTATCTGTTTCTCGACTATGTTGTCAAATTTATTGGCATATAGTTGTTCATAATAGTCACTTATGATCTGCGATTTTTATAAAGGCATGGCAAAATGGCGGGGGTGGGGTAAGTCTCTTATGATCTTTTGTATTCCTTAAAAAGTTTTGTTTGAGAGAAAGGGTCTCACTCTGTCACCCAGGCTAGAGTACAGTGATCTGGTCATAGCTCACTGCAGCCTGGAACTCCTGGGCTTAAGGGATCCTCCCATCTCAACTTCCTCAGTAGCTAGGACTACAGGCACCTGCCACCATGCCTGGCTAATTTTTTAATTTTTTGTGGAGATGGAGGGAGCGTGTCTCACCATGTTGCCCAGGCTGGTCTGAAACTCCTGTGCTCAAGTGATTCTCCTGCCTCTGCCTTCCAAAATGCTGAGATTACAGGCATGAGCCACTGCACCCAGCTGATCTTTTGTATTTTTTTAAATTTTTATTTCTTTAATTTTCTGCCAAGCCTCTGTCATCCAATTTTTTGTATTTCTATGATATCAGTTGTAATGTTTCCTTTTTCATCTCTGATTCTACATATTTAAGTCTTCTCCTTTTTTTTCTGAGTCTAGCTAAAGGTTTATTGATTTTATCTTTCCAAAAAAAAAAATGACTATTTGTTTCACTGACCTTTTGAATTGTTGTGGTTTTTTTAGTCTCTATTTTGTTTATTTCTGCTCTGAGCTTTATTACTCCCTTTCTCCTACCAATTTTAGGTTGAGTTCATTCTTGCTTTACTAGTTCCTTCAAGTGCATCACTATGTTGTTTATTAAAAATCTTTCTTCTTTTTTTGATGTAGGCATTTATTGCTATAAACTTCCTTTCAGAACTGCTTTTGCTGTGTCCCACAGGTTTTGGTGTGATGTGTTTCCATTCTCATTTGTCTCAAGAAATTTTTAAATTTCCCTCCTAACTTCTTCATTAACCCATTGGTTATTTAGGAGCATATTGTTTAATTTCTATGTATTTGTAAAGTTTCTGAAGTTTTTCTTCTTGTGTATTTCTAATTTGTACCCCTTTTGTCCATAAAACATACTCAATATGATGTCTAGCTTCTTAAATTTGCAAAGACTTGTTTTGTGGCCTAACATGTTCTGTCCTGGAGAATGTTCCATGTGCAGTTCTGAAGAATGTGTATTCTGCAGCATGTGTTGTAGATGACTTTTAGGTCCATTTGGTCTGTGGTGCAGTTTAAGTCTGACGTTTCTTTGTCGCTTTTCTGTCTAGATTATCTGTCCATTGTTGACAGTGGGAAAGGAACTTCTCAAGTACATCAGAAAGAAAGAAAATAACCCCAGAAGGAAGGTATGAGCATAAGACAGAAAGGTTGAAAGTAGAAGGATGGAAAAAATATATCAGGAAAATACTAACAAAAAAATCTGGCATAGCTGTATTAATTTTAAATGAAAAAGGGGAATATTAGTGAAGATAACAAAGGTCACTACATAGTTTTCAAAAGTTTTAATAAATCAGGAAGAAATAAGAATTCTAAATGTACATGAACATAAGATAGGCTCAAAATATATAAAGAAAAATTGAGATGACTACAAGAAGAAATTGAGTTTCACATATTTCTTAAAACAACTGACAAATTGAACAGGCAAGAAATTAAAATTTGAACAACACATTTGTCAAGTTTTATCAAATGATCACATATAAAACATAGATTGCCAACAATGGATAATACACATGCTTTTCAAACACACTAGGAACATTTGAAATGCAGTGGGAATATATTCAATGTATTCAATGCTGTTAGAAAAACTAAGAGAGGTAAAGAGAGAATTCACATCTCTTCCTGGGTTCTAATCCTTGCCCTAAATACTAACTTGCAGCAATTCTAAGCAAGGCCTGAAGAAGAAAGTCTTTCGTAGAATCTCAGGGTGGAGGGACTTCACAGCCATCTATGCCAACCCTATCCCGAACCTAAAAGTCTCCACAACATCCTCCTGAAGCCTTTATCTAGCTTCTGTTTAAATTTCTCCACAAGGGGGAATGTGGTAGTCCCAGGGCAGCCCTCTCAGCCCCTCCCAAACTTTAACTGGATAGCATGCCTGCAAATTCACAGCAGGAATTCAACTGTACATCTGAGCTAATTAGTCATTATTTTAGGGTCTGTGGGCAATGTCACGGGATGGGTCTTGTGATGATGGTGTAAGAAATTCTACCCAGAACCCAGATGTCAGGTCTAGGTGACCATGCCTGCTAAAAACTATTGTATAACCACACAGTGAAACTATGTGGAGTTTCAGGATGATGTGGTTAAGTTTTGCAAGCCCTACTCAGGGATTTTTGCAACCTGGAAGTGCCTTAGCTTGGATTGGTGGAATATATACACTTCTCCCATAATTGAGAGTTTTAAAAAATCGTAATAAAAAGCAGACATAATGAAAAAACAGCAAAATTCTAGCCTAGCTTTTTCTAGTCCAATTCTCATCCCCCAGGGCAACAATGTATTGTCCCCCAGGGCAACTTTCAATCCCTTTAGCTGTTTTCTAGTATTTACCTCCAAATGTTTTTTATTTTTTTAACTTTCATTTTAAGTTCAGGGGTACAAATTCAGGTTTGTTGTTACATAGATAAACTTGTGTCATGGGGGTTGTTGTACAGATTATTTCATCATCCAGGTATTAAGCTGAGTACCCATTAGTTATTTTTCCTGATCCTCTCCCTCCTCACACCCTCCACCCTCCACCCTCCAAAAGGCCCCCGTGCGTGTTGTTCCCGCTATGTGTCCACGTGTTCTCATCATTTAGCTCCCACTTATAAGTGAGAACATGCTTAGCTCCAAATTTCTAAATAACATCTTTTTGTTGTTGTTTTTGAGGCAAGTTCTGGCTCTGTCTCCCAGGCTGGAGTGCAGTGGCGCCATCTTGGCTCATTGCAACCTCAACCTCTTGGGCTCAAGCCATCCTCCCACCTCAGCCTCCTAAGTTGCTGTGACTACAGGCATGTACCATCTGCCCAGTTAATTTTTGTATTTTTTTGTAAAGATGGGGTTTCACCATGCTGCCCAGGCTGGTCTCAAACTCGTGAGCTCAAGCAATCCTCCTGCCTCGGCCTCCCAAATTGCTGGGATTACAGGTGTGAGCCACCACATCCAGCCTCTAAATAACAGCTTTATACTGTTTTTTCTTAATATTTTTTAGTTTTAGATATTATCTATTTATTTTCAACTATAGAAAATAAGGAGTTTGCTCATACATACCCTGCTTCTTCCCACAAACATACACTTTTCTTCCCTGATAATCTCAATATAGCTTTATTATTCTTTTTTAAGGAGTGTAACATGTTTACATTATTATGATAAAATAACTATCATTCAGGGATAAGCCTAGAGCATACAATGATAATATTTATTTCCATGTACAACTCCTTCTCTGGAAAAAATACTGCCTTTTACATTTCCTCAACTTTTTTTTTTTAAGTTGAGAAAGCTTCATCCATCATCATTTCATCATTACATCCTCAGTTTCCCAACAGAACTAAAACTATTCGTGCAAGTTCAAACTCACCGGGTATTCTATACATTTCATTTTTCTTCAAGAACTCTCTTTCATGAGTATCTCCGTTCTTTTCCATGATTCTAGATGGGCTGCATTCCATAATCACTGTACTGCTGGAACTTCCCTTCACAAACACCCTGGCAATTTCCTTTTTGTCTTTGGGAATTCCCTTCCTTTTTCCATTGTGTTGCATTCCATCCTTGTTTCCTGGATCCTGTCTTCCACTTTCTTTGTTTGCCAACTTGTTTTGGGAAAGTACATCCCAAAATAGTTGTTTTTTTTTTTTTTTTTAAAGAGTAATTTTTGTTGTTGTTGTTGTTGTTAAATAGAGACAGGGTCTTGATTTGTCACCAAGGCTGGAGTGCAGTGGCATGATCACGGTTCACTGCAGCATTGAACTCCTGGGCTCAAGTGACCCTCCTGCCTCAGCCTCCTGAGTAGCTGGGACTGCAGGCGCACGCTAATTTTTGTTTTTTTTTGTTTTTGTTTTTGTTTTTGTAGAAACGAGGTTACACCATGTTGCCCAGGTAGGTCAGGAACTCCTGAGCTCAAGTGATTTGCCCACCTTAGCCTCCGAAAGGGCTGAGATTACAGGTGTGAGCTATTGAACCTGGAAAGAGTAAATTTTTAAAGGCATTGCATTATTATTAAATTGGCAGGCTGAGTACTGGATTATGAATTGAAAGCTTTTTCCCATCAGAATTTTAAAAGCACTGTTCCACTGTTTTCTAATTTTATTTGTTGCAAATGAGAAGTCTGATCCCCTTTTAATTCTTGCTCTATGACCTCATTTTATGTGAACATTTATGTGAAAGGCTGAAAACAATTTACATGTCAAATAAGAGGTTAACTTATTTCTATATTTTCATTCAGGTCAAATAATATAATGTCTATAGACAATTAAGCCATTAAAAAGGGGGAGGCTCCAGTGAGGTGTGATCACACCACTGTACTCCAGCCTGAGCGACAAAGTGAGACCCTGTCTCAAACAAAACAAAACATTGTATTTTATAAAAATATTTAATGTCATAATAAAATCACCACGATGAAAGATATTATATATTCATGTTTTAAAATACTGAAAAATAATTCACCAAAATATTAAAAGTGACGCTGTTGGATGATAAAATTTTGGGAGTTTCTTCTTTTTAGTAACTTCTGTATTAAAAACATTTCTAAAACCTATGTTTATTTTTATAGTTGGGTTTGAAAAATGTGTCCTAATGCCATGTTAAAGTCTTCCTAGAGCCAGTAATAAATATCAATATTACATTGGAAAAAAACAAAGGAGAAGATTACTATAAATCTTTATAAATGCAGTTTTAACCTCATATTGCTGGCATTTTATTACAGAATTTTCTTTTTCTTTTTCTTTAAGACAAGTTCTCACTCTGTCACCCAGGCTGGAGTGCAGTGGCGCAATCTCAGCGCACTGCAACCTCTGCCTCCCAGGCTCAAGCGATCCTCCCACTTTTGCATCCCAAGCAGCTGGGATCACAGGCATGCACCATCACACGTGACTAATTTTTGTATTTTTGGTAGAGACATGGTTTCTCCACTTTTCCCAGGTTGGTCTTGAACTCCTGGGCTCAAGCAATCCTCTGGCCTCAGCCTCCCAAAGTGCTGAGATTACAGGCACGAGCCACCATGCCCAGCCTTATTACAGACATTTTCTAACATATGGCAAAGTTAAAATAATTTGTCAGTAAACCATTGCATACCTACCACCTAGAATATATGAATAATATTTTACTATACTTGCTTTATCCCCTGTCTACTGATCCCTCTATCCACATCAATCCCTCTTATTTTTTTTAGTATTTCCAAATAAATAGCAGACATCCAAACTCTTCCCTCTAAATGTTTCAGCATGCATTTTAGAGTTCAGTACTTTCCGTATTGTTAATATTTAGAGTTCAACATTGTCTGTAGTACTTTTCTTTCAAGTTAAAACTTACAAACCTGAAGTAAAATGTAAAACCTGAGTAAAACGTACAAACCCAAAGTGTACATTTGTTGAGTTTTGACTACTGCAAACATCTGTGTAATCCAAACTGCTATCAAGATATAATATTACTATATCACTTCATGTAAATTATAGAACACTTGCAACCATATAGTCCACTTATCAGTCACCTCCATCCCTTATTTTATGCTATAATTGTCATATGCATTAAATTTATATACATTACAAACATGAGACAATGTTATAATTTTTGCTTAAAATTGTTATATATATTTTAAAGAAACAGAGGAAAAATATTTTCTAGTTACTAGTTCTGATGCTTACCTTTCCTTCCCTTCCCCTCTCCTCTTCTCTTCCTTTCCCTTTTTTTTTTTTTTTTAAGGATTTTTTTCTGCAGCTTTTTAAAGATGTTGGTTAACTGTTTTCTGGTCTCATTGTTTCTGATGAGACTTCAGTGGTCATTCAAATCATTGTTCCCTTATATATAGTTTGTTTTTCTTTGCCTGCTTTCAGAAATTTCTCATTGTCTTTGGTTTTCAGCACTTTGGTTATGCTATGACTTGGAGTTTGCCGAGCTTTTTTAAACCGTAAATTTGTAATTCATATAAAAAGTGGGGACTGGGCATGGCAGCTCACGTCTGTAATCCCAGCACTTAGGGAGGCCAAGGCGGTCAGATCACAAGGTCAAGAGATGGAGACCATCCTGGCTAACACGGTGAAACCTTGTCTCCACTAAAAATACAAAAAATTAGCCTGGTGTGGTGGCAGGTACCTATAGTCCCAGCTACTCGGAAGCCTGAGGCAGGACAATGGCATGAACACAGGAGGCAGAGGTTGCAGTGAGCCAAGATCATGCCACTGCACTCCAGCCTGGGTGACAGAGCAAGACTCCGTCTCAAAAAAAAAAAAAAGAGGAAAATTTTGTCCATTAACTCTTAAAATGTTTCTTTTGTTTAATTTCTTTTTCTCCTCTTCTCTGGGCCTCTTATTATACATATGTTAAACCTTTGGCTTTGTACCACAAATCCTTAATGCTTGCTTGCTTTCTTTGTTAAGTTTCTTTGACCACTCTATTGCACATTAGATAATTCTATTGATTCGATTTTCAAGTTCAGTGGCTCTTTCCTCTGTCATCTCCTTCTGCCATTAAGCCCATGGTGAATGTTATGTTTCAGATAATTTAACTTTTAGTTCAAGAATTCCTATTTGGTTCTCTTCATGGTTTATTTCTTTGCTGAAATTTCCTATCTTCTCATTCATTGTAAGCATATTTCCTTTTACATCACTGTGCATGTGTACAATAGCTACTTCAAAATTCTTGCCTGTTACTTTCAACAGCTGGATCACCTCAGGTTTGGTCTGTGTTGACTATGATTTTTCTTGAGAATAGATCACATTTTTTTGTTGTTTCTATTATGTTGAGTAATTTTGAATTGTATCCTAGACACTGTGAAAATTATGTGAGAAGACTCTGGATTTGGTTATATTCCTCCAAAGAGTATTACTTTTTATTTTGTTTGGTTTTAGCAGGCAAGTGACTTAGTTAGACTAAAACTGTAAACTCTTCTCTCTTGGGCAATAACCCAAATCTCAGTTCAGTTATTTTATTCTTAAGGAAGCTACTTGGAATCTGGTCCATCCATGAAGAAGTCATGGATCAACAAAGATTTGAGCAGTTTTTGGTTTCCCTTTCCTGGTTTTATAATTGCTAGGATTCCCCCTTCACTTTCCAGTAGCTACAATTGCCTTGAATTCTGTGCTCTGATTCCTTAGAGCAGAAAGACTCCCAATTTTCTACAGGCTTTTAAGCTACCACAGCTACCAACTGTGGTCTGCCTTCAGGCAAAGAGCTGTTAAGACACAGGAAATCTACCCTTTACCATTCCCTTCTCCCAAATGCCAACCTCCCTCCAGAATAAATTTCATTTTGTTCAGGCTCCATTGTCTCCAGGTAGATTTTTGTTTGTTTTTTATTTTGCCCAGAATTTATAGTTGTTATCTGTGGGAGGACCAGTCTAGCAGAAGCTTAATCAGACATTCCTAAAGTGAACCATCATTGTGGGAGATTTTACTTTTCTTTTTAATACTTTACCATATTGTCCACAATGAGCAAGAGTTACTCTGATAATCAAGAAAGTTTTTAAAATATATATATATTAGTATCATATTACAAATGAAAACTTTTCATGCAAAAGAGTAAAACTTTACATTTATTTAGGAGAGTGGAAAGAAGTAGGAATTCTTTGGAGAATGGTTGTGAAAATTTAAGGAGAATGAAACAAAACTAAAAATTACACAGCAAGGATTCAGACTATATAGACTAGGGAGGTCTCCAAGCCAAAGGACACCTCTAAGCAGATGCTGCACCGATTGGCAGTAGCAAGAAGGAAAGCAACTCAGAGCTTGCATTGTCAATACTTTCATCTCTACGTTTCCCTGTTAACACTTACCTTCCCTTCCTGATGCAAACCCCTCCCCTCCTATAGTACCAACAACCCGTAATATACTTACAGAATTTGATTTCCAAGTTCCTCCAGGCATAAGTCTCTCCTCCACTGATGATCATCTAAGTGGGTAAATGTAGGCTTTCTACTGCCATGGGAATCAAGTTTATACTTGTGTCATCCTGGGTGAGTTATCTTTCTGAGACTTAGCTTCTTCACCTGCAAAATGGGAAAAGTGAACTAACAGGACTTTAACCTTTTTTTTTTTTTTTTAGATGGAATCTTGCTCTGTCACTCTGCTGGCTGGAGCACAGTGGCACAATCTTGACTCACTGCAACCTCTGCCAACTGGGTTCAAGTTATTCTCCTGCTTCAGCCTCCCCAGTAGCTGGGACTACAGGCACGTACCACCATGCCCGGCTAATTTTTGTATTTTTAATAGAGACGGGGTTTCACCATATTGGCCAGGCTGGTCTCGAACTCCTGACCTTGTGATCTGCCCACCTTGGCCTCCCAAAGTGCTGGGAATACAGGTGTGAGCCACCGCACCCGGTCAACCTTTTTTTTAATCTCCAAAATTATATAGACTTGTACAGAAATTCTACAAAACATAAACATGCTTTAAACATATTGCAAAACCATTTTTTCCCCTAAAATCTGCTATCCTATACCATACTCAGGGTATCATGTGCTATATAAAAATCCACTAGAGGGGAGTAAAACATTAAGTGAGAACATACCACAACTCGAGTTGGGTATCCTGTATAAATTATATTTGCAACTGTTGCCTTATGTCTATTGTTTCTGATCAATCCCACTTGATTGCTTTAAAACCCAAAGATGTGAGGGAATCACCAAATCCATGTGAAAGTCTTCTGCTCTGTGGAATAAAGCCCCACGCCTAAGGCTAGGGAGTCTTTGTACTCTTTAAAGCCACTTACTAATGGAACAAGAGCAGTTCCTTAAAATAAACATGCCCATTCCATTTCTAGTTTTCTTTCTATTTATAACTAAGTTATGGTGACCAAAAAGATCCCCTAAACTTTAATTCAGAAGAGAAGCTTCTTTCTGAGCACTATTCTCACTGAAAGGCAAAAGCGACTGCAGTGTTCCTGATCCTTGAGTAGTTCAATATCCAAAGAGACTGCAGAACATTGTCTTTGTTCCAAGTTATTTGCACCCCAAAAGCTGATTTCCAAGTTCTTTGTTCCAAGTTCTTTGTACCACCCCAAGAGCTGATTTCCAAAAGCTGAAAGAAAGAGTCCTTAGGTGGGGGTCCCCTCACATTAATATTATTAAAGACCCAGGCCCATTGGTTTACTACTTCCACTTTAAAGAAATATAATTTTAACATAGTAAATTCATCACCTCTTCAAAGTTTTCCAAGAAGATCTGGGCCCTGGTTCCTGTTTTCAGGGAGAGACATTTTCAGGGAAAGAGGGGACACGGGCAGGAAAAGGAAGGTGGCCCCTACTGAGGCTCTACTGAAGAATCAGCTTAGAAGGCTAGGCATCAGGACAATCCAGGAACACACGTTCTTTAATTTGTATTTCTAGAGTGTGTCTACATTTCTGACTTTCCTAGTAGTTACAGAATGATAAAGAATGGATATCACTAACTTTAGAGTCAGCTGACAAGAGTTTAAATCCTAATTAGTTGATTTCAACTGTAAGTCCATAAGGAAATGGTGATGAAAACAAAACAACAAAACTTGTTCCTTCACTATGTATAGCTTGAGAAGCACTGGTGGACAGAGGCTGCCTTGAAGCAAGAATTCCCTTCAGTTTAGGGACATGGGCAGCCCAAAGTAATCTGCACGGTTAAAGCCAGGGAATTAAACAGCTGGACTCCACTTTCTTCTTCCCTCCTATCTCCTGCCAGCGCTACTCGGTGACCAAACCCAACTGGGAGCTGGAGAGAGGATGAGCCCCAAAGTCTAGAGATGGGTAGAGTGGATGAAGAGAGGGTTTGGAGGAGCAAACAGTTGACAAGCAGATGCAAAATTATTCCTGTAACATCTCCACTTTGACTTACAGTTCCAATTCTAACATGTATGAAAAGGCTTACTATTATTATTAGCAGAAGTTTCTTCCCCTTCAGCAACTGTTCCTTGAAGTGCTACTCTGAAGGGCTGGGGAGCTCTGGGGAAGGAGGGAGGGCATATTGGAATGTTCTGCTTCCACTATACCATTCTTTAAGGGCAACCAATAAAGGAGCACTGCAGAAGCAACAGTGCAGTGGACCACAGCTGCAGGTTCCTCTAGGATGAGTCTGGCCTGGCAAGAACTGGGGCATTTGCCCAGCAGTTGCCCATTATGGTAACTGTTTCTGATTATTTTGTAGTGGCTCAACTTGTTTGGGTTAAACTGTATTCCCCAGAATTCCCTTGCTAATAGGTTCTGCCCAGGTTGGGCTACAAGAGATACTCTCTTGCAAGAGTTGGGGGATGGAAGGGAAACAGCAGCCATTTTGTTGCATTCACATGCTTCTGTCAGTTATGCAATCAAACACGAATGTCAGTGCTGCGATGAAGGAACTTGTGGGTATAAATAAAGTTCCTAATCAGGTGATCCTTAATTAGGGAAATTATCCTGTGTGGGCCTGACTTAACTGGCTGGAAGGCCCTACACGAACAGAGACCCTGCCTGTGGACAGTACCTTTGACCTGTGCACATGGGGTCCCAGCTTGCTTGTGCTCTTCCCTTCTTGACTGCCTCTTCTGTAGACTTTGGACTTGTTTACCCAGCCCCCACAATTGCATAAGTAACTTCCTTAATATCTATCTATCCAGATTAGTCATCTTTATCTCCTACTGGTTCTGCTTCTCTGTTTGAACCCTGACTGATAACACTACTTCTTACACTTGGGCAGGCAGGGAAGGCAGTGGAACACAGTTCTCATTCCAGTCCCTGTGCCTCCTGTACACCCCCACTAGCTCAGTATTACCCTTTCCAGACTCAGTTTTTCTGTGACTCTTGTCTTTCTCTGACCCCCAATGACACAGGCAGCTCCTCCACTCCCGTTAAAGAAAGAGGACCTGGAAGGCAAGGCAAGGAAGGGCCAAAGTCAGGGAATCCAGAAGAATGACCTGGTAGAAGGGATGAAGGTGAAAAAGGTAGATGCAAAGAACTGAGTGATTGATTGACAGAAGAAGAGGAACAAGATTGGTGGGGAAGCCGGATGGGTGGTTTGGGAAAGGCACAGAGGGAAGATCTGGAGGAAGGGAAGAAGTGAGGCCGTAGGCAGGAGAGGGAGACTAGCAGGGTACAACTGTGTTTAGCTCTGTCTCCTTTGTCGTCATCCCCTCCTTGGGAAAGGGAAGCCTGTTTCCACTAGTAGGTTGCCTCACACTTCAGTTATAAATAATCTGTGGAGTACCACCCTATATGTATAAGTGGCTAATCTTTTTTTGATCCAGTTTTCACTATTTTCAGGTCTTCAATTTTTAGTACTAAAAAGCATAACAATGTTATTCATATGCTTGCTTTAAAATTTTTGATATAAGCGAGGTACAGAACAGTAGGTATACTATGCTAAGATTTATGTAAAATAAAGGATATTTATTCATTTATCCTCATGTAAATAGGTTTTGAGTAACAAATTCTGCTTCAAGGGTAGAGAATTAGGCAACTGGGACCAGAGCTGGGAAAGGGGCTTTTTACATATTATTGTTTAAAATGTGGACTTGCTGATGAATTGTCACCATAGATATTGATCATTCTCTCTGCTGCACCTGTGATGTGACTGTGGGTGTAAGTAAAACACATAGAGGAGTCAGCCACTGCTATCCTTTCCTACGCCTCTCCAAAGTTCAGTCTGTGATGACAGTGATGCAACGCTCCCCAGGAAGGTATTTCCACATATGATTCTGTTCCTCCTCAGCAAACCAATGATTCGTGCCAGTTAACTTAATGCGCCACAATAATCCTGCTCACCATTGCCATGACCACCCATCCCATGTGCTTTGTGGGAAAAGGAGAAACCCCAATAACATATAGAGCCAAGGTTTCTGTACTAGCTTTAGTGAGAGCTCCAGAACAAAGGGAACACATTTTGTACCCATTTAAATCAAAACCAGGCGTCTCTGCTTAGGGTGTGCATCCTGATTAAGCAAACAAAGTTGCACCCACCCCAGAGGAGCCAGCATATACAAGATACATCACGGAAGGACTCTTTCCCTGGTTTTTCTCCAACAGAAACTTGTCTTATGGATTTGGGCTTAAACAATTATCTATGGTCTCTAGAATCGTGGCAGCAAAGGGAAATCAGAGCAGATCAACTTATTTTCATTTTGAAAAACCCATGGAGAAGCTTTGTGTGATTACAAAGTGATAGATCCAAATGACAGTGAGTTTTGCCAGCTGGAACCATTGAGGAAAGGGTTCTTGGTGGTAAAGGAACTACGTGTCTTGAGAAAACGACTAGTATGTGTTGCAGGCTCAATGGAATTCGCTTAATAAGTTGCACATTTGTCACTGTAGGTCAGTTCTTTGGGTGCCAGAAGACATAACTTCTCTATTATATAATCAGATATTTGTCTTTGCTGGAAAATGAGTACTGAAGAACGTCAATCCTCTGTTGTTTCCAAAAGCCTCTCTCTGGCGAGCTGGGTGTTCTGAACTCTGAGCATCCATCACAGGGCACATTATGAAAGCTGAGCCTGGCACCGGGCTTTGGCCCCTCTGCCACTTACCTTTGCATCCTCTCTGCAAGACAACTGACCCGACTCCTCTAAACAGGCTGATGGCTGGGGAAGTGGGAGGAGAGCAGATGTTTGGCCTTGATCTTAGGCAGAGATGGGAGGCTAGAGGATTCCAAATTTTTTAAGTTAGCAGGTTTCTATCTGGCCACAGATTTTGTCAGCTCCAGCAACATATTAATTACTCTGAGGGACTAAAGCCAAAACATCCTTATTTTTTGAGGTCTTTTTTTAAATCTTATGGTGTCCATACCAATTCTCATGCCTATATATATTTTGCTCTAAAATCTTTGAAGACTTCTTCTGAGAAGAACAAAACTTTTCATTTCTCCTAAGGAGACCTCTTTCTTTATTCTTTGGTATTTTGACTTTAAGCAAGTACAGATTTTCTTTCCTCTGGTGTTCAAGGGTTTTTTTCTTCAGAGCAGGCAAATACATGTAAATAATCTGATTTGCTCCAGAGAAGAGGACTTGGAAAGTAAACTTCCTACAGTATTTATTCAGGAAGTGACTTGAGGAAGATAATTCGCTTTCAATAGGTGAGATGGTTTTTCTCTCTCCAGTTGGGAGTATTGCTTACTTTTTGGAGGAGTGGGCCAAATATATTTTTATCTGAGGGAAAGAAAAGAATGTGCCTTTCTTACAACTTGGTTTTAGGTGTTTCTCAACCTCCCAGCATTCCGGGAACACAAATTTGTGTTTCTCTATATTGACCTAGATTGATATATCCACGTGCAATTTTTATTGAGTACTAAACAACGTAGAAGAAATGACAGCGTTTAGTGGGGGAGATTTCACACCAGATTCAGGGGCTTGAAGAAACTAAAAGCACCACTTTATCATTGTCACTCAGAGCTAACATTGATTATTGAGTCCTTACTATTTTCCAGTTACCTAAGTTCCTTTGCAAAAATTCTCATTTGAACTGGTAACCAAAATGAGAGTCTGAGGCAAAAGTCTCAATCGATGGGGGTTTATTACACCAGTTTTAGGGTGCATCTGGGAAAACATGAGCCACAGGCGCATCTGTAGCTGTTTTCCTGAAGAGGTTTTTAGGTTTAGAATGTATATATTTCCTTAAAGGGAGATAGGCATGCAGAAATGGGGGAAGGTACGGTGAATGGTTATATTCTCTTGAGACTTTAGTTAGCGCTCAGTAAATCTCCATTGAACAGAGATAAGATGAATGTTTGAAGAGAAAAAAGGGAGAAAAGAATGAATCAATTATGCAGTTGTCTCTGGTAGGTGGAGGAGATGACCGATGTTGTCTTGTCCTTGTTCTGCACCTGGAAGACAAGCTTGTAAGTAACATTCAGTGTGGAATCAAGCGGCTTTAGTTTTAGGAGCTAGACTTAGACCATAGACCTAAAGTAACCATTGACATGTCCTTGTTTATAGGAGGCCACCGAAGAGTTTACTTATGAATGATGTGTGAGGCCAGTCCTTCCCAGATGCCTGAGGCCTTTTTGTTTCTGTGAATAACATTAATAACAGCTATTCAGTTGGAAGACAGTGATGCAAGATGGTTGCAGCAAATCCAGGTGTTACAAGCAGACACAGTAACATCTAAAAAATGGTTCTTACCACTGATCTAGAAGTTGCACATTTGTCATTTTAAGTTAGTTCTTTCCCGTGTGGAAGAAAATACTTTTTAGAAAGAAACATTTTCTACAAGCCCTGCAGCCTCTCCCTTATATGGCGTTGTCCAGAACTGAGTCATATGCCCATCCCTAAACAAGTCACGGTAAAAGGAATTGAGGCCACTGGGATTACTCAGGCCAAACAGGAGTCAGCAACAGAGTTGAAACTGAGTCATGAGGGGAAGTGACAGCTATTCCCCCCTTGGTCTGCCAACAAGGAAGAAGTAGGTAATCACATTGGGTAGATAACCAACAGTGTCCACCATATGTTCCCATTTTCCAGATGTGGAATCTAGGCTCACTAGCAGGTGATAAAGATTTGCAACATATTTGATGCCAAAGTTTGATCCTAGACACTACCTCTTCTAACCTGAGAAGTCTGCTTTGTACTAACTAGATCTGAGCTATTTAGTACAGGTCTGATCCAATTTTAACAGGATATTTTTCAGAACAGTGCAGCAACTCCAAAATGTTTTTAGTATAAAGGCCTCTTATTAACAATAACAATGGCATCCCCTTATGTTTGAAAACAATGCCATATTGATGCTGGAGATATATTGCTGTTTTCAGTTGTAGACAATGCTTGGCCAGCAAATGAGTTCATATCCACCTTGCAGTAAATCCATAGCTTCCCTGGACTTCTGTTCAGCCACATGAGACTCTTTGCATAAGTCCCTTCCCTTCTTTCTCATCTATAGAATGAGGATAATAAGACCTAGTTTGAAAAATTGTTGGAAGGATTAAGACAAAAGTGTAGGTACAGAGCTTAATATGATAACCGATCCATTGTAATGTTTAATGAATAATCTTGAAGACCTTGCAGAGCAGATTGTGACACTGGACCACATTTTCTTTTTTTTTTTTTTTGAGACGGAGTCTCGCTCTGTCGCCCAGGCTGGAGTGTAGTGGCGCGATCTCGGCTCACTGCAAGCTCCACCTCCCGGGTTCACGCCATTCTCCCGCCTCAGCCTCCGAGTAGCTGGGACTACAGGCGCCTGCCACCACGCCCGGCTAGTTTTTTGTATTTTTAGTAGAGACGGGGTTTCACCATGTTAGCCAGGATGGTCTCGATCTCCTGACCTCGTGATCCACCCGCCTCGGCCTCCCAAAGTGCTGGGATTACAGGCTTGAGCCACCGTGCCCGGCCCGGACCACATTTTCAAAAACTTTTCCAGGAAAACTAATTGGTAGTCAGTAAAATCATTGACATCTACAGCGTCATTGTGATAATACATGAACTGAGTTCACCCTGTGCTCTTACACAGATAGGATATTTCAACTTTTATTGAATAGGGTGAAATAGGGTGTTTCAATTTTTATTAACTGTTACTAGGGAAACAGTTTGTGTAAGAGCATAGGGTCAAGAAAATATAAGAAGCAGAATTTCATCCAGTGCATTCTACATACAACATGATTGATAAAATTGTAAAATCAAATAAGGAAATATTTCAGACAAGGGCTATGCCTGAACTAAAACCAAAAATATATTTTAAAAGTTTTGTTGATTCTACTTAATTTACTCACCAGACAACATTTTTAAGAGCACAAGATTTAAGATGTTCTCAAAGCTTCAAGATTATTGCTGATCTTGTGGAAGAAGCCAATTTATTTATCTTACTTTTGAAAATAACAAAGTTTCTATTTAATGATGGTTTACCATTTTGATTTCTAATTAATTTCCTGGTCTGGTCCTTAAGGGGAAAAGTTGTTACAATTATATCAAAAGATTTAAAAATGGCATATTTACTACTAGAAAATTTCTAAATGTCTTTTTTAAGATGAACCATCACTGGTTGAATTTTAAAATTACAAAAGATGGTTCTGTTATATTACAGGCTTTCCCATTGTGTTGGTGAATTTCTAGCTGCAGCATAATCTTCATATAATGTATTCTATAAACCTCTGCTAAAGAGTAAGATCTATTGCTTGTCTACATCCTGCTGAGAAAGCAAGTTAAACTGATTTCACACATGGAAGAGCCTGCTGAACTCATTTTCCTGCTTGGAAGCATGGAGGGGAAGCGGAAGGAGCAGAAAAAGAAAAGGACTTTCCCTTTTAAAATAAATTCTGGCTCACCTGTAAGCCAAACGAAATAAAGACAGTATAGGGATTAAAGCCATGGCCTCTAGCATCACAAGAAAAAAAAAAAAAAAAAAAAATATATATATATATATATATATATATAAATGTAATGTTGGTTCCTTAGATGTGAAAAAGTTACTATAGTGATGTAAGACGTTAGCAACAGAGGAATCTGGGTGAAAGGTATAGAGACTCTGTACTATCTTTGTAACTTTTGCAACTTTTGAGTAAACCTAAACCTATTCTCAAATGAAAAGCTTATTATAAAAAAAAAAAAAGAAAAAAAAAACAACACTTAGGTATAACTTTTGGCTTTGCCTAGTGCAAGCTTGTGTTAACCATGAACAAATTACTTCTCTCCTCTAAGCCTTGATTTTAGCCAACCATAAAGTGCTTATAAAGAGCCTCACTCAAAGAGCTGTTGTGAGGATTAAAGGAATTAGTGAAAGGCTTGGTACAATGCTCACCATTAAGTTAGTATCTGTCAATTAGTTGTTTTCATGACTGTGCCCACCAAAGGACTGAGCACTTCAGTACTCAAGGGAGGGCATGGTCCCTTCAATCCAACCTGCCTTGATTCCCCAGTACTGCTGATAGCACAGTAATCTTCCCAGACACCCAGGCTCTAAATCCCTTCTAGTACTTCTCAGTAGGTCCTGGGAAGCATGGGAGTGTCATATTCTCAATCTCGCCACCTCTTCATTCCCACCACATCTGCCCTGGCTCTGGCCTTGTTCCTTGCCTGACTGTCCTTAGACATTGTCCTCCTGGTTCCTTGGCTGTTTCCTCTGTTCCTCCAAGTCCTCCTACAATATGGCTTCACTAATCTCTCTAAATCATGCTACCAAAACTTCAACAATTCCCCATTTTCTATGAACCAAATTTCGAATTCTTTGGCTTTGACATCCAAGACCATCCATGCTCTAGCCTCAATTTACCTATCTCACTATTCTTCACATACTTTTTTTTTTTTTTTTAGAGGGAGTTTCACTTTTTCATCCAGGCTGGAGTGCAATGGCACAATCTCGGTTTGCTGCAACCTCCGCCTCTAGGGTTCAAGCAATTCTCCTGCCTCAGCCTCCCGAGTAGCTGGGATTATAGGCGTCCACCACCACGCCTGGCTAATTTTTGTATTTTTAGTAGAGACGGGGTTTCACCATGTTGACTAGGCTGGTCTCGAACTCCTGACCCTCAGGTGATATGCCCACCTCAGTCTCCCAAAGTGCTGGGATTACAGGTGTGAGCCACTGTGCCCAGCCTTCACATACTTTTAAATCTGGTTTGCCTGAATCTCTAGGTAATCATATGCCTAAACCTTAATAATAGCAAACACTGAGGCCCAAGACAGGCTACAGAAATAGCTAAGTCACAGAATTAATGGCAAAGCAGACTTTAGGTCCTGGATGGCATTCTACGTTTATACTTTGGAAGGACCCAACATCTACCAACATATAACAATGATGGAAAAAATACATAGAGAAAAAAGACATTTAAAACATAAAATGTTCCTGAGGACTTGAAAAGTAAGGTACTACCTGTTCTGTATCTAAAAGTAGTAAAGGTAGACCTGGCATGGTGGCTCACTCCTGTAATCCTAGCACTTTGGGAGGCCGAGGTGGGTGGATCACTTGAGGTCAGGAGTTTTGAGACCAGCCTGGCCAATATGGTGAAACCTCGTCTCTACTAAAAATACAAAACTTAGCCGGGCGTGGTGGTGCGCACCTGTAGTCCCAGCTACTAGGGAGGCTGAGGCGGGAGAATCACTTGAATTGGAAGCGGAGGTTGCAGTGAGCCAAGATTGTGTCTCTGCACCCTAGCCTGGGCGACACAGTGAGACTTGGCTTAAAAAAAAACAAAAAAAACAAAAGTAGTAAAGGTGGCCAGGAGTTTCTGCAGAATAACAAGGACTAAAAGCATCCAACTGAGGAAAGGGACAAAGGCCAAGCTTGCTGTCTAAAGTAGCAGTCCAGGCAGGGGTCCCTTAACTCAGGGAGGCTGAAAAAGCTACAATCTCCACCTGAGGGCACAAGTTATATTAAAACTACGTATCTAGAGAGCCTAGAGGTTAAAGGCAGAGCTTTGCAGCCAGGAACTGGACCAAGCTGCCTGCTGGCTCAGTGAGTAGCTTTAGCCCCAGTAGATCAGAAACCACCTACGTAAGACCCAGTCTTGGACTGGGGACTGTATGGAGCCTATATGGAGACAACCAAAAGAACTAGACAGAGTGGTGGGAGAGAACTCAGGAGAAAAAAAATCTTCTTCACTGTTAGACTGCAAGCCAAAATTCCACACACATGGGGGAAACTAAGTCTGTGTAAGGCAAAAAAAAAAAAAGCAACAATTTGGATATGAACTCACTCCCAAGTGGCATGATAAATTACTCTAGAAGTAACTTTTAAGAATTTTTTAGTCTTTAAAAGTATAAATAAATAGAATCTATTAGAAAACAAGATTGCTAAACAGGTAGAAATTTCACAAAAAGTGTAGGCGTAAAAACACCAACTAGAAATCCCAGAAATGAAATTTCAAAACTCAGTAAATTAAACAAAGACAGAATTAGCAAACTGGAAGATAGTACTTCCACTGAAAAAAGACCCCCACAAAGTAGCACAGAAAAATAAAAGCTTACAAAAGAACAATCAAGAGAAACGAGGATGGGGCTATGTCTAAGAGGAGTTCCAGAAGTAGGAAACAGAAGGAATGGTGGAGGAGTTGAGTGGTTTCCTTCTAATCTTTACCCAAATGTTACCATCTCAGCGTGACCAACCCTCACTACTCTTTAAATTTGTAATCACTCCCTCTTTACTCCTCTTTTTACCTTTACCTGCCCTTATTTTCTCCATAGCACTTACCAACTTCTAACATACTACATAATTTACGTGTATTTACTGTCTCCCCTGACTAGAGTGTGAACCACGAAGGTAGAAACTCATGTTTTCATAAGCACTGTATCACCCTAGAACAGTCAGTTGTTGACACCTCATAAATATTTGTTTAATGAATAGCTATTGGCTGAGCATTTTTCATAATCGAAGAAAAGTGGTAAGTCCTCAGCTTGAAGGTGAACAGCAAAGATCTAAAAAAAGTTATAACACATTATTGTCACAATTAGGGCAATTTGAATATAGAATGTATGTATGTGGGCTGGGCACAGTGGCTCACGCCTGCAATCTCAACACTTTGGAAAGCTAAGGTGGGAGGATTGCTTGAGCCCACGAGTTTGAGACCAGCCCAGGCAACATAGCAAGACACTTTGTCTACAAAAATATTTAAAAATTAGCCAAGTGCAGTGGTGTGTACCTATAGTCCCAGCTATTCAAGAGGCTGAGCGGAGAGGATCATTTGAACCCAACAGTTGAAGGCTCAGTTCAGTTGCAATGATTTGGGCAACTGCTCTCCAGCCTGGGTGACAGAGCAAGACCCCATCTCCTAAACAAAAAAAAAATTTTAAGTGTATATGTATATAAATATTTATCAATATTCAGTGTCCTAAATATGACAATTGTATTTAAGAAATAAAATGTTTTTGTTCTTAGAAAATGTATGCTGAAGTATTTAGGAAGGAATACTCAGGGTATCTGCAAATAATCTTCATGGTTAAGGAAAAGTGTTTTTATATACATATACATACTATGTATATGCATATGTATGTATATTTACAGACAAATGTAAAATAAGTGTAGAAAGTAAACAATTGGTAAATCTAAATGCAGGGGATATAGGTGTTTATTTTCTATAGATTATGAAGATTTTCAAAATAAAAAGTTGGGGAAAATAAAGAAAAAATTAGTAAATATACAGAAAAGAGATTACTCCAGTACGTAACAAATAAATAAAAACAAGGAAATTTCAGGTGATGCTGGAATGAAGAGATTCCCCCCATGCCCCCCAAAAATAACTACAAAACTGGAAAAAGAACAAAAACAACCATTTCAGGGCTCTGAAAATCAACCAAAGGGAAACAACCAAAATTAAGAAGCTGCTGAACTCTGGAAGCTCAGTGAGACTCTGAGGTGTTCTTACCAGGGGCTGCTCCCATTCCCCTCCCAGCTTGATCAGCGAGGTAGTGCTGACAGCGTAGGAATGACGGTGAACATTAGCAGCTTCTCTGCTACAGTGGGCTCACTTGATTTGGAGTAGAAGGAAAGGAGCACATACCCAGTAGTAGGGTTAGTTAAAAACAGCAAAGTTAGAGGGACAAAAACAGGGAAGATGCATAGCTCTGCCAGTCTGAGATTGTAGCCCCATTTGGGGCAAGAGATGGGCAGACTAATTTTAAAATTAACAGGAAGAAAGTCTAGAAATAAGGGGTTAAATCAGCTCTCCACACATCTCTGCTGGAGTGGGAGGCTGTGTGCGTATGTAGGGAAAACCTAAGAAGGCCCACGCCCACCACATATCCCTGAACTAATGAGGATGTGCACATGAGCAGGAAGACCTGGAAGCGCTCAGAGGGAAGTAAAGTGGAGGAAGACTGGAAAATTGCCTGAACGCTGAATGCACAGACACATCAGCAGAGGAAAAAGACCTACTGACTCAAGGTTTTTGAATATAACCTTTAACCAATAATTGAATAATCATTAAGCAATACAGATGCATAGAAATCCCCTAAAATGACCAGCTAAAAACTAGAAATGCAAATTAAAACAACAGTGGAGAAATCAGCAGGCACACACCATAGAGGATTTTGCAGATAAAGTCTAAGCAAATAATGAAACAACACAACAATAATACGCCAGCAATAACAACCCCCAGGGGAACAAATACCAAATCCAGAGTTGCTACAGTATGTTACATAAAATTTCCAGTTTTCAACAAATTTATAGGGTATGTAAAGAAACAGACAGTCTGATTTATACCAAAGAAAGAAGCTGTCAAGAAAAACTATGCATGTTCTTGGATGTTGAATAAAGACTACAAGTCACAAAAGGACAAATACTGCATGATTTCACTTACATGAGATTTCTAAAACACTCAAACTCACAGAAACAGAGTAGAAGGGTGGCTGTCAGGGGAAATGGGGAGTTGCTGTTCAACAGGTATAACGTTTTAGTTACTCAAGATGAAAAAGTTCTAGAGATCTGATGTAAAACACTGTATGTATAGTTAACAACACTGTATTGTGCACTTAAAATTTTGTTAAGAGTATATCTTACCTTCTTGTGTTCTTACCAGACAAAAAATATTTACCAGAAAAATATAGGAAAAATTTTAAAAAATGATGAAAATATGAAGACAATGACTCAACAGGGAATATTGTCTTATCATTGCTATTTTAAAATAGTCATGTTTTTCCTGACAAAAATGAGCAATGGGGAAAGGGTCTCCTATTCAGTAAATGGTGCTGGGAGAACTGGCTAGCCATATGCAGAAAACTGAAACTGGACCCCTTCCTTACACCTTATACAAAAATTAACTCAAGATGGATTAAGGACTTAAATGTAAAACCCAAAACCATAAAAACCCTAGAAGATACCATTTAGGACATAGGCATGGGCAAAGACATCATGACAAAAATGCTAACAGCAATTGCAACAAAAGCCAGAATTGACAAACAGGATCTAATTAAGCTAAAGAGCTTCTGCACAGCAAAAGAAACTATCATCAGAGTGAACAGGCAACCTACAGAATGGGAGAAAACTTTTGCAATCTACCCATCTGACAAAAGTCTAATATCCAGATTTACAAGGAATGTAAACATACTTACAAGAAACAAACAAATAACCCCATCAAAAAGTGGGCAAAGGATATAAACAGACACTTCTCAAAAGGAGACATTTATGTGGCTAACAAACATATGATAAAAAGCTCAACATCACTGATCATCAGAGAAATACAAATCAAAACCACAATGAGATACCATCTGATGCCAGTCATCTCACGTGATTATTAAAAAGTCAGGAAACAATAGTTGCTGGCGAGGCTGAGGAGAAATAGGAATGCTTTTCCACTGTTGGTGGGAATGTAAATTAGTTCAACCATTGTAGAAGACAGTATGGCAATTCCTCATGGATCCAGAACCAGAAATACCATCTGACCAGGCAATCCCATTACTAGGTATATAGCCAAAGGATTATGAATCATTCTACTATAAAGACACACGCACACATATGTTTATTGCAGCACTATTTACAATAGCAAAGACATTTGCTAATTGCCAACTCAAATACCCATCAATGATAGACAGGTTAAAGAAAATGTGGCACATATACACCATGGAATACTATGCAGCAATAAAAAGGAATGAGATCATGTCCTTTGCAGGGACATGGATGGAGCTGGAAGCCATCATTCTCAGCAAACTAACACAGGAACAGAAAATCAAACACTGCATGTTCTCACTTATAAGTGGGAGTTGAACATTGAGAACACATGGACACAGAGAAGGGAACAACACACACTAGGGCCTGTTGGGGGTTTGGGGTGAGGGGAGGGAACTTAAGAGGACAGGTCAATAGGTGCAGAAAACCACCATAGCATAACCACCATAGCATAAATATACCTAGGTAACAAATCCACACATTCTGCACATGTGGTTTTTTTTTTTTTTTTTTTTAAGAATAAAGAAAAAAAAGCAATACATGATCAATGATGAATCTCTGATTTAAAAAAGTCATGTTTTTAATTCTTTAATATTTTACCTTAATTTTTAAAACATATTTGTAACAGCTGCTTTGTAGCTATTTTAAAATAAGTAACTATTAAAGAACCAAATGTGGCCAGGCCTGGTGGCTCATGCTTGTAATTTCAGCACTTTGGGAGGCCAGGAGTTCGAGATCAGCCTGGGCAACATGGTGAGATCCCTTACCTACAATTTTTTTTAAAAAATTAGTCAGGGGCCGGGCGCGGTGGCTCAAGCCTGTAATCCCAGCACTTTGGGAGGCCGAGACGGGTGGATCACGAGGTCAGAAGATCGAGACCATCCTGGCGAACACGGTGAAACCCCGTCTCTACTAAAAAATACAAAAAACTAGCCGGGCGAGATGGCGGGCGCCTGTAGTCCCAGTTACTTGGGAGGCTGAGGCAGGAGAATGGCGTAAACCCGGGAGGCGGAGCTTGCAGTGAGCTGAGATCCGGCCACTGCACTCCAGCCCGGGCGACAGAGCGAGACTCCGTCTCAAAAAAAAAAAAAAAAAAAAAATTAGTCAGGCATGGTGGCATACACCTGTAGTCCTAGCTACTTGGGAGACTGAGTGGGGAGGATCACTTGAGTCCAGGAGTTCAAGGCTGCCATGACTGCGCCACTGCACCCCAGCCTGGGAGACAGAGTGATACACTGTCTCAAAAAAAAAAAAAAAAAGCCAAATATAATGATATTTTTGTATCCATTAACCAACCACTCTAGTATAGGGTAACTATAGCTAACAATAATTTGTTGTAAAGCTCAAAATTGCTGGAAGAAAGGAATTGGCAGATTCCCGATAAAAAGAAGGGGTGACTGCTTGGGGTGATGGATGACCCAGTTGCCCTGGTCGATCATTACACATTGCGTGCATGTATCAAAATATATGTATCCCCAAAATATGTACAACTATTATGCATCCATTTAAAAAGAGCCAAATGAAAATTCTAGAGTCAGAAAGTTCGATAGCTGAAATGAAAATTCCTAGATAAACAGCAGAATTGAGATGGCAGAAGGATCAGGACACTTGCACACAGATTAATAAAATTATCCAATATGAAAAACAATAACGATTAAAGAATGCACAGTGCCTCAAAGACCTGTGACACAATGGTAAGCATATTAATATATATGAAAGGCCCAGAAAGAGGAAACAAGGGCTGAAAAAAATAATTGAAGAAATACTGGCCAAAAAACTGCCTAAATTTTATTAAAAGGATAAATCTAGAAATCCTAGAAACTCAACAGACTCTAAGTAGGATAAACACAAATTCAGACCTAGACACACCATGCTCAGACTGTTGAAAGCCAAAGAGAAAATCTTAAAAATAGTATAAGAAAAACAATTCATCATATATAAAGAACAACAGAATTAACAGTTGTCCTTTCATCATGAATAGTGGTAACATAAGGCAGGGGAATGACATATTCAAAATGCTGGAGGAAAAAAGTCAACCAAGAACTCTAAATATGTCACATACTGTCCTTCAAATATAAATTTGAAATATATTCCAAAATCAACAAAGACTGAGAGAATTTGTTGCTGGAATACTTGCCTTACTTGGAATACTAAAGGAAGTACTATAGATGAAAGGAAATGACAACAGACCTGGCAACTAGAATCCATGGGAACAAAGAAATAGCAGAAATGAAGTAACATACTGCTAAATAATCTGTGGGTCAAAATAAAAATCGCAAGGGAAGTTTGAATATATTTTGAACTAAATGAAAACAACAATACAACATATCAAAACATATGAGGTGCAACTTAAACACTGCTTTGAGAGAAATTCAAAGCTTTATACATCTACACCAATAGAGAACAGTTTCATATCAATAACCTAAACTTTCACTTTAAGAGTAGATAAAGGGCCAGGCATGGTGGCTCACGCCTGTAATCCCAGTACTTTGGGAGGCTGAGGTGGGCGGATCACTTGAGGTCAGGAGTTCAAGAAGAGCCTTGCCAATATGGTGAAACCATGTCTCTACTAAAAATACAAAAATTAGCTGGGCATGGTGGCACACGCCTGTAGTCCCAGCTACTCGGGAGGCTGAGGCAGGAGAATAGCTTGAACCCAGGAGACAGAGGTTGCAATGAGCCCAGATCATGCCACTGCACTCCAGCCTGGTGACAGAACAAGTCTCCATCTCGAAAATAAATAAATAAATAAATAAAAAGAGTTAATTAAACATAAAGCAAGCAGAAGGAAGAGGGAAAAATTGATGAAATTGGAAACAGAAAAACAAGAGAAAAGAACCCAAAAGTTCTTTGGGGGAAAACAAATCAACAAATCTGATAAACCTTTCGATAGACTAAGAAAAAAATGAGATGACACAGAATACCAAAATCAGGAATGAAAGGGGGACATCATTATCAAGCCTACTGAAATTAAAGGATTATGAGAATACTATGGCCAACTGCGTCAACAAATTAGACAATTTAGATAAAATAGCCAAATTCCTACAAAACCAAAAACTACCAAAACTAACTAAAGAAAAAATGGAAATTATGAATAGCTCTATAACAAGAAAATACGTTACTCAAAATGCACACTCCTGCACCACCCCCAACACCAGCCCAGGCTAGATGCCTTCACCTAGTAAACTCCATCCAATATACAAAGAAGAAATAACACCAATACTCACCAATTCTTTCAGAAAACAGAGGCAAGGCAACACTTTCCGACTAATCCTATGGGATTGGTATTACCCTTTTACCAAAGGAAGACAGAGAGCATGGGAAAACAAGAGGTCAATATCCCTCATGATCATACACATGAAAATCTTTAACATAGTATAAAATAAAATTCCAGCAACATTTAAAAAAGGACTAAATATCACGACAAAGTGGGATTAATGTGATCATGATATCTACAGGGTCCCTGCCTCCTTTTTGTTCTGCCATGACCTTTCAAACCAATGTACATCACTAGTCATAGTTTGGTTGTGTAGTCCCTTCATTTGCACACTACTAAGTTGATACCTTCATATTTATCAATTTATCATAATAGAATTAGGTTACTTTATGACATACACCCTATACCACACCCTATCTCCAACCAATTGGATGTAGGATGTATGACATAAAGTAACTTAATCCTATTGAGATTATAACTATCAAAAAAGATTGAGGATATTCTAAAAGGAGAAGCAAGCAAGAGGACTTCCAATTTCAACCTTAATGTTGAGAGTTTAAATAATTGACATGGATTTTGAACCAAGTGGAAAAGGTAGGTGAGCAATGAGCCTAGATTCTAAGTTTAGTAAAAACCAGGGCTTAAAAAAATCAAGCACCAACTAGATCCATAGGAAGCGTAAACTTGGCTGCTCTAGAGTTTTTTTCTAGAGTGAGAGATGACAGCCTAACTGGTGGAGAAGGGGCACTGTATCTTCAGGAATACAAGTGAGACTTTGACAAGATGGTTTGTTCCTTACTATAGCTGTATGTGAATTCAAGCACTGAAGTCCAGGGCCAATTTTTAGACTTATTTATCCCTGGTCAAGAGTTAAGGTGACAGAGCTTTCCAAGTCCAAAAAGTGTTCCTTCTAGGTTCTTGCTTTTAGAGATGGTTATCAGGAGGCGGAGGATGCATCTTGCCATCTCCTAATCACCACCTAAGTTATCTGGCTCTGGGTGGAAAAATACACTACATTAACCCCCAAATACAATCCATAATATGGTAGGTGTGGGATATGTTAGAGAAAGTTATAGTTAACTGTTTTCTGAAGCACTTGCATACAGCTAAATGTTCATACCCATCGCTAGGGATCTGAAAAAGAATTCACCTAAAAACAATGATATTTAGGTAGTCATTCATTCCTGCAGGTATTCTTCAGTTCAGAATTATAACCTTTAACCTAGAGCATTAATTAGCCAGTTCGGCACTATAAATGAATGTAAAAATCTAATCGTTTTACATTTTTTGCTAAATGACAAAACTTATCTCCATCTTTCAAAAGGTCATATTTCAGATGAAAAAACAAATGTGAAGCCATAAAAGAGACAAAGTTTTTGGATGTCACCGGTGATCTGAAATAATGCAAGAACTAAAAAATTTACACTAATATTTAAAGAATAAAACCAGGACACAGCCATGTATTTTGTAGTAAACCTTGGAAAAACTCTTTTCTCTAACTGAAAACAAAGATCAAAATTTTGAGTAGATATTTCTAGGAAAAGTCGATGTAGATTAAGTTTATAGCCTCATTAAACATGACTAATTTCAAAAACCAAATCTGACTAATACATACAAATAATCAAAATTTGTGTTTTTTTCTGGGTGAATTTCAAACATGATGCCAATATGATATTTCTGTATTCTGAACCACAAAATAATTCATAACAATTCTATAGACCATATGCAAGTTTATTTAAATAAGTTAACACTGCAGAGTGAGTCAATTTATAAGTATAAAAATAGATGGTTTAGCAACCAAAAGTAAGCACCACACAAAAGCAGATTATACATACACCATCAGGCCTTTGGAATATTAAGGCAATATAAATATCTCAAGTAATTTTAGGAGAACGCTTTACTCGTATAACAGATGTTATGAAAACATCTCAAAAGAGGCAGGGCTCACCACTTTTTTCAGTATGAGGTCTTCCCTTCCATTTTTCTTAATATATTAATGATTCTTCTTAAATACTGTACCATAATTAGTCTAGATTAACAAATGGGCTATCAAAGCCACTATCTTGTTGGCTAGATAGTGGAACAATTAATTTTCTTGAAGGCTGCTGACACACTGAAGATGGTAATGTACTGCTCAGTTTTTTGAAATCTGACTTTAATCTATCAGCCTTATGATGAGATGGGTGTCCACGAGTCACACTGATCTTTCCTGGCTCCAAATACATGGTTTCTTCTGACAGGTATGGAGTTTGATCATGCTGACATTTCATTGTTTGACAAATCATATTACTTGTCTCCGTGTCTGAAAGATAACCGGATGGTGAAAACTGTTTGGAATTAACAGATTCATTTGGTATTTCCAAAGTTCCTTGTGGTCTACCATGTACAAATGATGCTTCACGACTCTCAAAGGATAAGGTTGCACTGCTGGAAGGCCAGCCCAAGCAGTCACTAAGGTCCCCTCCATCTTTTACTGGAGGTTCCTGAACATCCAAACCTTGACTTTTCTTAGATGCAGCATTTTCACTTTCCATGAGTGGATTGCATTTATATACTTTTAAACCAAGTCTTTCATTAGAATCGCGAAAGGTTATATGCATGCATCCTGATTCAGAAGGACTAGGGGTACATCTAGGTGAGGGTTTATTTCCTAAGGTTCCAAGAAAGGGGTACGCAGCTGAATGCGGAAGTGATTCAGAACCATTATCACTGAGTAAGTCTTTCTTCTTGTGCACACCAAAGCCTCCTTCACCTTCGCAAGGAACAAACTCAGGAGAAACATTCCTTGGCAAACTGTGTAGGTGCTTGCAACTACCATCCCCAAACTGGAATTCCAAATGTGTCTCTTTGGATCCCATATGCTTTATGCTCCGATGGTCTGAGTTCTCTAACAGTCTTTGTAAGTTACAAGCTGCCCTCCTCTTGGGAGCTTGTTCACACACACTTCTGGTGATGGTGTTTACACTATTTGATTTGCTTTCAATACAACATGGTATTTTCTGATTCACATCATTTCTTTTTGATTTTTCAACTCCAATCAGCATCTCTGAAGTTAGGGGCAGTGCAAGGAAACACGAAATTAAGAGAAAATTAATATTTAAAGGGAAGATTCATCCTTGAACCAAAAAATAAAAAAAAATTAAAAATAAGAAAAAATTTATGTTTTTATATTGTATTCCCAAAAAATGCTTATAATCTGTAATCATTCTTAAAGAAAATACATCAATGCAGGACATTAAAAAATATTCTTTTACATATATCCACTAGATAAAGCTTGGTAATTTTGTTACTAAAATCTGATATATTATTATTATTGCTATCCATCTGACCTATCATTTTCTGCAATAGATGCTATAGCATTTCAAGATCTAGCCACAATGTTTTCAATCCTGCCCTGATTCTGATGTCAAGAATGGAGTTTCTGACAAATTTGCTCAAAGAACCCCACCCACCCAATACCTACACATACACTTCTAGAATAGCTAAATAGACTTTCTGATTTAATTACCTAAGACACTAAATCTGATCAAAGACAAAGCAGCCACATAGCATGAAATTAGAGGCATTGTACCTCAGAGTAGCAAGCCCTGGTCCCTAGAGTCCATGAAAAGGATTTGCTTCTCTACTGGGGACATAATGTACACACTGCTGCCCCAGATCTAGAAAATTATTTTCTTGTTATATGCTACTGCCTTTTCATACCTAGGATTCACATCACCATTCCAAAATTTATACAAATAATCTTTGGCTTCTACATGAGGAATGTTTACCAACATCAGACTCACGGACCCCTGAACAATCTCAGCTTCAAGTTTTCCAGAGGTTCAGAAACCCCATTTCCCCACTGATATGTTAAAAATCTCCCAGTGTGATTGGGAATTTACCAGTTTTTTAAATGTATTTCTATCAGCTCTTGCTTTATATAAAGCTGTGTTATCTATAGAAAGAAAAAAATTATAGTTTCTTGGGAGACTATTCCATTATCATTATGAACTATCACCTTTGTCCCTTTTAATGCTAACTCTAATTTATCTGATCTTTTATTTACCTCTATAATTTATCTAATATCAACACTGCATTTGCTTGGTATATCATTCTCCATCCCCTGATTTTTAATTTTAGATGTTCTTCTTGTAAAAATAGCAGATTTCCGTATTTTTTAAAACCCTATTTGAAAGTTGTGCTCTTTTAATAACTGAGTTTAACCTATTTATATTTAGTGTGATTGTTGATGTTTCAAACTACTATTATGACCTACTTACCCATGCTTTCTAGGTTTTTTCCTCTTTCCTGATTTTGTTAGATTGAAAATGGTTTTTTCCAAGCTTTTCCTTTACCAGTTTTAAAGTTATATGTTCTATGTCTTTGTTGGTTACTCTTACTTTTTTTTTTTTCTAAGACAGGGTCTGCTCTGTTTCCTAGGCTGGAGTGCAGTGGTGCAATCACAGCTCACTGCAGCCTTGATCTCCCAGGCTCAAGTGATCCTCTCATCTCAGCCTCCCAAGGCATGTGGGCTCCCATTTCCTGCTTAATATGGCTAGCCACCTGGAACACTGCCCTGCTCCCAGATTCTTTGTTCCTGTTGTTATTGCCCAGCTCAATATTGAGGTTCGGGAAGGGAGGGGAGAAGAAGAAATAAAGAGAGGATTAACCCTACCTGGTTGCTGTTGGTTTAGAACACCAACTAATTACCCCATTCATATCCTCTAGGCCCTCTATTTCTCCTGGAAAATATCACCCTCATATGTGGAACAGTTTTGATATTGCTCCTACTTGCAGTTGTCACCTCCTGGTGGTTTTGAACTGAGGTTTCCATCTTCCATCCCATACTGTCTTCTTTCTCTCAGGGATTTCTTGTAGCTTCTGATGTATCCACTACAACTTTTTTTTTTTTTTTTTTTTTTTTTTGAGACAGGGCCTCACTCTGTCACCCAGGCTGGAGTACAGTGGCACAATCATAGCTCACTGCAACCTCAAATTCCTGGGCTCAAGGGATCCTCCCACCTCAGCCTCCCAAAGTGCTGGGATTACAGGTATGAGCCACCATGACTGGCCCATTGCAACTTTTTAAAACCTACTTATAATTTCTTATTTTTCTCATTCTTTATTTGCTGTTGAAAATCTCTTCTATCATTTTGAGGGATGGAAACAGCAATAGGAAGCTGATGGGCCTGCTCAGTTTGCCTACTTGAATTGGAAACTGTGCACTCTTTTTGTGTAAACTTCCAGTTTAACTAAAACATACACAACTTCATAAATAAACTCTCACTCCTTACCTTCCCTGCCTTTTTCATACTGAAAATATTAAATAGCTAAAAAAGAAGAGATAGAAAAACCATTTGGTGACTCACTTCGACATACCTGACTGTGTAGTTTTGCTCTCGGACTTACTAGAAATAGGTGTTTCCAGCAATTTTGCCATTGTAGCAAGTTTGCTAGCAGCATTCATAATCTTTTTCTCAGCCCTGTGGGGAATTCCAGAACATTAAAAATATAGTTTAAAGGAAAAAATGATTTGCCTTAGCCCCATGGTTTCTGTTTTCCTATTGGCTCTGCCAACATTTCAGGTAGCACAGCCATAAACCTCTCTTAACCCCTATGGCTAATCATATAGAAATAGTTCATTTAGTGGTTAAGGAAAATGCTTTAAAAATTACAACATGTTGTCCTGGTAATCTCAGGACACATTGTTCAGACTGAACTCACCCTTCTTTTCCATCATCCTGCAAAATCTGTTGGAGGCAAATCAAATAATATTTGCGCATCTTTCGGGCGGTTTCTTGACGTTCTCGCAGTACCTCTGCTTTTACCATTTCTGCAGCTCGTTCCTTACTCTCCTGAATATAACGAAGCATGTCACCTATAGGGTAGTGAGAAAATGCCCACAGAATGTATGTTTATTAGCACTTTTTCAGAAACAGGAGGGGCAGACTTCAGATCAATTTTCTGGTAGATGAAGTGATTATAAGTATAGTTTAAACATTATACTTTACACAGTCATTAAAATGGAATATTTTAGATCATCATTTTGATAGACTCAAATGAGAAGTACTCTGTAAGTTCTTTCGGAATGATGACAGCTACATACAGTAAGGAAACATGGCATATTCCCAGCTAAACTTTGTCATATTCTAAAACACTTCGCGAAGAAAATACCGTAAATACGAGGCACAGAAACTTAGCATTTCAATTGTACATTATGTTCAGTTAGGAAAAGAGAAATATAAAATATAGAGAAAAGATTAAGCAGAAAGAAAGGAAAAAGCAAACACAAAGACAGAAGAAAAGGAGGCAGTATGAGCTGGAGAGACTCATTCTTCTCTTGTGCTCTGAAAATTTAAGTTCCCTTATTTATTGAAAATTCTTGCGGCAGCACTTTTTGAGCATCTAACTAAATATAATAGTACAATTCATAAGAGATATGTACAAAATGAGACTACAAGGAGGGTGATGGGACTTACAGTTGGCCTCTGAAATTTACATATGAACATAGCCCACAGCTTTCAAGTGTTTGTTTGTTTGTTTGTTTGTTTGAACTCACTATAGCTTTGATTAGGACTACTATTAGCTAAGGCTAACTTTTTTTTTTTTTTTTTTTAATAAATCCAAGACTACATCCTACATCTAGAATTTCACCATCTCTGTTATAGTAAGGATACCAAGTCATACAGGAATCTTCCTCTCAATGTCAGTAAGCATCTGAAAATTAGTGGTTCTATGCAACAATACTAACTGGGAGACTATTTTTCATTATTTGAAATGGAAAACGAAATGGAGTACATGTCAACACAAAACCTCCAACCAACTTTCTAAAAAATAACTAAGACATAATATACACACATATATACAGGTTATCATGTTAGGATGAAAACATGCTTAAAATTTCGCTGCCCAATCAATACATTATTAACAAAAAGTTGCTTTGCTTGTAGCAATATGCCCTTTGTTAGCACCAGTAACAACAGAGAAGCAAATGCCCTTATTAATACCGAATGAGCTTTGCAGAACATTTACATGTGATTCTGAATCTACTGATTATATATGAAACTTCAGACTTTTCCTGCTCTTTTTGTTAAAAAGAAATGTAATTTTAGAGGCTAATATACATTTTTCCTATATAAACACTACTTATTGTTTTGGGACATATATCCATTCTATGCAATTTTGTAATTAAAAACCAAGAAGTATTCAAAACGGAAAACACACATCAGGAGAATGCTCTACAGGATATGCTGGCACAACCTGGTACTGACAAGGACTTGATAAATTTATAGCTATGAGAAACAATAACCAGAAACAACAGAACAATTGCTAACTAGATCCACTTCCAAGTCCTTAAAAGTTTATGGTAGGAGGCCGGGTGCAGTGGCTCACACCCATAATCCCAGCACTTTGGGAGGCCAAGGCGGGTGGATCACCTGAAGACAGGAGTTCGAGTCTAGCCTGGCCAACATGGTGAAACCTCGTCTCTACTAAAAATATAAAAATTAGCTAGGCGTGGTGACACACGTCTGTAATCCCAGCTACTCAGGAGGCTGAGGCCAGAGAACCACTTGAACCCAGGAGGCGGAGGTTGCAGTGAGCCAAGATTGCACCAGTGCACTCAAGCCTGGGAGCCAGAGTGAGATTCTGTCTCAACAAAAAACAAACAAACAAAAAAAGTTTATGGTAGAAGTAATAGTTAATTGCTCATTTAAAACCCATGTGACATTTTCTTTACTACAAATTAGTTAAGTTGTAAGATTATTAAATTTTCAGTTTAATACTAGTATCCAAAAAGAAACAAGAAAATCAACAATATAAACATAAGACTATTCTCATGTCACTTCCAAAAGATATTATTTGGGCAAAATGATCAATGACTACATAATTTTGAAAAGGTGTCAATAATCTCTTCTAAGATTGAAGAAAAAGGTAATTTGGAAAATTCCCTAAAAGCCCTACTGCTGGTAAACTCTGAGTTTCCTTTAACAGCGACAATAAAAAAGGCCCAAGCCATCCTTAAAATCTTGGGAATCTCTTAGGGACTTACGTTTAATTTTTTTTACAGCTTTAATGTACTGCCCACGAAGTTCTTCCAAGGCTCCCCCACTGCATGGCAGGCAAGTATTTTCAATGGCCCCTGCTGACAATGACCTAAAAAACAAACCAAAGATTACAAAAACAGAAATGCTAAGTGAAAAATTTCATTTGAAAAATATATATGTATCCATATACTCTACTAAAATTAACTGAGAAGTGCTAAAAATCTCACATAAAAGAATGTCCATTATACAGTTATTTCAAACAGGGGAAAAATGGAAACGACATAAATGTTATGGTTGCTTCAATAAATAATGGTAAATCCACATGAAAATTTATTCAGGTATTGAAAAACATATGTAGGAGAATATCTAATAACACAGAGAAATGCTTATCTAGTAATATTAATAAAAAGCTACAAAATACCTTATACTAGAGTCTCAATTTTAAAAACACATTGTGCACGTGGAGTATATGTAGAAAGAGGCTTAAATGATATAAAACAAGAGGTCACTAAAGGGTATCTTCAGGAAATAAGGTTTTGGGGGATTTTCTTCTTTTTTATACTTTTTGCTGTATAACCAAAAAAAATTGATACTTAAAAAAATTTAAAGATATTTGTACTTAGATTTCTTTAAAATAGCAGTTTAAAATAGTAAAAGCATACCTTGGTGGTGTTTTACAAAGCGTTCGCAGTTCTTCCAATTTATTCTTCATGTCATTGTTTTCTTCTATTAATTCTTCAATAACTTTATTATTCTCTTCTATAATAGAAAGTTTATAGTACATTAGACAGTTAAAAATTTTTTAAGCCTTCTTTTCCCTTAAGTTCCCAATACAAATGTTTATAGAGGAGACTGTGTAATTTCCAGTCACTCTTCTGTAATGTTCGTTCCCTTAGAAACCCTAGTCAGACCATTATCTTGCTCTGTTTTCTCAGCACTTAAAATCTGTATCCCATCTTCTTCTTGCTTGGGGTTACACACTGTCCTGGAATTGGGTTTCAACTGTTTCAGATGCCTGTGTTTTGTTTTCCAACTGTGCTGAGGCTCTGTAGAAACCTACTAGGTTTTCTAATTCCATGTTCCCTGTGGATCCTGGTAGACAGTTTATGCTCATATAAACGAACACTGAACATGTACCTCAATATAAAATAAAAAGAAAATTAACCTAAAGTAGGTGTATTTTTCAGAAATAATGTAAGATTTTCAATTCTTTGAACTTTTAAAAAGAGGATGAGGAGACTGACAGAATCCATGTGATATGAAGGAAAACGCATGAATTTCAGAGTCAGAGACATCAGTTTACATTCTAACTCTGCTGTTTACAAGGTGGATAAGCCTAGGAAAAAGTAACCTTTCTGAACCTTTCTTCACATGTTAACTTACAGATTATAATCGAAATAAAACAACAAATGCACAACACCTACACAAAGCTTGGAAATACCCATATAAATGTGAACATGGCATCTTGTGTTTCCTATGATGCCACCCTCTCAACACACCGTAAGTTGAGGAACAAAATTACTCTATTCCCCCTGGTGATGGATTAACTTTTTGTTTTAAACAACTCACTCCCACTCCATCTATTTCTCAATAAACACTACCAAGAGAGTGGAAAAATGGAATTTAAGAAACAAGTGATCTCAATAGCAAAGATATAATAACCTACTAAAGTTATATTAAGAAAAAATTTCAGACTATTGGCTTAAATTCTGGCCCTGACCCTTTGTATCAACTCATTGTTTTGAGTGATATATCAACTTTCTTTGATTTGCAAGTCTATGAGTTTTAGAAGATATCAGCTTCAAAAAGCACTGTGTAGAATAGTATGGTGCTAAATATTATTTATAAATAATAATCATATCCAACTGCCCTTGTTGCCGTATTATGTAAACCAAATTGTCTTGGTTTTCATATTTTAACATATCTATGTTGTAGATATATCTACAGTAGGACAAATAACTGATTTACTCTCCTGGCCTCTACTGAAGAGCTAAGGAATTGCAGTTGTTAAATTTTTAATCTCAAATTCTTAAAACCCTTTCCGGCCTTCAAGTAATTATTATATCTTAATAATAAGTAATAAGAGTAATAAGTGCCTTAGTAATAAGCAGTCGGCGGTAGTTACAGGTGGCTTCTCTTAGTCAGCAATATTTTCCAAGTTGTGCTATGATGCAGCTGTTGTGCTAAGTGCTGGAACAGGACTTGATCCTTATTGCTATAAAGTCTACTCTCCAAAGGGAAGTACAGACAGCAAATAATTACAAGGATGGTGAATGTTATAAAAAGCATAGGAACTATGAGGAATGTGTAACAGGAGGACTAAACAGGTCTGCAGTGGTTAGGAAAGTCTCCCTGAGGAAGTAATGTATTGGGGAAAAGATGAGCAGGGGTTAGCCGGCCAAATGAGATCAGGATGTTTTGGCGAAGGGAGAAAACAATGAAATCCATGCTATGGCTCTACTGAGAGAAATTAAGAGAGCTAGGGGAAGACAAGGCTGGAGAGGCTGGCAGGCGCTGGATCAAGATCTTTTTAAACCCTGTTAAACTAAGTGGTTTTGGTTTTATACTGAAGGCCATGGCAAGCCACTGAAGAGCTTTAAACAGGAGTGTCATGTTTCAATTCACTTTTTAAAAAGGTTGCTTCAGCTACCCTAGGCAGAATGGATTAGAGGGGCTAAGACTAGAAGCATAAAGAGTCAGGGGATTATTGCCAGGGTCCAGGCAAGAGAAAGAAGTGGATGTACAAAATAAACTTATTAAGCTGGTCTTTTCTGAATGACACCATTATTTAGGACCGTAGCATTTTGTTTTTTTGTCCATTTAAACATTTATTATCTGGTACGTGGTGGGCACCAGGGCTATTAGGATGAACAAGACATGGCATATTCCTTCTCCTCAGAAAATTCTTGGAGAATGTGGAGAAGGTATCCGACAAGTGACCAAATAATTAAAAATACAGAATGATAATAGTGATAATAGAGGAAGAGCCAATGCTCCACGGCCGCATATGAGCAGCCCACTTCACCCTGACTAGGGAAAATCAAGGAGGGCTTTGCAGATAAAGCATCTTCTGAGTTGAATCCTAAAGGAAGAGAGTAAGACTACAAAGAATGTTGGGAAAAAGTACAGGACAGAATACAAACATCATATGCAACGAAGGTCCAGCAGTAAAAGAAATAGGACCAGCTCAGGAATCGGAAGCATTTCAAATGTAAAGAGTATAGCGTATAGGCTATAAGCAATAGTGAAAGGTAAGAAGGAGCAGCGATCTAAGCCCCAAAACTTCCTTTCTTCGGAGGGGCAATGAGAAATGGTAGAAGATATCCCTTTCCAAATGCCCTCACAGCATTATGATGAATGGACTAGACGGAGGCCAGTCCAGACCCTCAAGCCCTTGTTTATGCCTTTTCCCTCTATCTCAAACGCTGTTCTCCTTGGCAAACACCTCTGTTTTTCAAGGCTTAGTCAAACCTTTCTTAACTTTAATAAGAGGTAGAACTAACAATCCTTCCTCTTAAGTACACACTGCCAACAGCATTCAATGTTTAATTATTTGTTAATCTGTTTTTAGATCTCCTCACTTAACCAAAAGCTTCTTGAAGGAAGGGAACACATCTCCACCAGAACTGGAATTTTGTATGATTTATTCACTGCTGCATCCCCAGTGCTTAGAAGCCTGCTTGACGCATACTGGGCCCTCAACATCTGTTCAATCAAGAAAGGGAGAAAGGAATGTGACCTTTTAATTAGAGCTGAAATCTTCCTCTTTTGAGTTTTGTAATAATAATTTGATTAGTAAAAATGAGATCCAAATTAGTTTACATTAATCCCAAAAGAGGATCAGTGCACACATTAACTAAAATGTCACATTTGAACATTTCAACAAGGATCAAAGAGATTTATATTGGTAGCAGTGCTACTTTAAATGCTGACCTCCAATTTTTTCCACTACATCTTTGTGCTTCCTTTCTAAATGCTGAAGATGCCTACAACATTTCTCCAGTTTTCCTTTCAGATCTTGACATTCCTGCTTTGCCTTTTCAAGTTCTTGGAAGCAGTGTCCACAGCATAAATCCTTAATTTCAAGGATCTTTTTCTTATCTGCAAAAATTAAATGACAGAAAACTTTTATATCAGTTTAGACTAAGAACTACCAATAAAAAAGAAAAGACGGAAAGAAAAGCAGATGACTCATGACTAAAGGCTACAGCACGACTGAAAGAGTGTGATGCTTAAGATAGAGAGACATGGGTTTACATACTGCTTACTGGCCGTGTGACTTGGAGCATATTACTCAACTTGTCTAAGGTACTACTGGATACTACCATCTACTTTAAAAATAGTCATGAAATCTATTGCTCTGGATCTTGATACCATTCCCTACTAAAAGGAGTCAAGGATCTTCAAGAAATGGCTGACTCCAGTACTGGGAGAGGGTATATAAAAATACGACTGAAATATCTTCCTATGCCAGAAAGGAAGAAAGTACTCAAAAATACAGGCATGTCGCAAGGACATAGGAGCCAGTTTGAAGGAGCTCCACTAGCTGAATCTGGGACAATCTGAGCACTAATTAAATAGAGTAATGAATTATAAAGTATTAAGAATAGGAATTTATGAGTCATACCAATAATTTTATGAATGGTAGGTAGGTAGGTGGGTTGGTAAGTAGGTAGGTAGATGGATCAATGGACAGAGAGATAAAATAAATACACAGGCAAATGAGAGGAAAGGATTCTTGATTCAACATGCTTAGTGCCAACTGGGATAAATAGAGGGAGGAAGTTGGAAGAATTGTAATTTCACAACCACCATAGTAAAGACTGGATCAAGCAAGAATCATCATTGGTTGCCAAATATAAGAGAAGGTTTTTATGAGGGGAAGATATTTGCATGATCTTAAAAGTGTCTCCCACAGATTGCTTATCAGTTGCAAGGGTGAAAAAAAACCCAGTAATTACATAGTGAAGAAATTAGACAACATTTTCACCAGGTAATGAAAAGTAACCTCACCAATAAAAGACATAGGGACACCACACATTTTTAGATGTGACAACATATCACCCTTGTAGTGCTCTAGCCGAGAAAACACAACCTGAATCAATCATGAAGAAACACCAGACAAACCCCAAATGAGAAAAGTTCTGTTAAAAAAAAAAAAGTGGAGGTGGAAGCAGAGAATATTTCTAAAAAATGTCAATGTCATGAAAGACAAAGAGAGGCTGTGGAAATGTTCTAGATTAAAGGAGGCTAAAGATACATGACAACTAAATGTAATAGCTGATCCTAGACAAATCTCTATACTGGAGGAGAAAAAACAAAATGCTAGAAGACATTATTGGGTCAATTGACAAAATTAGAACACAAACAGTGGATTCATACAATACTTTAATGTTAAATTTACTACACTAAGGTTATACAAGAAAATATTCCTATTCCTGGAAAACACAGTCTGGAGTACTTAGACATAAAATGTCACAAAGTATACATAACTTACCCCCAAATGGTTCATAAAAAAAAAAGAAATATTCACATACACATATATACATAAGAGCACAGAATGAAGTAAAATGTTAACAATAGGTGTATCTCATTAAAGGGAATGTGAATGTTCTTCGCAACTATTTTTATTTTTGCTATTTTTCTATAAGTTTGAAATTATTTCCGAGTTTAAAAAATGAACCGTTTGGCACAGTAGCTGGCACAGAGCAAGTACGCAATAAATAATAGTCATTGTCGTTAGTAACATATAAAATTTATAAAATTAAACTATGCAAAAATGATTAAAAAGTAGACTATTAATGTAAGTGATATAATAGAACAGGAATATAAGTTGGCACAGGCTCAGAGGCCAATATATAGAATGCTCCTGTAAAGTCATCGATCCAGCAAAATTATTCTTAGCTCTCTCCTGACATTTTAGTTTAAGTGGTGCCATTTATGTTAATGAGCATTAAAGGATTAACGAAGCATCACAATGGTACAATAAATCGCATTTATATTTTTCGTCTAGGATACTGTTGTAAAATTGGAACTCACAAATACCATTGACGACAGAACAGATACATCAGTTATAGTATATTCATACATTGAAATACTATGTAGCAATGAAAACGAATGAATTAGAGCTATTGCATCAACAGATAAATCTCAGTGGCATGCTGTTAAATAGGAAACAGAGCAAGTTACAAAGAATATAATGAGTATTAAACCATTTTTATAATGTTAAAACAGAAAAAGGCAACAACTTTTTGAGGTCACATACACATAATTAAAACATTAAAAAAGAGAATAATTTTTGAAAATCAGGATATTTGTTAGCTCAGACTGGGGAGAAGTTGCAGGGATAGAACTGTGGTCAACAGCACTGGTGAGGTTCTGTGCCTTAAGTTGAATAATGGGTTCCTGGTTGCTAGGTTTCATAACTTACAGATGCATACATATATTCTTTGAATGAACTAAGTATTTCATAATTAATGTTTTAAGTACTTTAAATAATAACGAGATATTAGGAGAATATAACCAAACAGTCAACAGTGGTACTCTCCAGTGGTAGGATTTTAAAGGACTTTATCACTTAATACATGTTTTGTATTATCTAATCCTTTCTAATGAATTTGTTAAAGTGTTTGTTTTTAAGGGAAAAAAGACTAAAGAAAAATATTTTTATAGTCTGATTTGTCTTTGGCCAAAACAAATTCCTTTTATATTTATAGGACTTCCTAAAGCAAAATAACATCCAAAACCTGTTTCTACCCATTTCACAGCTTTAAATAGCATTCTCAGGCTATTCCAAATAGGATGTAAAATAAAAAGTACGATGCAAAATACAAATTAAGGTAATATTATCCACTGAATTGGCAATAAGATATTCTTAGCCACCTAATACCTAGAAGTAGGGGAAAAGGGTTTGTGAACAATGAGAAAGGCAGAGATGGTATAGACAGATATTCTCTAAGATTCTGGTAACACTGCCTACTGAATTAGAAATGTGTGGAAACTGAGGTTATTCACTTAGTAGGTATGATTGGTGCTAGCAATTATTAGTTCTTTTCCAGGTTATAACGGAAACAGCAAATAAGTAGCAGAGAGAGGCTGTTTTGTGTTTGTGTGGGGAGGAAAGGAGCAGGCTGCAAAGGGTCAATAGGCTAAAAGGGATGGGAGCTAATAAAGGATTTGCAAATTTCTAGCTCAGAAATCTCCATGAATAGGGAATATAAGTCCTATACTCCTCAGTAAGCTCTGAATACAAGGGGCTTAGTACAGTACAATAATTCTTTTGTCATGATGAAGAGTCTAAGTCATTAAGGAAAAGTTAAACTATTAATTCATCACTCTGCCATATGTTGGAAAGGAAGAGATTAAAAACACTGCCCATGCCCTCAGAAAAACTCACAAATCAATTAAAAATCATCTAATACATTTCAGAAAGATTTCCATTAAAAAGTGATTGAAATTAGTTTCAGTAATTTGAATGAAAAAGTCTCTATTACTTGGCAATTCTCTTATGTCAAATCCTTGATTTCAGGGAATAAAAACATGACTGCTCTATTAAAACTCTCATGATTCTCCTTGTAACACGAATCACTTGTGAATGGAGGGAAAACCACAAATAGAAGAAGAGGGCCTAAATCAACCTTCTTCTCTACACACAAAATGAAATCTAGGAAGAGGAGACATTAAGTCAGAGGAGTATTACACATTTGTTCACATCTATGATCTCCTTTTATCCTCAAAGCAACCCTTCAGAAGGGTGATTATGGATGCTACAAAGACTGGTGGGAACAAAATCCAATTACCAGCTTCTGCTTCTGTTTCTTGTAAGGCCAAGGGCTGAGCATGGTGTCCAGCAGTAGATCCAGGGACTCCTTGGCCAGTGCTCCGGCTGGCAGAATCCTTAGAGAGCTCGGCCATATTTCTCTGAAATAAATTTTCTTCAAAGTTAATGCTTAGTAAAAATCTTTATACAATTTTATATTTAAAATGCTAATGTTAAAAATACAAAGAGAAAACACTTCCTGAAAAAAATCTTGCCTGAACTATCTATCGCCAATATTTTTCTTAGGGTGTTACATGAGTACTGTCACTGTGCTAGGAACTAGCCTCCTATGAAACTTTCCAAATTAGAACAGTCTGACAGGCGACTGGTAGGCGGCTATGAGACAGACAGAAGATATGGTTTGCACATTATATATGTGAATTTGAGATTTTTTAATGGTTTACGTGATTAAACCACATGAAAGACAATATAAAATCAGAATTGTTCTTTAAAATCTAGAACATTTTTACTACAGCAAGGAACAACTTAATTAGCAAGTATAATGCTAACCCTCTGCCTCCCATGAATTGAAAATAACAGTAAAAATTTATTTTAAATTTATACAGTACTTCATATGCTTCTAAATACTTTAACATACACAGTAATTTTGTAAGGAAGGCCAGCTGAATGCCAAAGTTAAGGACAGAAACCGAGGTTTAGCTAAATTAAACATCTTGCACAAGACCATTTCTTCACTACTATTTACTGAATGTTTTTTATGTTCCAGTCCTTGTCACGGCAATACAGCTATTAAATCAATGGATTTTTCATTTTTGGTTTTTGTTTTGAGACAGAGTCTTGCTCTGTTGCCCAGGCTGAAGGGCATTGGCACAATTTTGGCTTACTGCAACCTCCACCTCCCGGTTCAAGTGATTCTCCTGCCTCAGCCCTCATGATCCGCCCACCTCAGCCCCCCAAAGTACTGGGATTACATGTGTGAGCCGCCACGCTCAGCCAAATCAATGGATTTTTATGGCAATGTTTTCAGATTTAAGATGACTACTAAATCAGAAAGGAACAGAATAGGTGGTACTGAGAAAGTAGTCTTGTTGATTATTTAAAACAGATTATATATGCCTGATTCTAGAAGCCTTGATTTTGATTATGAGAAACCATTTAACTGACTGTCAGAAAATCTACTTACAATGTCCAACAGAAGCAGAGGTTAGCAATTATAAAGAAGAGGTAATCAAGAAGCTATGGGTTTGACGCCAAAAGGAATAAGAAAAGCTGAACCAAAATGCAGTCACTGCTTCCAGTTTTTACTCAAAGGTGGGGAAGAAAAGTCAAGATGACAGAAAAGGGAGAAAAGCAGCAACCTGTTTGTCTTAGTTTTAACTTGACTTTGATGGTAAAAGAGACAACACACATCCTTAAGTTTGCTTGAAAATTTTGTTCCATTTGATATTTGCTTTATCTGTTATGAACTACCGTATTAATATATTTTGATAAGGCATTCATTTTCTTGAAAGCTGTATTTTTCACTCATTGCGTCCTCTCCATTAAAAAAACTTTTGATTGTCTCAGTTATTTTAATGAGGACTTGTTTTTATATATTAATAAACCATTTTTTTGTTTTAATTTCCATGAACAATTTTTAAAACTAGAGATTTAATAAATTATAAATTACAGTTCCTCACATTTACAGCACCTATGTAACAAATTTAAAATCACTGCTTTATAATCACAGCTTTATCTCAAGGTCCTGAGTGAAGATAGCTCGAAAACGGCAGAAGGTCAAGTATTACTTCTATGACAAATTCCAGATTAGGCATTTCAAAGCCATCCTTTTCTCAGGAATGGAAACTGACCCACCCAACAAAAGCTGTAAACATCTAAATTCTCAGCCAGATTATGTGATTCTGTCTCCATAGACTCACAAGCCTCATTAAATCACACAGATGATCTTACACTGCTTGCACAATTATAAGCCCTGTAAAAAGACTCCAGGGTTGATTTTATACGTATATATTAATGGTAGGAGAAAGGTGTCATAGTTTCTTGATTTTTGTAAGAGAGACTGCCTATTCAGGAAAGCAAACGAAAGCATGTAAACATGATTTTCCCATCATTTCTCATCTCCAAATCTGTATAATTTTATTTTAATTATCTCCAAGTTCTTATTTTAATTATTTTCTCCAAAAAAAATCTCAATTAAGTGTTAAGCAGTATTCGTGGGAAGTGATCTTGCCCAGTAATTTTTACATTGAAGGCAACTACTCAGTAGCAACATCTCTGTGAGGTCAAGGATAAAAATATCAACTGGGGTGAAGTAGGATGGAGTGAGCTGATCTTTCAGGTCCCTTCTGGCTCTAAAATTTTATACTGTTTCAAATGCAGGACCCAGAAAGGCTAAGCTGAGCCATGCATAGCCTACCCAAACCCAAGGAATTAGGCCAGGGATTTGTATTTTATTTTTCCAGTGAGCAACTATGTGATTGCCCAATATAATAACCTAGTTATCATCGAATATGGAACTGAAACTCAAGATTATTACTTCTAGTTTATAACTCTCTCAAGTAGGTGTTAATACCAAATGCTCAATCCTGGCCTTGAAACTCTTTAATCACAATATCTTGATGGAACTTAACTCTTAAGTTTCAACTCTATCAGACAAACCTTATACTACTGGCATTTTTTTCCTGCCTCTAAATCCAAATGTTGAAATTGGCTAATCACCATGCTCAGAATATCATTCTGGATCTTTCATGCATACCTAATTGCTTTGATCATAAGGTAGCAAGACTTTGGTTTCACTGAATCTTTCATACAAATTAAAAGCTGGTCTCAGAGAGTACTTAGATAACTAAAAGAATATAATTAATTCTATATGCACATATATAGTACATCCAGAAACTGGGCTTCAGAGTTTTATGCGAGTGAGCCATATTTATTTGCTTGTTTCTACATCAATACTCTTTGTACTTGGTTGGCATTTTTTGCCTAAATGAGACATACATTTATTGTGGGCAATAAATAGACTTCCAAACTCTACACAAGCTTTTAAGAAACTCTTACGATGCATATTTCATGAAGTGGTCAGGCCCAGAAAACAGAATTTTGAATAAAAATTATTCAGTTTCTGAAATTTCATGCCCTTAGAAAGAATAGCATATATTCTTTATTTTATTTTAAGTTCTGGAATACATGTACTGAACGTGCAGGTTTATTACATAGGTATACATGTGCCATGGTGGTTTGCTGCACCTATCAACCTGTTATCTAGGTTTTAAGCCCTGCAGGCATTAGGTATTTGTCCTAAATATTCTTTAGGAAAAAGACATTTAGAGGCTAAAAGCTTTCTTGTATTTGTGACACTATGAAGTAGTAAAGTTTTTTGGCAACAAAACATGTAAACCTTTGGATTCGCTACAGAGTAGTTTTTTAAACCACTGACAAAAACATAAGACTTACATCTACTAAACTTTAAAACGAAAAAAGGAAAAAACACTACATACAACTTCTATAATCATTCTTGGTGTTCAGTACCTCCTCTTGTTCTCAGGAACATACCTTTTCCCATTGTGTGTCAGCATTTTCTACAAGCAGAGGAAGTGTATCTTGAAATGCTTTCTGTATGCAGCCCTTTAGTTTTTCAAAATATTGCACAGACATCCATTTTGAAGAACAAGTCGACAGGATTTCCAAAAGCTGCTTGTCCTCAGAATCACTGACGTGCTCCTTTTGGGTATCCCTTAAAAGAACCCCAAGTACAGTCAGGATGTCTTCCTCATACTGATAGATTTCCAGTTGGATCCGCTTGGCTTCCTGCATAGTCCATTCTCTACGACTCTGGTCTAGACATGTTTGTAATTCTGTCTCCTTCTGAAGAAGCAGTTCAGTTTTTTGTTTCATAAAGTCTTCTTTAGCTGCCGCAAGCACCTCATTAATTTTATTTCGGTGATCATCCAAAAATTGCCGGTAATCTTGCTCATTTTGTTCTTGGATTCTGCGGATTTCTTCTTGCTTTTCTTTGTTCCACTCACTCCGAGCCTTCGCTAACTCAGCCCTGATGACCACAGGGACTTCTTCGTTCTTTAGTTCGAGTTCCCTCTGAAGAGAATGAATCTTCTCTTCCAATTCCGTTCCAGGAAGTATATTTTTCTTCATATTTTCAAGCTCACTCTTCCATTTCTCTTTAGCTTCAGAAACAGCAAATGATATCTAAAGAACATAACAACATGCATTTTAAAAGTCTTTATGATTCTCCTCCTTTGCAAAAAAATTAAAGAAACTATTTGGTTTAACCTCTGAAGCTAAAAAATTTAAAATAAAAATTAAAAGGAAATGTGATTTCAGATAAGACATGCTTCTAGAAACAGTAATACTAACACTATACTTAAACTGGTCAAAATATATACATAAATATGTGCTTATGTGTATGTATAGACACATAAACACTCACACATATAATTATATAACTAGCCAAAACTAATGTGAGAAAAAATTTCATGTTCGTTTTTTTAATACAGATACAATCTCAGATTTTATCTATGCCTCCAACAAATTAAGTATCTTTTAACTAAAGCAAAAACGGACTCATAAGGACTTTTTACTATTACTTAGGAATATAGCACACACCTGCATAATTACTTGCTGATAAGTGTAACTGTATTTTAATGCACTTTTAGTAGCTAGAACAATTCATAAAAGGACAATACCAAACAGAAAAAGTCATTTTTCATTAGTCTAATTTGTTTGTATGACAGAATAATAGAACTAGTGGATCACAGAAAACAACAGATAGTACATAACCAAAAAGTAATAGGGAAATCAAAAAACCTAAGCTCCAATCCTGACACCAATTTGCAGAGGAAGCCTAGCACAGGTGCTTAACAGAACAGAATCTGCTGGAATTAACTTACCAGCTGTGGAACTAAAGGCCCATTCCTCAACTTCTTTGAGCCTCAATTTCCTCATCTATAAAATGGGGATAATTACAATGCCAATTTGATAGCATCCTTTAGGATTAAATGACATAAGGACATAATCCATTTAAAGTACTTAGCCCAGAGCCTGGCAGATGATAAGGACTCAATAAATGTTATGTAGTTATTATTTTTGAATGCATGGCCTTGGAAAAGTCACTTAATCTCTTTAGCACTAACATCTCCACCCATATAAAGGAGTAGAGTAGATAATGACCTTGAGTCCCTTTCACTTTTAATATTCCTGACTGAATTTCTAACTGAATTCTAAGAAGGCACAAGGACACAATAGTGTCAAAAGACAGAATTGGGCATCTCCAAAGGTTTGGCCTAGACAATGGTGGTTACCATTAATCAATACTATATATATATGGCTGGGAATGATGGGATAGAGTATCTACTAAATAAATTTTCTGCTAAAGGAACCCAGTATCTAAGGTGAGCTTTACAAAAGAATTCACTGCAAAATTCCTTTGCTACCAGCAGAATAATTCGGTAGTGATGTGAAACATGTTTAAATAGTGTTTTTAGAGAAAACAGGTCATGTTGCAATGGATGCCTGGAAGTCATTCTCAGGTGACTCGGACAGAGGTGATGGATTCCACGGAATTTGTATGACCTGCCCAACCTTACCAAAATGTGCATTTTCTCATGTGAAGTTCTACAAAGAGAATTTGACAGCATTCATCAACTCAGTGGTTCCCAAACTTTGCTGCACATTAGAATCACCTGAGAAGCTTTTAAAACTTCTGATGCCCAGGCCAGGGCCCATAGAAAACAAAGTTTAAGGGTAGGGGTCAGGCAACAGTATTTTTTAAAGATCCTCAAGTTATTCCAATGTGCAGCAAAGTTCAGGAACCACTGAACCAACTTAACTACTTCTGAATTCTAGAAACTGGCTTCACACTGTCACAGATCTCAACTAACCACTCTAATCTTAAAATAACTCTATAGCCAATGCTATGGAACTGGCCCTTTCTGGACCTCTTTTGGTTTGGAGGAAGGATGCATAACATGTTGACATTATTTTTTGTGACTGATATAATTATCTGGAATAGTGCTACTTACATCCAAGTGTAGTCCAAACATCAGCTGGGAGCCTGTCAGAAATGCAAATTCCAGCCAGGTGCGTTGACTCCCACCTGTAATCCCAGCACTTTGGGAGGCCGAGGTGGGCAAGATCATCTGAGATCAGGAGTTCAAGAGCAGCCTGGCCAACATGGTGAAACCTCATCTCTACTAAAAATACAAAAATTAGCTGGGAGAGGTAGCAGGCACCTGTAATCCCAGCTACTTGGGAGGCAGAGGCAGGAGAATCACTTGAACCCAGGAGGTGGAGGTTGCAGTGAGCTGAGATTGCGCCACTGCACTCCAGCCTGGGAAACACAGTGAGACTCGATCTCAAAAAAAAGGGCAAATTCCCAGGACACCCTCCAGACCTACTATATCATTATCTCTAGGAGGAAAGCCCAGGTAGCTATGCTTTAACAAACCCTGCAAGTGATTCTCAGGCCTGCTGAAGTTTGGGAAGCAACAAAAACATTTTCTCTCATTTCTATATGTCTGCATTCACAAACATACAGCCTTCTATGTTCTTATGAAAAGATCTCTTGGCCTGTTTTATTTTCTATATTTACTTAACTTTACTATTCTACTTGACTTCTGAGCTCTGAGACACATATCCTCACAATCATATTGTTTCGTCTCTCTCTCCCTCTTAAATTTCCTTTTAAAATATTTCAGACATACTAAAACGTATAGAGAATAATTTCTCATGTTTGATCCATTTTCTTTATCTTTATTATCCCCTTAATTTTACTTTTTTACTACAAAAGGAAAACTTATTTCAACCTATTATTTTATCTTTGCTATTGGATATGTTGCCTAGAAATTGAGTTGTTATTATGGTACAGATCTGAAATCTTCAATTTTCTTTTAACTTTTCTACACTTTTATTTAAAAATGTTTATAACTCCTTCATTAACCTAGAATTTATTGTGATACACATTGGGTAAACTTAATTTTTCCGAAGTGTTACCTGGCTATCATAAGACTCTTGTGAAATAATTCCTCATTCCCTTGTTTTAAAACAATTTATTAAGCTTTTATTTATAGTAGGGTCTACCTCTGAAATCTGTATTGCACTGAATTAAAATGAATTCTATTTTTGTGACTCAATACAGTCTGAGTTGTTGCTTTCCAATATATTCCATTACGTGTTAGGGCTTGACTATAATTTTTCCAGAACATTAAAAAAATTTCTAGTCCTTTTGTTTTTCCAAAAACATTTTACAGAATTATTTTGTCAACTTCAAATACATTGAGTTTGTTGGCATTTTGATTAGAATTGGTTTAAACCAGTAATTAAGTTGCAAGAGTACACATAGTTATAATATCTTTATCTGCCGGTCAAGAAACATGACATTTCTGGAAAGGAGAACTGGCTATTTACCAACAAGAATGTTATAGGACTACTGACACAACAGAGAAAACAATCTTTAAGCATGTGAAAGGATATTGTATAGCTAATAATGAACAAATATACACCTGTTCTCAATTTCATCTAAAGATAGAGCAAGATAGAATGGGAGTTATTAAATAGTTTCTAAGTTATCCTCATAGGTAGATACATTCTTTCTCTAAGAACAACTTGATGATGACAAGAACACTTGCTAGGCTTTGAGCTACCACTTAACATGTATCAACATGTTTAACCCTTCAACAATTCTATGAGTAGGTACAAATTCCAAGGACTGAGGTAAGAGAAGGGGTCAGGCAAGATGGCCTCCTGAAGATTCTTTGCAGAAGAGCTCTTACCCTTTTGTTCACAGAGACCTCATGTTGTTCTTCCCACTTTTTCTGTTCTGCCCTCACAAGTGCTTGATACTCTGCAAGCTCAGGTAGTTCTCCCAGCCATCGCTGACGAGCATTTTGCACAGCTATTTCTACCTGTAGGACATTGCAAAAGAAAGAGGTAAAGTGGAGTATAAAATTTCAAAAAGACCCCATTTTCAAACAGCAATTATGATTTCAGTATTTTATACTGTGTATCACTACATAATAAAGTTAAACTGACTTCAAGTACCCTACCCATCCCAAACAGTGGACTCTAATCCTTTTGTTGTAAACTTCCCATAGCATCCCACACAAATGCCACACAAGAAGTGGGAATCTGTGAATGTTTGATGACCAGTACTACCTTAGAAAGTGTCATATGAAGTACCAATTACCATTTCCAACAACTCCTATTTATCCTGGGAAAAAGGAGAAGGCCTGCTGGGTGCCAACTGCTGTCTAATCACTACATCTAATCACTACACCCACCACCTTCCTCACTCCTCATGCTCTACACATGTGCAAGCACATGTACACTGATACGCTTTAGAACCCTATACCTGCGAACTTTCCTACTGTCGGGAATGAGTTTATACTAAAGAATGAGAGTGATACCTCTGAAGGCAAAAAATTAAGACTTGATTAATTATGAGGGTGATCTGGTTACAAATCTGCCACCAGTTACCAGAAGATTATGTTAAATAATTTTACCTTATTCCTTTATTTTAAAATACACATAGATATGCAGATATATGTATATATACGTACATACACACAAAAGCAGGGCTGATATAAGAGACTGTATTTATCATTAAAGTGCTAAATAGGTCAATATGTAAACTCTATCTATGTACAAACTCCAAGGAGTTAAGAAATGGGGAAAAGACAAAGCTCCTGTAGAAATTTATCTACTTAAAAAGTTATTATGAAACATTTCCTTTCAGCTATATTACGTTATTTGCTTTAAGATTAATGATTTCATAAATACCAAAGCAGCACCTTTAAACTCAACTTTTTGTCTGTGGAACCTTTTCTTAACTCTTTTGAAACCCCCTTCAGTAAACATTTCGGTAAACTAACTGAAGATATCCCTGGTACCATTACATATATTTGCTTGTATTTCCAGACTTTAAGGGTGCCCTGTAAAATCATGTAGAACAATGTAACAAATAAGCAGAATTTCAAGTATTTATCAAAAGCAGAGTGTATTTTCAAAACCTTTACATTGAGCCCTATCTTGTTTAAGAGTTTATAATAAGTAATAAAATTAAAATGATAAATACATAACAGATGTATCAAAGTCCAGGGAACTCTTGAGGCTAGAAACCCAGCCAGGTAGTCTGTGAGGTCAAAACTTTTTCCAAAATAATATTAAGACACTATCTGTTTTATTGCCGTTCTCTCATGCATAAACAGCACAGTTCTCCAAAAGCTGCATGCTGTGATCATGTCATTGTTCTGACAGCCAGTGGAATGTGTGCTTGGGTAGCCTTGTTTTTTAAAAATTTCTCAGGTTTATTTTCCAAAAGTGTAAATATAACCCACATAAACAGAAGCTCTTTAGAGTCCCCAATTTTTTAAATTGTGAAGGAGTCCTGGGACCAAAAATTTTGAGAATCACTGTAATAGGTAAGAGAGATATAACAGATAACTCATCTTTATTCTGTTATAATAGGCTGTACTTTTCTCAGTATGGTATTTCTTTCAAATCAAGTAACTGTGTCAGTTACAAGCTAGTTTTGTGAGTGCTTCAAAGGAAAGGTATTGGCACCACTTTGGGGCGGCTAATGGGAATGATAGACAAAGTTCCATTTAAGGGCAGGCCTGCAGATCCAACTGCATCAAGTCTCAATACAAATGTTGTTAAATACCTTATGTGCTTAGGTTTACTTATCTATAACCACCTTAGTGGAATATTTTCCATAAAATTAGATATGAGAGATACATAATTAAACTGTGATTCATTCAGATGTAAAAGCACCCTCTTTAACCTCAGGCATCTTAATGCTTGGACTAATCTCAAAGGAGCAAATACTTTGTAAACTGAAAGAATATACAGAAAAACCGAGGGGTGACGGCTTTATGACAGAAATAGTATGAAGAAAAATTTAGGAACATGACAGGTTTTCTATCCTAGAAATGCACAAAATCTTAAAAGTATAAAGTTATGAACGAGTTCAATGATAGCATTTTATGTGCTTTCATTAAGTGACAGGCAGTTCCAAAAAATTTACTAGAATAAACCTGCCTTTTACCTGTTTGGCGATATTTTCACAATGCTTGAGTTCCAATTCAATTTCCAGTTTCTTCATAGCCCCCTTGATGGCTATGTCCTTCTCTTGTTCTAAGTGTTGCTGGATTATGCACTTCTGCTCTTCTATCATGATTGCCATCTCTTTCTTGGAAATAACATCACTGGTGGTTACTTGGTCAGTTTGGCTGCCACGATCTGAGGTCTTCTTTTTCATTGCCTTTATAGTTTGATCCAGCTTAGACTGCCACTCCTTTTCAAGCTGTTGAATGAGTTTTTCTTTGATCTGTTTTCAGAAGAAAAATCATAGGAGAAAAAAAATTTTCAAATAAGTTAAAAACTAGAATTAAAGGCTAGCCAGAAAAGCAATCACAGCTGTGTTTGAAAACCATCTAGATATTGTTGTAGTAATTATAAAAGGTTTAGAAATTTAGTCAATTAAAATACACTCTCAAGTAAAACTTGAAAGTTACTCTTTGAACTTAACTATATGACAAAAATCACATGAAAGATTTAAGTACGTTGTGTAAAGTCAGGAGATCTTGCTCTCAATATGCAACCTCTGGAATCTTTCATATTGCCACTACAAAGACAGCAGGATTTAAAAAAAAAAAATTACAGTTAATGTGTTTTGCCATCAACACCATGCTCTCCACAAAGGACTGAGTAAATCTAATTAACGAACCAAAACCTGAACAATCTAAAAAATAGTTTTACTCACTTGAACACGTTAGAATCTTGTTTGTTATAATGTTAAATTTTACTAAATAGACTACATTCAAAAGGGAGGCAGTATTATTGGAAGAACATCTTAATGATTTTTCCACTTTAACAGTACAGCGAGGTGGAGCTAAAAACAGTTTTAAACTATGAAACAGCACAATTTGGTTTTCCCTTTTTCTGTTCACCACCTGGGTATCTCCAACTGTTTCCCTGGCTACCAGCAATTAATAGCCATTTTGTAGACAGAAGAATCTAGTTGAGGCCAGGCGCAGTGGCTCATGCCTGTAATCCCAGCATTTTGGGAGGCCGTGGCGGGTGGATCACCTGAGGTCAGGAGTTCAAGACCAGCCTGGCCAACATGGTGAAACCCATCTCTACTAAAAATATAAAAATTAGCTGGGCATGGTGACACTTGCCTGTAATCCCAGCTACTTAGGATGCTGAGGCAGGAGAATCACTTAAACCCGGGAGGCGGAGGTTGCAGTGAGCCAAGATCACACCACTGCACTCCAGCCTGGAGACAGAGCAAGGCTCTGTCTCAAAAAAGGAAAAAAAAAAAAAAATCTAGTTTAAATAAGCTTGAGAATTTTTTTTTGTTTTCATTTCTAAATAAGCTTTTAGGATCATACTTTGTTCCCTAACTTTCTAGGGAACTATTAGCATTTCCTAATCTCATTTGCTATTTAAGTAATAGAGGTAACAAATTATGTGCTTCTAAGACTGCCCATTACTTCTTTGTTTCTAATCCATGATATGGCTTATTTATTTGTTATAAATATTAGTCTAGAGTTATAATCATTCCACAATATGAAATCAGATCATGGTTTCATTTCGAGGAATCAAAGAAGTGCCCATAAAACTTGTTATATCCTGAGTTGGGTCGAAAAGTGAAAAGGTGGCTAAATTCCTAAAAATAAAACTGGTGTGGTAACTGCTAATAGCTCAATTCCGAAAGGTAAAATGTAAGTGCCTGGCAAATAAAGCTTATGTATCTGTTCAGGAAGAACTGTCTTCTGAAGTTAGTACTACATTTTTAAAATGTGGTGACCAGAAAGAAATTTTAATCCACACCTCTTTCTGTTCCTTATCCCAATGTGCTTTGGCTAAGATCACTTCATTTTCAACTTGCTGTTTAATATCAGTTTCTTGATCTTTCAGCCACTTGCTCTTTTCCATCATAAGTGTATCTTGGTACTTTTTTTCAAGTTCCACCTGCAGGTTGCTTACATACTCTTCTCTTTCCTCCAATAGCTGTCTCTTTAAACAAAATTCAAATAAATATCTCTCTACAACACTAACAGTCTCCAAGTTAAAACATATGAACTTGTTGTGCATGGCTTGGAGAGCAAAAAAATCCCTCTAACTTCTAAAATGCACCTACCTAACTCCTATTACAATTGTATAAATAAGCCTTAATGTGTATAGAAATGGCATCATGAATGGGAAGGTTGACCATCTTTGCCTTGTCTGCAAATTCATAGGCTTCACTGATTACTCCCCAAACTGAAGGATTCTGTGTATATGACTTTTTCCCCCTTTCTCTCAATGAGCCAGGTTAACATGTGAGGAAAGTTCTGTGTGCTAATAAAAGCTTTAAAACTTGGAATTGAGCTCCTATTTAACCTGCAACCTGACTCAGCAAGTGTTTCGGAAAACAGTGCGTGAAACATAAAAAAACACCCTTTAACTCTTATTGTTACCTGACTCATATATTCTGTATCCAGGTTAAGTCCCCTACCTAAAGCTAAGCTGCAGTAAAATGGCTTATGTCCTGCAAAGAAGAGCTACCCCAAAAGTGTCCTCACTTGTTCTACAGTTTAATAAGATTCTCCCATCGTGCATGTGAAACATTTCCTTTAAAAAAAGGAAAAAAAAAAAAAAAAAAAGGTGTATTTTTGCCTACCTCTGAAGAATGTGAGAAGATTAAATAGTCTCCTAAATACAAAGATATTTAGTTCTGACTGGCTTATATTAAGGGCTTATATAATTCTATAGTAAAAAACCAACGAATTCTCAGAGAGGGAAGAAATTAAACTTCTAATGTTTTAAGTGTACTGGCCCTTTAAGTGAGGGGTGGGCTTGGGGAAGCAGTGTAACCACAAAAGGACAGCAAAAGGGAGTGTTTTAGAGTGATAAAACTGTTCTGTATCCTGATAAACCTATAAACGTGCTAAAGGTTTACAGAACTATACACCCAGTGGTGGGACGAAGTCAATTTTACTGTATAACAATTTATAGTTTTTTTAAATTATACTTTAAGTTTTGGGATACACATGCAACATTTAACCTCTAAGTTTGGTTTTTCTGAAGGACCGAATAGCAGTTTAACTTTTCTTCTTGGACTTGGGTACAAACACTCATTAGCCAAAATACCAGCCAGTAGCAGATATTAATTGTAACTGACCCATTATATGAGATCAAATGTTATAGTCAAATTGATTCTATTAAAAGTATCAGAAAATATTCCTGAAATGACCTCTTTGAGAAAATTCCTCTTATGTTCTTGCCAATTTTTATACATATAAAAGAATCACACTAGTCATTTCCCTATTTTAATTTTTAAAACATTACTGAAAGCTAAGTCCTCAATTTCCAGGTAATATAAGATCCTTTCTCACTTTTATACTGCCATCTCTACCTAAAACAGCTCCCTTCAGAAGTTCTTTTTCCACAAGATGATAGTATATGTGGCACGTTTTTCACCACATTAATCTATTCAACAATAATCAAGATATTGAATGAACTGAATTTCTCACCTGCTCTTTACTATTCTTTTTAAGTGTGTGGTAATAATAGCTTGTTTTAACATAACTCATTCAAAAAGCTCTGTATAGAACATTTATTTACGCATTTAAAAATATTTTCTCATCTTGAGGCAGATAGCTTTCAAACTGTGGTTTGTCACTGGTCCAAAGTGTGAAGGACAGTCAGGCCTGTTAAGGCTCTGAGCCAGGACAGGGAAGAAAAGAGGAGGTGTGACTGTTTACATGTGATTTTACTCCTGGACACTCACCAAGGGTGACTCAGAAGAATCAGGCAGAGTTGGAGAATCTACTCTAGCCCCTCCAGCTTCCCTGAAGGAGGTCATACGAAGATGCTGACCTTGCTGTCCATATCCTCCGTATCATCACTCTCCCTATCACGAGACCAACATTCAAATTCCTACTCTTCTCCCCAGAAGAATAAAATGACAATGAGGTAGTGAGAAAGAAATGGATCCGAGAAAAAGGGCTCTGAAGGAATGCTCCGTGCGGCGCTCACAGGACTACATAGGGTTTCCGGAGCAGTCAACACTGAAAACAAGGATCTGTGATTTTCAGATTTAAAGTGACACTGATTTTTTTTTTTTTTTTTTTTTTTTTTGCCCTTTAGAATAAATCTGCAAGAAAAAAAAAATCACTTTCTCCTATCTATATGCTATTGTACACTAAGGTTTTAATAATCATTTCAGTATTTACTGTACTTTATTTGTGAGCTATATGAGTGTGATACAGCCAAAAGTCAAGAGAACCTATGAATATCTTCGCCATTCACTTCTCTAGAACAAATGCATTCGTTTAAATGATAATACTGAGGCTTGAAAAGTGAAAGGATGTCGGTACAACATAAACTTGTCCTGTACCTTCTCCTGAGCCTGTTGCTCCTTTTCAGTGGTCTTCCTGAGAGTCGATTCTAGATGATCCTTCTCTCTGCACACTTCTAGGTAACATTCCTGCACAGCAGTCATCTCCTTATTCACCTTATCCAACTCAGACCTTGGATACACAAAACCAGCAACTAAATGATTTAACCACAAAAAAATACAGGAGCTGCGTAACAAATGATTTTCCTCTAAATTATGGAATAGGGGAATGTAGTCTCTACAGCTTAAAAGGCAGCTAAACTCTTTATTCTCACCTCAGTTGCACATGAGTTCTCTCATAAGCCTCAAAGAGCTGCTGCTTCTCCAAAGCATGCTTTGCTAATAGGCTTTCACGTATTTGAGTTTTCATGGCTTCGTGGTGCTGCTGGTAAGTCCTCTCACACCTGGAAACAGAGCGGAATCAAAGGCAATGCCCAGTCTCACTACAAACACCAAAATGAATTGGCTTCCTTCCTTCCTCCTCACCTCATCCCTCTAATGCAAATTATAATTGAGGTCAGATTACTTTTCCCCAACCGAAAGTGGTAATAATTAATTAATAACCAACAATCTTATGAGAATCTTCAAAATTTTCTTTCTTCAAATGTTTCTAGAGAACAATTAGAAACTTGGATGTGAGAATGCCCCAGTCCTTCAAACAGAGATAGTAATCTACGTTGAGGACTTCTGTTTATAAAAAATTAATGACAGTAATTGAGGGTGTGTTCCAAAATTTATATTCAACATAAATACTAGCAGTCCCCAACTCACAAGTAAGTTATGTTCCAGAAGTCTGTTTCCAAGTTTATGATTTGGTATTTGGAAGACATATTCCCTCTCACAGACTTTTTTCTTTATAAAGAATAGTTTCCCAGACGAGTCTTTAAAAAAAATATTAAGCTATAATATTTCAGTGAACTACAGTTTCAATGATACTATAGAACCCAACCCACTACATAACACTGTTTCTATGGAAAATGTGTTCCAAATTCTAATTTGAGAAGCCAGGGACTCATCTCTGCCAATCCAAGATCTCAACAGGGTAGAATTCACTCAATCATTTTGAATCTTTTTGTCACAAGGAAGGGCAGGGACTTAGAGGGGAAAGGTACCCAGGAGACAGTCGTCAGGCATCTATATATCCTTACCTATCCACAGCTTCTCGTTTATCATGGTCAAAATCTTGTACCATTTGTCTCATTTGATTACATAAGTCTTGATTTGTATTTCTCAGTTTTTCTTCAGTTTCTTTAAGTTCCTAGACACAAAAGAATATACTTAGTACTTAGAGAAAATAAACATCATTTTCACTGATTAGTTTTATCTCATTTTTAAATATTTTCTGTGCTTTCTCTCTCCTCTATAACAATATTTGACATTATTTTTACAATTCTGCAAAAGAAAAAGTCTCTTCACGCTTTGATAAGAACATAGATTCATTTATTAGACAGGTAGCTTTCTGACAGGACTAAATGTTTAAATTTTGTATTGACTTTGAAATGCATAAAATGAAAATATTTAACCAGAGAAGTATTGGCTAGCTAATGCCTTAAAATAAGTCTCAGAGCTCAATAACCTTCAGCAACCATCTAAATAAGCAAAGTTTTACTTCTGGGTCAAGAGCTGGCTAAGGAGGAAAGAATACCTCTGTCAGCCATGCTACCAGAGAGGCAGAGAACTGGAACTACACTAACTTACCTTCCCATGAAACTACTAACCAATAGTTCACTAGCAAAGGGAAATCACTGGAACTCAGAATCACCTACTAATATACTTGTCTACTAACTCACATTGCCTCTTTATTTGCAAAAACTCTATTACATCTTCTGTATTTAATGAGGAAATAAAAATTCTTATAAAATATAAAAAATATTCTTAATCACCTGATTTTGTTGTTGTAAAACTTGAATTTCATTTTTAAGCAGCAGAATATCATCTCTGACAATATCAGAAGTAGAAGACTCAAGCCACAATTGATTCTTTGGTTTTTCTGAGGTATCTGTTTTAGTCTGAATGTTAAAAAGTCAAACGTTTTTCAAGTTTTAAAAAATTCTAAGTTTCACTTTGAAATAATTCCATACTTTAAAAAAATTGCAAACAGTACAAATAATCTCCATATAGCTTTCACTCTTCTTCCCCCAATATAACTACAGCACAATGATCAAAACTAGTAAATTAACTATCAGGTAATCCACAGACCTTATACAAACGTTTCCAATTTGCCCCAAATGTCTGTTTTCTGGTCCAAGATCAAATCCATGATTCTGAGTGGCATTCAGTTGTCATGTTTAATTAGTGTCCTCCAATCTAGGGCAGCTCTTCAGTCTTTCAAACCCATGACGTTTTCTAAGAATACTAACCCATTATTTTGTAGGATGTTCCTCAATTTGGAGTTTTTAGGTTTATTAAAATCAGGTTATGCATCTTTGGCAAGCATGTCAAGAACTGGTATGTGCTCTTTGCAGGAGACACATGATATCACTATGTCTCACCACTGGTAATAATCAATTGAAGGTGGGATCTATCATCTCCATTGTAAACTTACTATTTTTTGTTTTATAATAAATGATAAGTATCTTATAGGATACTTTGAGACAATGCAAATATCCTATTTCTCATCATATGTTCTCCTACTAAGATCGAGCATTTATCCTATCTCTGTATGTATTCATTTATGTCATCATTCACTCATGGACATACATTTTATTCAATAAACACAATTTTAAAGACTCATGATAGACTTTGGCAAATTGCTTTCCAGAAATGCCATACAAACATATACTGTCAGGTAGTACATGGGTCTGCCCATCTCTCTTTGCCTCCAGTGGCAGTGATTATCTCTAAATAATTATCTTTGATGGGAAAAGAATATCTAACAATTGCTTTCATTTGTATTTCTTGTGTCATCACCAAAGTGGAACCTCTTATATACCTTCATTGTTCATTTGTTTTTCCATCTTCCCAGATTTATCTGTTTATATAATTTTGCATGTTTTCCTCTTAGTGAGTGTTTTCCTTACCTACGTTTCTTTTTATTCATTGATGGGGGTTACAAAGATTTTAAAAATATATCTACTCCATTTCACTTATTGTGTCCCTGGACTCGGAGCTGGGAGGTGGAGGTGGGCAGATCACTTGAGCCGAGGGCTGAAGTAACTCTGAGAAAAATCAGAGTTTAGATGGAGACTACCAAGAATTCACTATGGCAATAGAGCAGCTGGACAAAAAGAATACTCAAAGATGAGAGAGTTATTCCTTCGATCTATTGATCAACCAGACTACAGTGGGAAATGGAAAGGCTAAAAATCAGCACAATGCATGACCACTATCAACTGCTACACATGATAAAGTATATCTGTATAGCAAATGCCACTAGCAACTTTAATACAGAACAAAGAAAGCACCAAGACACCTGAGCTAAGGTTCAGACTCAAAATCAGGTTTCTAGTATCCTAAATCTTAGAGCACTCCCACCAAAATGCTTAAACTAATAAACTCTAATGTCTTAATACAAATTGAGAAACAAGCTTTCATCCCCATCCTTTTAAAGAAATGTAGGGCAACAATGAAAATAGCTTGATTTAAAGATGTTAAATATGCAGGGGGCAAGGCCGGGGGGAGTCTTTCTCATTTGTTGTTAATATTAAAACTTATGTTTTAGTCATCAAATACAGTTACTCAGAAGAAGGAATCAGGCTGGAAAAGATTTTGATAGCAAAAACACTGTTATTTCCAAAACATAAATTAGCCACAATTAAAATTCCACAATAATTAGCACAGAACATTATACATACTTTAGCAGAACTGTTTTAATGAACACAACTCCTAGTTTAAAAGAACAGGAGATAAAACAGTACTAAAGAAGGTGTAAAAATTATCTCCACCCAGGAGGAAAAGGAGTACACAACCTACGTTCCTTTTCCCTCTTCTTTTCCTTCTCTTAGTTATTAGGTGTTTTATATATTATTTTCTATTGGGAGTATAGATGGCTGATGATTTGTGAAATATGGAAGGGTAAAAAAAGGATCTATAAAGGAGAGCAGCCCTGAAGATCTCTGTGATAGCATGATATTGCAGAAATATCTTTGACTTACTTATTAGTCATGTGTTTAGTTTCAATTTGTCTGAAATTGGCTCTGTAAACTCAAAAGTGTCACAAAGTGCTCCAGCTTCATTTTCCTAACTGAAGAATACAGACGTGGATTTCAATGACTGACATAACCAGATTTTGTGCCTTTCCCATCTGTACCACTACCACTATATAATATCTGTACCACCATCACTATATAATTAATGTCCTCATATAGAATGACTTTTGTTATAAGCACATGGGCTAGGAAAATCTCATAGAAAATACTAAAGGATTTCTATGGAGGATTTATTTTAACTAGATTTTAGAGCACTGTTGGTAAAAACCAATCTTAAAGAAATGCAGATTCCTTGCAACAGAGAATACTTCCTTGTATTTATGGTAAAGGAATTTTACCTAATCGGTATCTCATTTACTAGGTGCTAAGAGTAACCAGAAAAAACATACAAGTGCTTTTCAACTTACAATGGGTTTATCACCCAATAAGCCCATTGTAAGTTGAAAATATCATTAAGTCAAAAATGCATTTAATGCATCTAATCTATTAAAATCACAGCTTAGTCTGTCCTACCTTAAATGCCCTCAGAACACTTACAATAGCCTACAGTTGAGCAAAGTCATCTAACACAAAGCTTCTTTTATAATAAACTGTTGAATATCTCATGAAATTTACTGAACACTGTACTGAAAGTGAAAAACAGAATTGTTTTACAGGTACTCGAAGCATGGTTCTACTGAATGCATATAACTTTTCCACCACTGTAAAGTCTAAAAATTGTAAGTCAAACATCCTAAGTCGGGGACTCTCAGCATCCCTTTAAAAATGGTATTTCCTTCTTTAAATTTTACTTCTAAAAATGTCAAATAAACCCCTGAAAGCCAAAGATTAATTTTAAAAAGCGTAAAAGGGCTGGATGTGGTGGTTCACACCTGTAATCCAAAACCTTGAGAGGTTGAGGTGGGAGGATTGCTTGAGCCCAGGAGTTTGAGACCAGTCTGGGCAACACTGTGGGGACCTGTCTCTACAAAAAATATAAAAATTAGCCAGACATAGTGGCATGTGCCTGTGGTCCCAGCTACTCAGGTGGCTGAGGTGGGAGCATCGCTTTAGCCTGGGAGGTTGAAGCTACAGGGAGCCATGTTTCCACCACTGCCCTCCAGCCTGGGAGACAGAGTGAGGCCCTATCTCAAAAAAAAAAAAAGTGTAAAAGTTTTCTTTATTGAGCCTTTTAAAATTGGTTTTTTAACTCGATAGGCTTTACAGACCTCAACCTCAATGCTTTTTTCATCCCTCTTCACTTGGTGGAGATCTTCGATTTTCTTATGACAGTCTTTGAGGTCATTTTGTAACTGAGACACCAGACGACGCTTCATTGAGTTGCTACCCAGCAAACGCTGCACTTCTGCCTTTAACTTCAGAATGAACTCATCTTTTGAAAGCTCTTCATTTGGGTCTTCTTGTTGTACAATGCTAATGGAGAAATTGTGATTTTTAAGATTAAATCAAGTAATAAATCAGATATGGTTATTCCTCAAAAGCAATGACCACAGTGGTGAACATGTTTTGTCACCTACACAAATACATACTAGTATTTCAAAACAACTTTATATGTTGTCATACACAAGGATTATCACCTTTGCCATATCTCTATATACAGAAATACGTTTATTCACAGGAAGAGCCTTCTCAAGCTTAGTACTGCTGCTCACTGTAAGTAGCTTAGAAATGTGAACTTTAACATAATTTACATTTGTGTTATTGGAAAATTGCACACTGTATATACACGCCCTTTATGACTCTAACAGAAACAACATAAATATTAAGGAAGAAAAGAATACTAAACACTAGCCATCCTAACCAACAATTTCTGTTATTTTTTTCAACTCACTAAAACACAAGTCTGGGTGAATATCTGAGTAACTAGAAAAACACAAAAATAAAACCATGCTAATTTAAACCCAATTTTAGTTTCAATAAATTTAAAGATTGGAAGATTATCTGCTTCCTTGTCATAATGAATTAACAAGACTAACTTTATCATCCTCCTTAAAAAACTAGCAAACCAAATAAAGCAAATAAAATAATAGTTTTCAATCACTAGACAACAGGCAGCAGAGGCCAGTGATTCCTGAGAAAAGGAAAACAAACAAGGTGAGCTCTAAGATTACCCCAGCTTTCTGCCTGGAGAGTGTCCAGACCATAGCACAGGGAGATGAAACCCAAACAGAGCCCGGTAATCTCACTGAGTTTCAGAGAAAGAATTCAGAGTTTGGGGAGGCCAGAGTGGCTAGAATATGAAGGGGAGAAATACTGGGGAAAAAGAAGCTGCACAGAGAAAGAGCTCTGGAGATCTGTGTGTATACGTGTGGCTAGGGAAAAAAACACAGGAAATGAATAAGGCTGGGAATATGCTGTGTTTCAATGAGCCATAATGCAAAGACTTACTAATTTAAAGGGCATCAAATAATACCTTAGTAGTGGGGCTAAATTAGCCCTAGATTAAAGCCTGTTCTAAACCTGATCTATTAAAGTCTATAAAGAAAGCCTCGAAAGGATCAAACTGATTCCAAGTAACTTGTGTGTCACAGAAAAAGTACAACAGTATTTTTAAAAATATAGTAATATCTGGCATCCAAAACAAAATTCAAAATGTCTAGCATTCAATCAAAATTTATCAGGCATACAAAGAAGTAGGAAAAAAATATGAACTATACCAGGAGAAAAACCAATCAATAGAAACTAACCCGTCAATGACACAGACAATAGAATTAATATATTTCATATGTTCTAGAAGGTTAAGGAAGATATGAACATGTGGAGGAAACTGGAAGATATAGAAAGACCCAAATTAAACTTATAGAAAAAATTGTAATATCTGAAAAGTAAAATATACTGGATGGGATTAATAGCATATTTAAAACTGCAGAAGATCAGTGAACATATAGATATAGCAAGAATACTATAAAATTAAAAACAAAGAGAAAAAAGACTAAAACAGACATACACAGAACATATTACATTTTCCAGCATATGTAACTGAAGTCCCAGAAGAGGAGCAGGATGGAAAACATATTTGAAAAGTAATGGCCAAATTTTTCCTAATTTGATGAAAACGAAAACCCCACAAAACCCAGAAGTTTGGTGAATCTCAAGCAGAAGAAACACAAAGAAAACCAGTATACATCACAGCAATGTCAGATTGCTGAAACCCAGTGATAAGAGAGTGTAGGAAGACTCCCAAAGAGAAGAGAACCAGAGAAAGGAATCCTGAATTCTGTGTATAAATTTGTACAAGCCTCAGTCTAAGCCCTGAACTATGCATGTACAGAACAACTCTCAAACCAGCATATCAAAGATTTTAAAAACTTAACTGAAATTTAAACCACACATTCAAGTCTCACAATGACTAACCCCTGAGGGATGCATACACAGGTTGGATTCAAAGCAATGTGGCAAAGGCTTGGAGAACCGAACTGAGATTTAAAACACCCATACAAATTCACAATGTCTAGTATACAATCTAAAATTACTTGACATGCAACTAACCAGAAAAATGTGGCCACTTCTTAAAAGACAATCAACAAATGATCCAAATGCTGAAACTACCACTAAAAGAGTTTGAAAAGTTTAAAGTAGCTATTATATCTCTGCTTTATGAAGTAAAGAAAAAGATACCTGAAGTGAATGAAAAAATAGGAATTCTTAACAGAGAAAGAAAAGGGATACAAGAACAAAATAGAAATGTTATTAAGTAAACAAAAGTTAAAAAAAAACACAAAACTTTCACTAGATAGGCTCAATAGAGTATACATGACAAGAAAAAAAGGAGAGAACATGAAAATAGTCCAGTAACAATTATCCAAAATAAAAAGGAAAAACTATAGAAGAAAATGAACATAGCCTCAAGAAACTGTAGTATAATACCAAAAAAATCTAACATACATGTAACTGGAGACCCAAAAGGAGAGAACAAAGACACAGGGACAGAAAAGGTATTTAAGGAATATAATGGCTGACATTTTCACAAATTTGGTAAAAGACGTAATAAATTTACATATTCAAGAAGCTCAGAGAACCCAAAATGAGATAAACTAAAAGAAAAACACACCTAAACATATCATAATCAAAGTACCAAAAACTAACTATGAAGAAAAAAATTATTAAAGCAGCAAGAGGAAAAAAGTATACATTACTGACAGAAACAATAATTCAAATAACAATGAATTTCTTCACAGAAACGATTGAGTCCAGAGAGAGTGGACCAACGTAGCTTTAATGTGCTGAAATAGAAGAACAATTGGTCAGGAATTGTATAATAAACAAATATAAGGATATTTTCATAAAAGGAAACAGACTCTGTCAAGCAGCGGACATGCTTGAGAAGAAATGGTAAAGAAAATTCATAGAAGATAATATTATACGATTCTGTTTATATGCAATGCACAAAGCAGCCAAATCCAGAGAGACAGGAAGTAGATTAGTAGATTAGTTGTCTGGAGCTGTGGAGGCAGGTAATGGGAATGACTAGTAATAGGCATGGAGTTTCTTTGGGGGCATGTTGAAATGCTGTAAAATTAGGTGTGGTGATGACTGCACAGTTCTGTCAATATACTGAAAACCACTGAGCTGTATTCTTTAAGTGAGTGGCTCTTATGGTGTGTGAAATAATATCTCAATAAAACAGTAAAAAAAAAAGAAAAAAGAAAGAAAACCCGAACACCTAATGTATGAGTTTCCTTTATATGAAGGCAAATCTAAAAATCTGTAGTGCTTAGGTGTGAATAACTGGGCATGAAAAAGCTAAGGGAAAAAAACAGAAAATGATTGCCCTAATAGATGAGACAGTAGTTAGCCTCAAGGTTACAATAGGAAAGAATATGGGCAGCTCGTGGCAATTTGACTTCTTGACCCGGGTGGTGGTCCCACGAATATTCACTTTCAAATAATTGATTAAGCTGTATATTTATGTTCCATGTTCTTTATGTGTATATTTCACAATTTGAAAGATTTAAAAAGCAGAATAAAACTATAGAAAGTACTAGAGAAATACCTTATTTTTAAATATCAAGAAACCATAAATGAAAAGAGTGACAAATCTAACTATATAAAAATTATAAACAGGAAAAGTGATAACTCTCAATACTGGCTAGGTTACCAAAAAATAGGGACAGCCTCAGGACATGGGTAATAATGTAAACTTTAGGGTTGTTTAGTAATATGCATCAAAAAACTCAAATAAGTGTACACCACTTAGCAAGAAAATTATTCTACTTCTTTAGGAAATAAAGATGTGAATAAAGACTTGACTACGAGGATGCTTATAACAATGATACTGCATTATTTATAATAAAACTTTTAAACAGTGTTTTAGTAACTAAACTGATTCATTCATCTATATATTCACTAAAAGTAATATATAAAAATATTCACTGACATTCAAAGATTTCAGAATATACTAGTAAAATGACATTATAAAGAAATATTATCAATATTATCTTTTTTTTTTTTTTTTTTTTTTTTTTTTTATGGAGTCTCGCTCTGTGGCCCAAGCTGGAGTGCAGTGTCCGGATCTCAGCTCACTGCAAGCTCCGCCTTTCGGGTTTACACCATTCTCCTGCCTCAGCCTCCCGAGTAGCTGGGACTATTTTATCTTTCAGAAACAAACAAAACAGATGATGTGCAAGTTTTATACTGAAATATTATAGCAGTTTCTTCATGGGAAGTAGGTGAGATTATTGGTGATTAGAAATTTTGATTAGAAAATCAAATTTTCTTCTTTTTTAGTCTGTATTTTCTAATTTTTTCATAATGGAGAATTAAATTACTTTTGAAAATAAATAAACAGTTGACAGTATCTGCCCTTAAGATGATGTGATGAAAGTCTCAGTGGTCTTCCTCCACAAAACCCATAAGAAAAACATAATCATAAGAAAAATGTCATATTCCAATAGAGAGCCTTCCTACAAAATACTTGACTAGTATCCCTCAAGACTGTCAAGGTCATCAAAAACAAGTAAAGTCAAGAGAAATCTAAGGAAACACGACCCCTCAATGTAAAGGGGTAGCCTGGATGGGATCCCAAAACCGAAAAAGCATGTTAAATAAAAACTAAGGGCATTAGTAAATAAACCCTGGATGTTAATTAATAATAATATACCAATATTGGCTCATTAATTCTAACAAATGTACCATACTAACGTAAGGTATTAGTAGGGAAAAACGGATGCAGCATATCATATATAGGAACTCTGCATAAATTTTTCTGTAAATTAAAACTGTTCCAAAAATATTTTTAAAAGCCTTTATTAGAAACAAAAATAATAGTACCTGAGTTAAAATGTTTACTGTTCTTCAGTTTTGGATGATTCCAAATAAAATCTTAGAATACTGTGTGTGTGTGTCTGTGTGTGTTGAGAGAGAGAGAAAATGCATAAACTATTAGGTAGGCTTTTTAATGTTATAAAAGGAGCTTTTGCAATGCATTCTGCGACTTTTGTATATGTAATATATATATATATATTGTGTAAGTAGTCTGTCTGTATACAGATCTCATTTAAACCACTTCTATTTCCATTGAAGTAGAAAATATAAATTATAAGAAATATAAACTATTTTACAATATAACTTCCTGTGCTATAAGACATGGTGAAGTAACCTTAAGCAGAATTATTATTTTGCTCGGTTAACAAATTATGCATCCCCCAGTTTCTTTTCTTACGGAATGCCGACCACTGAAATAGCACATCCTGTACTCCTAGAGGGAGCCAAGTCAGAGAGAGAGAGAAAGCGCTTGCTAAAATAATTTTCTCTTCTTTCCTCAAAGGGGAAAAAAATCAGTGGTGGTGACCAATCCTGAAAAAGGCTCACTACTGAGCCCTATGGAAGTCAGTTCTCCTAAATCCAAATAAACTGTAGTCCCTTATGAAGCCTGCTGAGAAGACCAAAGGGAAAAGGCATTCCACTTGTTAAATGTTTATTATTTGAGCTTAGCAGCCAACTATAATAAGGGAGAGAGGAAGCTGTCTGCAAGCTGCATGCAGCTTTAGCTACTCAAATTCCATGAATGTAAAATAGAACATTGAGGCTAAACCCTAAAAATTTACTAGGCAGTAGCTTGAGGGAGGAGGTAGTGGTAATAAAAGCTTGTAGCCACCAATATTTGGGTCAGTGATTTGAAAGCAGCCCAAGTCAACTAAAATTCCCAACACAGGAAAATTATTGCTTCCTCTTATTCTAGGAATCACAGTAGACCAGGGGAAAGGGACAAATATCTTCTCTCCTTTATCTCCTTTCAATTTGATCTGAGTATAATTGCTTTTAGTTTTCCACGAAGCTAAAATATCACCTATTAGACTGCTGGCGGGTGGGATGACTACAAGCAAAACGTTTCTTCGCTTATCTTGTGCTTCACTGGATGTCTTTTTGCTAAGCCTCAGTGACTAATCACACTGTGCTTTATTCTTCACTTTCCCACTGAATGCGTCCATCATTCCTTTTACTATAATAATGATGTGGTATCTCAGGTTTATTATCTATAGGAATGTGCTTTAAGATGAGTACAGGAGGCCAGGCACAGTGGCTGAAGCCTGTAATCCCAGCACTTTGGGAGGCCGAGGTGGGAGGATCACCTGAGGTCAGGAGTTCAAGACCAGCCTGATCAACATGGAGAAACCTCGTCTCTACTAAAAATACAAAATCAGCTGGGCATGGTGGCGCACGCCTGTATTCCCAGCTACTCAGGAGGCTGAGGCAAGAGAATTGCTTAAACCTGAGAGGTGGAGGTTGTGGTGAGCCAAGATCACGCTATTGCACTCCAGCCTGGGCAACAAGAGCGAAACTCTGTCTCAAAAAAAAAAGATGAGTACAGGATTTTGGCTATGAGCACTAAGTAAATAGAAAGTGTAAAGGTAGCAGAATATATTTTAATAGACATTATGGAGAAGTAACTATTTGAAAAGATAAATATACATAACGTATTATTTATTCAATTCCCAAATTATAGCAGAAACTAAAAGTAATCACAAATTGGAGAAAAATCTTTTTTGGCATGAACTACGTCTTTAATCCTCAAAAATAAAAGACATGAAGAAAGGAGTTTAAGGCAAAAAGGTTTAACTGACGTGTAAATATGAACAGACAGATAACTGAACCTTTCTCAGGAGTTTGGGTTCAAGTACTGGTTCTGCTACTAATTGTCAGCCTTACTGAGCAAAGGAGTTCACTCTGGTTTTTCCAACTCTCACATAATAATATTGGATTTGATATTTTTCACGAGGTTGAGGATTAAGAACATTTTACAAAGTATGTGTTGAATTAATATAAAATTCATGTGACTTAATATAAAATCTGATTAGTGCTGTTTTAATCAACCATCTACTGAGTAACAATAGTAACAGCCATCATTTATCAACTGCCTAATATATGTTAGAATGTGTTACATGAGGCCTTTTATATTCATTATTTTAATCCTCAGTTTAACCTCCTAGGGATATTAAGCTTGATAAGAAAACAGGCTCAGAAAAGCTAAGAAATTTGTCCAAGCTCACAAAGCTAGTAATAAAATGGCAAAACTATTATTCAAAACAATCTGGATCTAAAGCCCATGCTCTTTCCACAAGCCCCTTAGAATTAATCTGGCATTAGCAGGAAATGAGGCATTCACAGTAGTGAATTTTCCAGGTGACTATATTAACATTTTATATAAATCTGTCTAAAAAAGATATAATGCACTTCGTTTATTGCTTTAATTTACTGACCAAAGTTGAAGTCTTTCTTTGACAACTTGGGATCATAACTGTGGACATTCTGATGTGGATCAAACATAGGTAAATGTGTAGAGCTATTTGCTGTGATACTCAGCAACTCCAGCCTGTTGGGTTTCCATAGTTTTCTCCCTGCTAAGGTTGAGCTGCTGGCTGAAGGACTATCTTTCCCAACCCTTGCCCTAGCCCTCTGCAGTAAGTTAGGAAATCAGACAATTCATGGGGTACAAATAAATCTTAAGTCAATATGGTCCTGGGATAAGAACTTGAAGGTGGCTCCTACTAAATACATCATATAATCCAGTTCTGATATTTTCTTTCTTTCTTTTTTTTTTTTTTGTTTGAGACTGAGTCTCACTCTGTCTCCCAGGCTGGAATGCAGTGACGCGATCTCGGCTCACTGCAAGCTCCACCTCCCGGATTCACGCCATTCTCCTGTCTCAGTCTCTCGAGTAGCTGGGACTACAGGCGCCCGTCGCCACGCCCGGCTAATTTTTTGTATTTTTAGTAGAGACAGGGTTTCACCGTGCTAACCAGGATGGTCTCGATCTCCTGACCTCGTGATCTGCCCCCCTCGGCCTCCCAAAGTGCTGGGATTATAGGCGTGAGCCACCGCGCCCGGCCCAGTTGTGATATTTTCTTCTTTGCTTCCTTCTGGATAGTAGCGCTGTGATTTGTAGGGATGACAGTCCCTGAAGACAGACCTCTAGATAAATGCAGCCTTACAATAAACTCAAATATTATCTTCTTTCACAGTATCACCTGATCACTTTATATTTCAACTTACTGAATCTCGTCTTACTGTTCTTAAAATGGAATCACAGTCTCAAAATATGTAACTTCTAAAACCTGTCGTATTGCAAACTTTTCAGGACATTTATATATTTGTATTTAGTTGTGTAATACCTGAAATACAATATGTATTAAACACTCTCAGGAAACTGTTATTCAGTAATGATGGCAAACTCCGTCTTAAACTATAAACAAAAGGGTGGCGGTAAGGGCTAAACGCATCCAAAAATCTTTCCTTAACCTAAATACAATCTCCTCCAAACATCGTATCTCTCTTCCCTATCCAAAACCAGTACAGGAAATGTGTAAATCCCACCTTTATACATCACACATAACATTGAATGCATAGCACTTAGTTGTTTCCAAGAATGTTTCTTTCTCCGTGACCAGAAAACACGTAAGCTCCCTGTGGGAAGGACAGTTCCTATCTCATCTTTTGTACTCTATTCCGAGAGCCTTGAAAGCACCTTCCATGCAGCAAGTGCTTCTAGAGTCCTTTCACTGTTTAATTCCCCTTCTACCACCACCACTACTCCCTCCCCAGTCAGTCTCTGGCAGGAGTGATAAAATACTTCCTTCTATGAGATTGCTAAAATATCTGTATTAAGCAGTAGTATAAAAGAAACAATCTCCACTTTAAAAGTAAAGTTATAGTAAGGTTCCTAGGAAAAATTAATGTATATTTTTCATATATCACTGATAAATGCAAGGTATCTGCATTCAATATACAGTGTTAACATATGAAAATAATACGCTTTCACCTTAAAACAGATAGCATGCATCATCAGTATTATTAATGTTGGTTCTTCTACAGTAAACTAAAATATTCTTTCCGTACCTGTTAACTTTGGATTTTTTCCAGTTGACCTTTTTAATACCCAAATCCACATATGATTCAGTGAGTTCTATATTTAATTCTCCTTCTGAGTCACTTGGATGTATTCCTAGTTTTGCAGCAGATTCATAGAGAGAAATTTCATCTTTTAGTTCTGTTAATTCTTCCTACAACACAAAATTATTAAAAATAATTTTCATTATTTTCCTATATGAAGAAATCAGTCATTCTATATTTCAAAATTTGTTTTAATGATCAACAGAAGGCAAAAAAACTTCTTCAAATATATTATTAGTATACATTATACTTTATAAAGGCCAGCATATGTCAGGTTTTCAAGTAAAACCTAAAGGAATGAGAAAACAAACATAAGGATTTCCTCTCACACCTCTGTCTCTTAGATTTTGTCCTCTGTGGAAAGTGGTGTGTTCCTTGGACTGAAATGCTGATGGTGGCACTTTCTGGCTTACTATAGTACAGGACAAAGTACGCTGGTTTGCCAAGAACGTGTTGTACTATAGCCTGCCAGTGGTGAAAAGGCAAAATACCTCTTTCGGTGGAGGTAATAATGGAACTCTTCTCCCATATTTTCCTCCCCCTCCAGTGGAAAATTAAGTAGCACTGGAGGAGAACATGACAGAACTGCAGCAAAATTCAATATTCCTCACCCCCACAGATGAACTGATCTCTGGGATACACCCAAAGATGAAAGGACATGCCACTTGAAGGAGGTGGCAGGGAGACTGGCAGGAAGTGCAGGGCCTTGGCTCTGCAATTAGTCAGACTTAGGTTTGACTTGCCAACTGTGTGAAGGAGATGGTGAACAACTCCCATGGGCTGGTTTGAAGGTGGTCCAACCACCTCTATTATACAAAGAAATCCAAGATTCAAAAAGGTGATGTAACTACTGCCTAATTCAGATACCCATAGAGTCTCTTCCAAGTGGCAACACTCACTTGCAAAGCCTTGTTCATGTTTTCACTCATAGTATGTGCCTTCTGTGCTTGCTGCAGCTGGAATTGTAGCTGAGCCACCTCTTGTACTGACCCTGCAAAGGAAAGAACCGTAGGATACACTGAAAAAATGTAAAGGGACAAAGTACTTACGATCTACAGAAGACTTGAATCCACTGAGGCTACAGAAAGTAAAATTCTGCTTTATTACTACTGTCTCTTTAGAATACATAGAGCCCATGGGACCCAGAAGGCATAGGTCTGGGCCAGACATTTCCCAGATTTAGTATGGCATCCTATATGACCTTGGGCAGTTAAAGGCATGGGCTACTATGACCTTTTTATGAATCAAATCAGCCTTATCTACAGACCTTAACATTCCAGAAGTCCTTTAATAGGAGGATAACACTCCAACTCATGGAAAGCCAAAGAAAAAATTCTTTGGAACCCATTTCTACCCTGCAATAAGAAAACTACATTGTGCTGCCTTTAACTTCTTTGTAAATGCTTTTCTATCCAGCATCCCCACCTCCACATGTAAATGAAGTATATTAGGTTTATAATTCTGAAACTTTAGAAACCTAATATTTTAAATGTACTGGGCAAGGTGGGGGGGGGGGGACTGTTCCCAATTTAAAACGGACATTTTTAGGTTTCAAAAGAAAATGACCATCTGGGAAATGATTAAGTGAAGCAATGATGGCATAAAGAAAATAATATTTTCAAAGCATTTAACAGCCAGGAAAAAGGCTCACCAAGTAATGCCAAATGAAAACAATGGCTATAAAACTAAACAGGGAGAGGCCCTTAATAAAGCATAATCCAAATTTTGCCCCCTACCAAGACACATATACACATATATTTAGGCAGTCTTTGACTTTAGTACTTTCAGCTTTTGAATAACCCACCCTTTCACATATTGTACCAACAGTCTAAATTACCTTTCATATGCCAAAGTGTGACTTTCATGTATCAGTTAATGAGTAACTGTTGACCTGCTTTCACAATGTGAGCTACTTACCAGCAAACAGGGAAGTTTTGTCTATATAGCGGTGTTTGTACAAACGTGATTTTATTGTTCTTTGCTCTAATATCATTTTATAAAAATTAATAAGAAATAAAACAACTGCTGAAACTAAAATGATAGGAAGCATATGTCTCAAACTTAATACCATAAAGACCATATTACAAATCTGAAGCATGACAAAAATGTAACTCTCTGGCCTCCACTGACTAGGTAAGTCACTATTCCATCATGAGGGGAGAAATATGACAGAAGTCGTACAAAGGATAGAACTATATGATCAAATATTGGGCCTAAAAAAGCAAAATATAATGGGATTTTACAATCATTTTCAGTTTTCAGGAATAGAAATTACCTTATAACGTATTTTATTGTTCATTTTTTGCATGTTCAGCTTTAGTATGCTTTCAGAAATGCATTACATAAAGAAGTTGGGCATTGTCTATGTGTGTACATTCATTTCATCTGAAGGAAATACATTCAAACACTAACAATAATTATCTCAGTAGAATGATGGTTATTTTTATTTGGTACTTTATATTGGTCTCCAGCTTCCAAATTATTTAATAAAAACAAACTAAACCTTTATATATATTTTTTTTCTTTTCTTTTTTTTTTTTAAGAAATTTATTGCTGATTGTGATTTCTGTCCCTTCTGGATTTTTACAATTCATGGATCCTACTATATTCTTTCTGCATATTGAACCAGCCTTCTGGGGAGACAGTGGCCCTACCAGACACCTACCGGACTGCAACAAGTGGGCACACTGCTTTTGACTCTCCTCTAGACTTCTCGTCAACCTATTAATGATCTCAGTCTTTTCTAACTTGATTGCTTCTTGATTCCTTTCCAGTTGTTTCACATGATCTTTCAAACGAGAGCAAATGCCTTCCTAAATAGAAAAAAAGTTCAGCAAGTCATTTTCGTAAAGAGTTTTAATAAAGAGTAAACTAAAAATTATGATACATAATTAGATTTGATGTCAAATACAAGATCATCACATGGGAGCATCTCCTCTTTTACAAGGTAAAGGGCACAGAACTGGGAGTTAAGAGCTTGGGTGAAGCTTCAGCTCTTCAGTCTGTTTCTTCTTTTGTAATTATGCTAATAATAATTATGCTTCTTTTGTAATTATGCTAAAGTTTCCTTCGACTCTATATTCACAAGACAATGTTATTCAAAAATTAGATTTTATTCAAGCCAAAGAAAATGTATTACATTCCTATACATATTTTATACTGTCAGTATTAAGTGTATGTATATATATTTAGGCAGACTACTTTGAATCATGCAATTTGTATCCCAAAACAGTAAGGATACAGACAAACACATGAAAACTCACTGTATTCTAAGCAGCCAAAAGTTCATTCCATTAAGAGCAGCCAAAAATAATCTTTCCCTCTTCTGAAATTCTGTTAAACTTGATCTATTTCTCTCTTATCTTTCTCCACCTTTTAGACATCTTACTTCTCTTAACAGCCCCCTTGAAGGTGCTTCTGCAGTGCGTTAGACATATCAAGTGCTGTAACAAACACTTGAAAAATAAATGACAAAGAAAAATAGGGTAAATGTGTATATGTATGTGTGTAACTATATGGGATTACATAAAATACAGAGTGTGTATGCAATATACTCAAGTTTCTTCCAAAAGAAAATGTGTTTGGGTGTAATGAACCATGGGAGCCCCGAGTCCAGGTAGAATAAATACACTGCCGAAATTATCACCTTTCTTTCAAAAAAGGCTACAAAGGCTGAATTCCAGGCAAACGGCAGAGCATGGGAGAGGCAGAGGAGTGAATTAAGTTAATTAATTGAAATTACCCGAGAAAACCTAAAGAAAATAAAAAATAAGAAGAATACTGAGAAAGGGCTTTGAAGTAGAGAAAAGGCCTTAGGCTTTTACTGCCTGATCCATAGTATAACCTAAAGCCCAATAATACCTTAAGGATTCTAACACAAGGTACATCCCATACGAGCAGTAACAGAGAAGTACCTTGAAGCAAAGAGACTCCGAAGTCTCCCATTTTAGCTTAAAAATTCATGTGAATTTTGTATTCTATTTCATAATGAAGCTGTGTTTGCTTTAAATTTTTTCTACTAAATTTTTGAGCAAAATGAAGCTTCTGGAAACTAGTCCATGTTTATTCAGCACTGCAAACCTCCTGGCACACTGCTGCTAATTCCAGGCCAGCTTGAGAAACCTGGTTCTAAAGCACCAAAGTAACGTGGTAAACACAATGAATGAGCTCATATTAATGACAGCATGACAGTAATGACAGCGAGAAGGGGTGGGGAGACTGCTAATATTTATATTCTGGGGAGGTCACAATAGTATTAACGAAGAACTGGGAACTACCAAACAAACTTAAAGAAAAGGTAGGTATAAAAAAAATTGTAAAGAAAAGGCAGATTCTGCCAATAATTTGACTATATGTTACAACCAATTAAACTATGGTGTATCCTGTTGACAAGTTCAGGAAAACAGCTCATACTCATAAAACTTTAAAGTTTTAATACCAAAAATCAAAAAAGGATGAGAAGTTCAACGCTGGCCATGATTAGCTTGAGTAGTTCAAGATTGATATGAGCAGACATTTTTCAAGACTGAGACAAGTGTAATGATAAAGAGATGACGGCTGAACTCCAGCCTGGGCAACAGAGCGAGCCTCCATCTCAAAAAAAAAAAAAAAGAGAGATGATAGAGATGACAGCTGAATCTGTGGGAGGGAAAAGAACTGGACAGGGTTCTAGCGCACAGGAAAATGAGGACTGGACCACACACAGAGATGTCTGTGGGAGTCTCTAAGCCAACAGAAAGTGTTCAAAGTGGAGCCTTTAAATATAACATTAAAGAAAAGGTAGAAGGTTATGACATAGAAACCGAAGTCCATGACTTCACCAAAAGCTGAAGATTTCAAGGAGACAGAAGGAAAAAAGTAATATACCAACAAGGAGATAATCAGAGATCTTAACATGACACTTCTATGAATGGCAGGAGGTAAAAGTCAGTTTGATGGAGAGAGCCCAGGAGATAGTTTACTAGGAGAGAATTATGACATTGGAGGAACACTGTGAGCTCCAAGAAGCCATTTCTTTCACCTTTTCTGTCTCACTAAAAAAATTCAAGGGAAAATCAGCCAAAAAAAAAAAAAAAAAAGAACTATTATAATATGTTGTGAGTGCATACAATCTTTTCTACCCAGAAAAGCTGGTGTCTTAAGAAAAACTCTAATAATTTTATGATCCATAAATTTCTCAAAATATACTAGTTACAGACTTTTTTTTAAATTTTAGATTCAGGGGCTATGTGTACAGGTGTGTTACATGGGTATGTGGCATGATGCTGAGGTCTGGGCTTCTGTTAGGCACTTTGGAATCACCACTTTGCAAAGCAGCTATGCAATTATATGCAGAGCCTAACACCAGTGCCATGCTCTGTTAAAAATAAATAAATAAAACAAAGTAAAAGAACATAACAGTGGGAAAATACCTTAACGCCTTCAATTTATGTGTTGAGGAGTCTGAAGGCCACCCAGCACAGAATCAAGAATTTGTTCTGACTTTAGTGTGGAGTTCTTCTAGTGGTGGGGGGGGGGCGTGCAGTGGACAACAGAGAATGCAGTGGGCACAGGAGTAGAAAACATTATAAATTCCTTCCAACCCATCCCTAATGAAACTGTGTTGAAGTCAACAGAGAATGGAGACCCTGAACCCAATAAGGAAAAGCCACCAGGATCCATTCTTCTCTAGTCATCCAAGAAGGGCTAGTGTCCAAGTCCAACTAACTTCAATGTTACCTTGTGTTTGGCCAAAATTAACTTTAAAATAAAATAAATAAAATAAAAATTTATGAAGCGACATCTCAAATTCCATTTGTTTAAATATTCTATAAAGTAGACTTTTCAATAATTTGGGATAGCCTTCTTTTTTTTTTTTTCCTGGAAACAGAGTCTCACTCTGTTACCCAGACTGGTGTGCGGTGGTGCAATCCCAGCTCACTGCAGCCTCGACCTCCTGAGCTCAAGCAATCCTCCCACCTCAGCCTCTCAAGTAGCTGGGACTACAGGCACATGCCACCATGCCCAGCTAATTGTTTATTTTTTTTTTGTAGAGACAAGGTTTCATTATTTTGCCCAGGTTAGTCTCGAACTCATAGGCTCAAGTGATCCACCTGCCTCAGCCTCCCAAAGTGCTGGGATTATAGCCATGAGCCACCGTAACTGGCCTTCATCTTTCCCTGCTCCTATATATCCTCCACATTGATCAAATTCACAATGTTTTTTCTATATAAAATAAATACATAATGAAATAGATACAATAAAAACTCATGTAAATACATGTAAAAATAAAATAAAATGATAAACAATTATTGCCAGTAACGCACTCCTATATAATTCTACCTAAAAGCATGGAAAAATTAGAGGCAGCTATACAGGTCAGAAATAACCCAAATCAGCATGAATTTTAAGTGTAGTGAAATTTTCCATACCCTCAAATCAATTTTGAAATTATGTTAAGAAAAATGCATTCTGAAATGTTATTCACTCAAGTGATTACCTAGAGTTATGGAGCACAAGCAAACTCACCACCTGACTCACATTAGCTTTCAATATTTTATTCCCCCTTGAGTGAAAATAATAAAAATTCACTATGCAATATGCTCAAGATACACATCTCTTTAAGATTCAAATCTGATTAATCTCATCAGGCTGTCTTCTTTATTTCATAAATTATACTGTCTTCAAAATTTACTTTCCTCCCAAGAATCATTTCTCAACAGACTGTATTGACAGGTGAATTACCAAATGCTGGCAGACTCAAGTAAGGCTTTCTACCGATTAAGCTTCCAAGGTAACCTCTCAGTTTCCAGCCAGCCGCTGGCAGACTCATTTGTTTTGGTCTGGATTTATTCTAGGACCATATAAACAATATGCACAAATACTCTACAAATAAAGGACAAGTAATGTGAAAGTTGAGAAAGTACTAATAATCATATAAGAAGAAGTAGGGTTTCCAAAAGTATATCTTTAGGATGTATTCTCAGATTAAAATATCACTGGTTTTTTTTGTTGTTGTTGTTGTTTTGGTCAGATGGAGTCTCACTCTGTTGCCCAAGATGGAGTACAGTGGTACAATCTCAGCTCACTGCAACCTCCACCTCCCGTTCAAACGATTCTCCTGCCTCAGCCTCCCAAGTAGCTGGGATTATAAGCGTGCACCACTGCACCTGGCTAATTCTTTTTTTTTGTATTTTTAGTAGAGACAGGGTTTCACCATGTTGGCCAGGGTGGTCTTGAACTCCTGACCTCAGGTGATCCGTCCGCCTTGGCCTCCCAAAGTGCTGGGGTTACAGGCATGAGCCACTGTGCCCAGCCAATATCACTGGCTTTTAAGTTTCACTCACGTCCCACACAATCTAACATTTACTACAAACATTCAAGATTTCTATATGATGAACCATAAAATATCAGTTACAAAACTTAACCAGCTTTACTTGTTGATAACAGTTGCTCATTTGAAATCATCCCAACCTGTTCTTTAAGTGCGGTGACTGTGGCATCCAAATTCTTTTGTAAGGACAATACTTGCTCTTCGTACTTCTTTGTGAGGCCCATAACAATGCTCTCATGCTGTTCTCTAGCTCGTTGAAGTGATTCAGAATGATGAAGGTCCACCAGCTGCTGCTTCAAGCTTTCCAGAGCCATTTCAGTTGTTCTGGACTTCTTGATCATCTAGTAATACACCCAGGATATCCATGTTTAAAATATACACAGAGTATTTTAGCTCTGTGCTGTCAATAAACTTACTTTTACTATACACTAAAACTCAAGCATGTTTTAATGAGAGCAGAGAAGGGGTTTCCACTCAACATGGCTCAAGCTCATTAAAACGTCCCTAGCTGGGAACCTCCAGGCCCACAGTTGTTGGAAACAATGTTCCCTGAGAAAATACATTTGGTAGTCACCTGAGGGGAGTGAAAGAGAATTTTGCGCAGCATGGTGGATGTGGCTATCAGGCACGGAATCTGCGCTGCTGTGATGGCCCCAGTGCTGTTTGCATTGCTCTATGACCAAAGTGTGGGGTAACCCAATTGTTAGGTCATAGACAAATGACAACTGTTCCTTGAAAGACTGATGAAACTTGTCAATGGTCACTTTTTAAAAACAAAGTTTTCAAAGCTCTAACTGCACAGTTGGTATTATAGGCAAAATCATAGCCCCCTGAAATGCCCATGTCCTAATCCCCAAAACCTGTGAATAAGTTATATTACATGACAAGGAAAAATTAAGATTGTACATGGAATTAATATTGCTAATTAGACTGCCTTAAAATAAGGTGAGTAGCCTGGATTATCCAGGTGGGCCCAGTGTAACCACAGGGTCCATAAATGAGGAAAACTAAGGCAGAAAAGTCAGAACCAGAAAGACTTATTAACCAGCCATTCATTGCTGGCTTCGAAGATGGAAATGGGCCACAAGCTAAGGAACACAGGTGGCCTCTAAAAGTTGGAAATAGCAAGAAAATGGATTCTCCCCTAAAGCCTCCGGAAAGCAATGCAACCTTGCCGACACCCTGATTTTAGCCTAGTGACATCCATGTCAGACTTCTGACCTCCAGAACTGTGAGATAAATTTGTGTTGTTTTAAACCACTGAATTTGTGGTCATGTTACAGCAGCAATAGGAAACTAATACACTTGGTGATTCTGCTGCTTACATAAAAAGATTACAAAGTTATAACCTTTCACTACATAAAAACAACTTAACTTTTGAATCTAGTAACTATTGGTTTTCAAAAAGTTAAAAATAATCTATATTACATACAAAAATTAAAATTTCAAAAGAGAATTATTTTTCATTCTATTCCAGAGATTGCCTATTTGTTCCATACTGCTTTCATTGCTAAGAGATCCATCCACTGAATGACATAGATAATTTGTGCCAGGCAGGGTTCTAAGCACTAAGCACATAATGACCACACAGAAAAGGTCTAAGCTCTTACTACTTTCTAGTGGGAAGATACAATAAATAACAAGTAAACAAATGAGACCATTTCAGATAGTTATAGAGTAATAGAATATGGTGTAATGAAGGTGAGTTGGAGGATGCAGCTATGGGCTACCTTACATATAAAGTGAATAAGAAGTCCTCTGAAAAGGTGACTGTTTTTAGCTAAGACCTGAAGGATAAAGACGAGCCAGACATGAGACAACACTGTTTAAACTCTTTCATTAAACCATCCTCAGACTTAGCTACAAGTCTGAGGCAAAACCAAGCTCGTTATTTCATAGTCATTTTCTTTTTTTTTTTTTTTTTTTTGAGATGAAGTCTCACTCTCGTCCCCCAGGCTGGAGTGCAATGGTGCGATCTCAGCTTACTGCAACCTCTGCCTCCCAGGTTCAAGCGATTCTCCTGTGTCAGCCTCCCGAGTAGCTGGGATTACAGGCGCCTGCCACCACGCCCGGCTAATTTTTGTATTTTTAGTAGAGACGGGGTTTCCCCATGTTGGCCAGGCTGGTCTCGAACTCCTGACCTCAGGTGATCCACCCACCTCGGCTTCCCAAAGTGCTGGGATTACAGGTGTGAGCCACGGCGCCCGGCCGTCACTTTCATTATTAACCCTGCCCTCTGCCAAAAAATGAATCAACCACCACCAGGCTTAGCTACCAATGACTTATGACTATTTCCAAAAATCAAATGGCTATCTCATTAATCAAACAATGTGAATGTGTCACCACTTTAAACTCAAGTCTAAAGAACAGTTCTCCAAATGGAGAAGCAGCAGGAAAAATAAAAATAAAAATTTTAAAAAAGCTTCTCGGGATACCAATTCTGAAGGAAACTATTTCAGTCAGGAAATTTAAGTTCTAATGCTTTGTCAATAACTTCAAAGTTCTTCTAAATTTAGTCCTACCCTACAAAAAGTTTTGTTAAATAACTAAACTTTTAACTTTTTTACCATACATAAGTTAAAATACGTACCTGTTCTTCATTGACTTTTAATGCTTGTATTTGAGTCTCCAGTGCTTTTATTTGAGCTTCAAGCTGTATCTCTCTTTCTTTTCCATTCTGAAAGAGTTTCTGTGATTCTCGAAGGCTGAGAATCAAACCATCCTTTTCATCTATGGTATTAAAAATGTTTATATAAATAATGTTACTGTAGAGGGACTCCAATGTTACAATCCCTATCAGATATCACATCTGTATCATATATAAATGTTGTTGAATTAAATTTAATTCAGAAAAATGAACTTTAGTTGATTTAGAGAAAACCAAATTATTTTATTTATTTATTTATTTATTTTGAGACAGGGTCTCGCTCCGTCACCCACGCTGGAGTGCAGTGGCACGATCGTGGCTCACTACAACCTCAGCCTTCCGAGTAGCTGGGATTACAGGCACCTGCCACCACTCCCAGATAATTTTTATATTTTTAGTAGAGATGGGGTTTCACTATGTTGGCCAGGCTGCTCTCGAACTCCTAACCTCAAGTGATCCACCCATCTCAGCCTCCCAAAGTGCTAGGATTACAGGCATGAGCCACCTCACTCAGTCTCAAATAAAGAAATTATTTAAAATTAAAAATTTTTTAAAAAATCCTGACACCAAAAAATTTTTTTAGAGAAGCAGAACTACTTCCTTTAAAAATATTATTGTATTCCTTTTGGGAACAAACCCCTGCAGGACTAATTATCCTACACATACTTGCAATGAACTCTTTTTTTTTTTTTTTAACGGAGTCTCTTTTTTTTCTGTCTCCCAGGCTTGAGTGCAGTTGCGTGATCTCCACTCACTGCAAGCTCCGCCTCCCGGGTTCACGCCATTCTCCTGCCTCAGCCTCTGGAGTAGCTGGGACTACAGGCGCCCGCCACCACACCCAGCTAATTTTTTTGTATTTTTAGTAGAGACTGGGTTTCACTGCATTAGCCAGGATGATCTCGATCTTGACCTCATGGTCCGCCCACCTCGGCCTCCCAAAGTGCTGGGATTACAGGCGTAAGCCACCGCGCCCGACCCATTTGCAATGAACTCTTTCATTCACCTAATGTTAAATTCTTCCCACGTACTTTGCTATAACAGCTCACAAGTTCTTCTCTCAAAATAAATGTTATGAGCATTACAGAAAGAGACATTTTCACCATCAGTTAAATTTGAATGAGCTAGAGTTCAATCACATAATTATTCTACAAATGAAAGTTCAACATGGACCAAAACTAGAGAAAGCACAAGGAGTAAACAATTATAATTTGAATCTGTATTTACTCTGTGTGTTTATCCCAGACATGGCACTTCACAATCACTAACTCTTATTTGGATTAAAACATTTACGCTAATTTGTAGCCTCAGAAAACGTTGCAGTGCAAACTAAACACAAATCACTTTGAAAGTTGGAATACTTCATCCAGAGTAATGACATAAGGAATCAACAACTTTTTAGGACAGAATGCCATCAGTACAGTTAAATAATGTTCAACGATTCTAAAAGCCTAAGTGAGAAAGGAAAAAAATGAGGACTCCAAAACAGTGTGTCTTTTTTTTTTTTTTTTGAGACAGAGTCTCACTCTGTCACCCAGGCTGAAATGCAGTGGCACTTTCTCTGCTCACTGCAACCTCCACCTGCGGGTTCAGGCAATTCTCCTTCTCCTGCCTCAGCCTCCCAAGTAGCTGGGATTACAGATGCCTGCCATCACCTGGCTAATTTTTACATTTTTAGTAGAGACAGGGTTTCACTACGTTGGCCAGGCTGGTTTTGAACTCTTGATCTCAAGTGATCCACCCACCGTGGCCCCTCCCAAAGTGCTGGGATTATGGGCGTAAGCTACCACACCTGACCTCCAAAACAGTGTGTTCCAAAGAGAAGTAATCCAAGGCCAAGACTCAGAAATCCTGGGTTTTGTTTTGCTATGCCTCACTCACTATGAGCCCTCTGACCAAGTGCTTTTATTCTCTAAGCTTCGTAGTTAATATGAGGTTACTGGAAACAAGATACCTAGCTCAGTGTACCCTGTAAATGACAGCATTCAGCATCTTACCTTTTATTATTACAAGCTGGTGATTCAGATATCGAATTTGGCATTCACTTTCATTTAACTTTTCAACTAAGTTCTCCAGTTGTCTCTCTTTTGCTTTGTTAAGAACCTGAAGTTGAATAATCTGCATATTTTCTGCAGAGTCTGGGAATTAAAGACAATTTATTAGATAAAAACATACCAAAATATAAATTTATACTCATTTAAAGCAGTGTTTTTCAAACTGTGACTACAACTTTTCAGAGTATCATGAAATCAATTCAGTGAATTATGACTAGGATTAAAAAAAGAGAGATAAAATAGAATGTATCAGATTGTATCATGTAGTAAGAATCAGTCTTATTTTGTGAAACTTGTTTCATTTATACATACTTGTTCATATAGATATATGTTGTAGCCCATATCACAATAAAAAAATATGGTTCTTACAGTGGGTCACTGCTAGAAAAGTTTGAAAGTCACTGGTTTAAGTTATAACCCTGAATCACTACCTACCATTTTAGCCAATTAAAAGTTAGTATATAACAACTGCAATGAAATAAAGTAATATGCTCTCAGAAAATTAAAAACAAGTACATCAGCTTCTATAAAATCATTCTTAAAGAAAATTTCTAGATAGCCTCAAAATATTTTATTTTAGGCAGGAGTGGGGAAAACATAATATTTATATTGATGCTGGCACATAACTGAATTAATTAGCTAGTGAATAGATTAATCAAGAATTTGGGTGGGGGCAGAAGGGTTGAAAAACTATCCATTGGGTACTATGTTCACTGTTTGGGTAATGGGTTCACTAGAAGCCAAACCCCAGCATTATTTAATACACCCATGTAACAAACCTGCAAATGTACTCCTCAAATCCATAATTTAAAAAAAAAAAAAAAAGATTTTGAAGTCTTGTTTTAGAAACAACTAGTCATTTGGGGACCACTTTAAAAAGAGTCAGGAAAAAAATGAAAAAAAGGATTGGTGGGTATGCTTCAACTACATAATGATAAATGTTCTTCACTTCCTACTAGAACAATGTTTCTGTAAGCTTACAATCAGAAATAAATGCATTTACTGAGTTTTAACCACTTGCTAACTAAATAATTCCATCCTCTTTTTAAAAAGAGATCTGGTTAAATAAAGAAAATTAAAGACTGAAAAGTTTATACAAGTCAAACTCCTCATAGATCTTATAGTAGAGCTAGTCCCATCTCTCTCCGAACTTGTTTTTTTAAACTACTGTTGCTAAGAAACTATAATCACTAAATTGGCACTACCATTATTTAATTAACTTCCAAATGTCAAATTTAGACAAATGTGTAACTAACTCAACTTGAAGAAGTGCAGACTGTTAAGAAAGGTGAGGAAAGGTTTTTATATGCAGAAAGACCAGGAGATACAAATACAACTTTTCAAGGGAACTGAAAGAGTAAACACTAAGGAGATGTCAGGCCACTGCTGTGAGGTTCATTTACTCAACCTAAAACCAGTTATATCATATACACTGTCCACTTCCTCATTCCACAAAAAACGGAAGAACATAGAGAGGCCATCCTCATATTTGCTGTTGACTCCTTTAGGGGAAAATGAATTGTGGGCCTCCCCCTGTAACTACCCTGCCGTCCCAGTGTAAGATGGAAGCAACACTATGAAGTCACAACCCAAAAGTCCAGGTTTCTCTTTGGTATAGCCCAGGCAAGCCGGAATATCCAGTATGACTTTTCCCCTACTAATTAAAGGAAAACAAAAAAATAAAACAAAAACACTTGCTGTCACACTCTAGAATTACACTGGCTCTTCAATATGCACAATAATTAGAAGCTATTTAGTATGCCAGAGAGTATGACAAGAGTAATTCAGTACAGTCACTATACAGGTTTATATTTTGGGATTTTTGTTTTTTGATACTAGCATTGCATCTCAAAATTCTCTAGCAGCTATAAGCACTTTTTTCATTCTCATATTTATATACATACTATACAAAAAAAACATTTGGCACATGTCACACGACTGAACCTGATATCTAAGTAATTCTGAATATAAAGTAATTTGTATCAGAGTTGACTAATTATTACACTAAAAACTAAAATCAAAACAAAAAAGTTGATGATAGTGCTGATGTATTAAATTACACTTCTATATAGTCAAAAATCTGAGACTGAAAACTATGTTTCATTTTCCAAATTAGGCTTCAGTCAAAAAAATATATATAAAGTTCATAAAAAGTCTTTTTAAATTTTTTTTAAATTTCAAATGAGCCCCAGTCTCCTGTATGGTAGGTGAGGATACTAACCACTATACAAATGAGGAGAAAAGACTTAAACTAGAATGACTGAAATATAAAGTTGAGAAAATGTCTTTTAACTTTTCCTAATGGAAAATTTCCAATATATAAGAAAGTAAAGAGAATAATATGATGAATCTAGGTAAACCCATTTCCCAGATTCAACAATTATGAACTCATGGCCAATTCAGCTCCATCTATATTCCCACCCAACATTACCCCTCAATAGCATATTATTTTAAAGTAAATCCTAGACTTCATGTCAGTTTATTCATAAATATTCTTTAGTATGTATCTCTAAAAATAAGGGCTCTTTGAAATATCAAGCACAATTCTATTGTCATACTCAAAAAATAATAATTCTTGAATGTGCTCATATATTCACTGTGTGTTCAAATTTCCCCAATTATGTGGTATTAAAAAATAAATATAAACTTGATACCTACTCTCATTAGCTCCTAAAAATTGTTGTTGCAGGCCTTCAAATGTGTCACTTCCTGTTATCGCCTGGGCTGGTGAGCCATTATTCTGGGCAGAAGACTGATAAGGTTTATATGTCACTTTATTATACGGTTCCAAACCTTGACAACTGGGACCCTGTGATGAACCAAATTGCTATTATAGATAACAAACGAAACTGACAAGATTTGGCCTTTTCTTCCAAAATTATCTGAATTAGACACCTAAATTTTATGTTACAGAACTTACTTTTGGTACAGTTACAAAGTTTTATACACACACACACACACACATATATATCTGCTCAAAAGTAGCACTTATTGTTACTTAACAATATTAATTAAAAGTCTGCAATACATAATTTATAGACAACTAACTTCTACTTTTGAGCACACAATGAAGGCAATTTTATAAATAAAACCCAAGAATTCTAATAAGACTATATACAAATATTTTATTACAAATGATTTAGATTATGCCAATATCTTGGGAACATAAGAATGCACATATTCAATAACATGAACATGGAATACGGTGCCTCATAACTAATAAATATTTGGTAACTCTTATGGGATGAGTAACACTCTACAGAGATAGAATTAAGAGAAAATAACCACTTAACAGCCCTAAAAAAATCCATCCTGTCATTGCGTGACACAGACTAGCTGTTGAGGTATTTGCTGTCATCGAGAAATTCTAAGAAGCAACTAACTATATCCTGAGGTCTTACTTCATTAAACTCTCCCACAGGAAAAATAAGGTTTTTTGTTTTTTCCTTCACATTCATCCTGTCTGCTGTTATATCACCATACAAAACAGATACCAGCTTTGACGTGCTTAACCTAAAATTTGTTATGAGTGGTAAGCAAGAAAACTGAGGAAATTCAATGCCACCTACCCAGAATTACTGCTTTAAAAACTACAATAAGAGACCTGAACATAGCTTCTCACTAAAGCACAGTGCAGTGGTAGAAGCAGCAGTAAACGAGGACAGTTATTCTTTGGCAGACTTAACTTTTAATGTTTAATCAACTGTGTCCAAAGAGCCTCTATTTTAAACTTCCGACTTAAGATCATGATTGTATTAGACTGTAAACAGAAAATACCATGACTAATTCACCATAAACCTGCATAAGTGCCCTCTCAGAACTTTGTGTGGTTATATCATCTTACCATTGCACTCACATACATTTCCTGAATACATACAAACATCACGCAAATGTGTGTGCACACACACAAGTTCTTCAAAGTCAAGTTTTTACAATACCTGAAAATGGTTCCATTGAGGATCTGAAAATTTAATTACATTGGTTGGTTGGTTATTAAATTCCTGCTTCTGACCATTGGTATATGGCCTAAAGTTTTCAGGAAGGTGATATAAATCAGTCTGTTCACATTTACTTGGAGGACTATAACCACTTCCACCTTCATCTCCACCTTCTTCAGGATGGTACACAGGATGTCGGTCTTCAGTTTTACTTCTGTTTTCTTCCCAGACATTGCCACATTTTTCTCCAGCATATAAACTCTGAATTTCATTATAGTCCTATTAGATAACAAGAGTAAAACAAAAGCACGAAGATCCATTCCCACCCTCATCAACGTCACCATCACACCAGATACTTACATTTACACTTTGAGATTTGGGCAGCATTTGCTCATTCCAGCTCATCTCCAATTGCTCAGGATGATGTGGTCTTGAGAAAAAGGAATACTTTCGATTTAAAGCCTATCATTTATTTGTACATAGATAACACAAAGAACCCCAAGATTGTAACATTTTTCCCTCCAACCTTCACCCAAAATTTTAAGAATCAATTTATAATTTTATAATCATATAATTATTAATCTTCATCAAAAGAAAAAGACTTATAGAATTGCAATATACACGTGAAAGTGCCTTCAGCTGCTTACTGTCTGTCTGTGCCATCCTCGCTGCAGTCCGAATACTGGGGCTCGGGAGAGGAGAGGTCGTCATCCAGCATGTCATGGGGAAGGTCTGTGAGTAACTGCTGCAACTGAGTCAAAAGGGCTGCATCAATATCACACCAACTTAAACACAAGATACCAAGCCAAAGCTGCCTTGGAACGAGTGGGTTTTTACTGTAGAGGTCAAAGAAGTTCGTAATTTCCTCCTTTAACTAACTTCTTAAGTACCACACAAATTATATTCATCATTTCACTTGGGTAAAGGGGAATGCATAATTTTAGGATTTATATCAGAAGGCTTTTTTTTTTTTTTTTAAACAAAGGTCTAAGATTTAAATACACATACAGTAGAATTAAAAAACCTTTTTGTGGAAACACAGCAAGTCACAATAATGGTACAATCAACGTATTATGTTATCACAGGGCAGGCAGACTAAGTCTCAGAATGCTGTTTTACCAGTAATCAGACCCTAGGGAATTGTCAATTAGACGTCCCACAGGGAATGTGAGTAGCCAGATGCACTCTGGCCAGGGGATGAGAACAGCAGCAGCAGCAGGTGGCCTAGAAGCCCTTAAATGCTCTGATAACGTAGAAACCCGTGGAAACCCGGGGGAGTCACTAATTAGTAGAGATCTAATTCCAAAGATGAAAAGATACACAATACTCTGCTCTCATACAACATCTGCGTAAAAGAAGAGTTGGAAGACTGTTTTCTATAGATAGCACATGCAAAAGCATAACACTACACCTGATATTAAATATTTGATTTATCTCTATTATTTTCTAGAAAAAAAATCAGTTTTAGCAATCTGCTTATTATATAAACTAGACAAAGTTAATTCATTCAAATTTCAAATATGATAAAAAGATGAATAAATCAGCTATTCTGTAAGACATAATTCAGTAACTTTTAGGATTTCCATAACTATCTGCAATTGTCTTTCTTCAAAACCCAATATAATAATATTACCCTAAAAATCCCATTATATATATATATCTTAAATTAAGTAACAATTAGAAGATCAAATATTATGTTACTAAATACTTTTTTGGGAAACTGTTTCTAATTACTTCTCTTTAAGAAACTAAGCACCAGTTTAATTAACAACTTGATTACATCCCTCCAAAGTACATCAATCAAACCCATAACATTATGCAAGTGGATTTTAAAGACCTTAAATACTCTGTAAAACCTTTCAGGAAAAAAAAAAATGAGATGCTCCTTGGTCTATAGCAGGTTATTTTTTTTCCACTTTACCTGTCATTAATACAAAAGAAATGAAATGTGGCCATAAAACACATCTGAGTATAATGTTAAGAATTACAAAAAAAAAAAAAAAGAAAAACTTTCTTAAACAAAATATGTATAGTAAAAGTTAAATAAATATATTTTATGGGAGGTCTGAAAGGAATGCCCCAAATTCTTAACTAAGCTTTGGTGAAATAAAATTTGGAAATCGGAATACAGTATGTTGGAGCCACGTGGGTGGGAATACTTCTTCATCTATATTTATTTCTTATATTCACTGGATGGGTTTTTTTTTTAAGGTTTTCTCAATCCATTTTTTTTTTTTAAAGATGCAACAAGAGAAAGATACTTTCTTCAATGAAAAGTTATCTTCATCTTTAAATCTGTTTAATGCTAACATGAACACGCAAGACCCTCATGTATTGCTCACCTCCACATGCAAGGTGCTTGAAAAATCATTTTGAGAATTAGCCATATCAGAGTTGACTGAGAGATATAAAAAACAAGAAATACAAAAGACACAATATGCAAAACAAAACAGGACACATCAACATATTTGTATATGACATGCCTCACATGAAAGGTAGCAAAGCAATTCTACAAAGACACAAATGCACTAGAGAAAAAAAATCGCATCTATGAGGTCTTTTAAAAGTAGTACCACTTGTTGTCTATAATCATGCATCACTACATTAAGGCAAAAGACTACCCCCACATGTTACACAAGGAAAAATGAAGCAAATCTTTTATACCTATATTAAGTAAAGACTTCTGAACAGAAAGAACATTTTCTTCTAAACCTTCAGTGAGGTTCAAGTACATAGCCTTAAAATTCAGGGGTGCCTTTTTTTCCCCCACACAAAAACAAAAAAACTACATAATAATTCAGCAGTTATTGTAGCTTTGTGACACCACAAAATTGGCATCCACAGAGAAAAATTAATTTGAGTATAAGCAATCAGCTAATCAAAATGCTTCCGGATCCACATATAAACATCAACTAGCAAAATCATCCCTATAGTATTTAGAGTCTTGCAAGATATTTTACATATATGCTAACATTTTAAAATTCATCTTCAAAAAATTTATCCATCAAGTTCTTTGGCATAGCCGGGTCATATTCCCTGGCTTCTATAAGTTTCAGGGCTGAGAAAAGCTAAATGAAGTCGTCCTAAATAAGGCCATTCAGGAATAAAATCCATCCTCCAGTGTTTCCATTTCCCAGGATCAAAGTGTGCCCTCCTCATATACACTGGCAAATTGCTTTTTGGTCACTGAACCCTGTGCAATAAAACATAAAATTGCCATATCTAGTTATGCATGTTACCTGTTACCAAATAGAGAAATTTAGAAACTATAAATTTTCCTCATTAAAGATCTATCAAACTTCCAAATACAGATTCAAGAACAGAAATAACAATCCTTATAAATGATAAGATTTAATACTAGGCATTAATTTAAAATTCATCAGACTGCTTTTTGGCTGCAAGCAGCAATCTCAACAGATATTACTGTGCATTAACTGAGTTTAAAAATTTAACAGATACCTTCCCTATAAAAAAGATAATTTACTACTCTAAGGCTTCAGTTGAAATAAATTCAGAATCATTCTATAAACTCCTCTCCCTTTCTACTTCACATATTTCTTTCTTAAAAAGGAAAAAAAAAGAGCATTTTACTTTGTTAACAAAACACTTTGCAATAACCCATGTAGAACATACAAAAGCCTACATTCAGGGGCAAATGTAAAACAGAGAACATGTAAACCTTCTGTCAGGATTTTCAACTTAAATTAACTAAACAGATTATCTTCAGAGCCTATAATCCTCAATATTAATGAAGGCAAGAGGCCTCAAATTACAAACCATACAATAATCTTCTCCCAAGAGAAAGGGTAGCAAATGGAATACCTAACGGTCATATTCCCTTTGAACAGGTGACCTCTTGGTACACTTCTAAAAAGATTCTGATATTTTCAACTATGAATTATTAAATAATGCTTTCATGGATACACGCTAAATGTAAACAAATACTAGCTTTACAGCTCCCTCTAGTGGAAACAAAATATCAAAATGTTTCCGTAATTACATCAAACAAGGCAGTTAAAAAGTGGAAGAAGGGTGGTCAGGACATCGAGACCATCCTGGCTAACACGGTGAAATCTCGTCTCTATTAAAAATACAAAAAACTAGCCGGGCGAGGTGGCGGGCGCCTGTAGTTCCAGCTACTCAGGAGGCTGAGGCAGGAGAATGGCGTGAACACGGGAGGCGGAGCTTGCAGTGAGCTGAGATCGGGCCACTGCACTCCAGCCTGGGCGACAGAGCGAGACTCCACCTCAAAAAAAAAAAAAAAAAAAAGTGGAAGAAAGGCTACACAATGGAAAGCTTGCCTCTAAAATACGTGATGCCAAGCTCATTGCGGAGCTTTATTATTCTATTAGAGAAGTACCGATATAGAAACCAAGTCAGTATTGCCAGGTGCAAGCTTCTATCTGCCACCTGCTACTTAAAACATCTACCTTTCTACTCAAGATCATTTTCAAAGATGTCATCACTAAATGACCCGTCATCAGCAAATACTATCTTGATATCATAGATTACCAAGTATTTCTGCCCCAAATCACCAGCTCCAGAACATATACACACATAAACAGAAAATTTTGCTATCTAGAACCAACAACCACCACAGAGCTACTTCTGGTGACACTGCAGAAAGTACACGTCTACTCCAGCTGACTGTGAGAGTCCAAAATGGCAATCTTCTTTAAGCTGTGGCTTTACCAACAACTAAGAGGCTTATAACAAGCATTCCTATTACAAAAAGACCTTTATCTGGGGCTGGGCACGGTGGCTCACACCCGTAATCCCAGCACTTTGGGAGGCCAAGGCAGTTGGATCACCTGAGGTCAGGAGTTCAAGACCAGCCTGGCCAACATGGCAAAACGTCGTCTCTACTAAAAATACAAAAAAAATTAGCCAGGCATGGTGGCCCATGCCTCTAATCCCAGCTACTTGGGAGGCAGAGGCAGGAGAATCGCTCAAACCCGGGAGGCAGCACCAGCCGAGATTGCACGATTGCACTCCAGCATGGGCAACAGAGCGAGACTGCATCTCAAAAAAAAAAAAAAAAAAAACTGTATCTCTGTAATATCTGACTGTGCAATCACAAGTATAGTGACTTTAAGTGAAGAGTATTTTTGCAAAGTCACATTGTTACATTATGAATGAGTTAATACAAGAGCTTCTGAATTATTTTCTGGGACAGCTTTATAAAGAAAAGTTTGCTTTGGATGAGATCTCCTCCTTAGCAAGAACAACAAGTATTATCAGCAGCTCTCAAGAGTACAATCAGAAAGTAATGTCCTCCAGTAAGTTAGGAGAAACATAAGTAATGTGTGACAATTAATGGATATTAACCGACATGATACATATCTCTATGATGTCATCACCCTCGCTGATCTGCACCCTAATCTGCTCTGTCAACTATTTATAAGAGATGGAGTTTCAGTTAAAACACTGTGAGAAGCTGTGGTTTATGTACCTCTCTACCATGCATTTATGCCTTGACCCACAGTGGACCAACTTAATGTACCATTAAGAGTTGCAGCACTTTAGAAATAGATTATAGGACTTTTTTTTACAAAATTCTTGTTTTTTGTTTGCTTGTTTTTTGTTTTTTTGTTTTTTTGGTTTTTTTTTTGCAAAATATGGGTCTATTCGTGGTGGTCTCTGGCTTGAGATCCATTGGTCTAAATATCCTCTAAATATTGAATAATGTATTTACTAAATCCTTTCCTTTTTCTGAATGTTAAAGGCACTTTCTCCATTTGATCTTCAATGCTAACAGTGGAGAGAATAGAAATGGAAAAGGCTAAATCATAATTGTAAAGCTGCTCTTTAGGATGGTATGAAGGTTGGAATGGTGTATTCACTGGGATATGGGCACATGTGGACAAAATCCCAACTGGCACCAAAGCAACAAAATTAAACACAGCTTGGAAAAACATGCTGTATTAGCAACCGGCCTTTCATCCCAGACAGTGAAAATCAGGACTATCCAACCATGTACCAAGAGAGGCTCTCACAAACCCTTAGCAGGATAGACTATGAGTCAGATGCGGTATGCCTGGTAAGCCTTATAGCACATCATCAGGGATAAAGGCATTCCTCCCACGTCAGCGAATTGAACACAAAGTGATTCACTAAGTAGAGAAAGCAATATGCATTAGCCCACTGCTAACAGTTATAACCTAGCCACAATCCCAAAGCCGTAGTCCCAAAGCTACCAACCAGGTAGACAGGAAAAAACAGCTTTTTTTCTTTAATCTCTTAAGGCTGTGAGCCATTCGGCTATTGCTGGGTCAGGAAGACTGAGACAGTTAAAAAGCCTTCTAGATACACATGCAAGCTTGGGTTTGACCACCCAATTTATTACTTTAACTTGTAGTGACAAAGTATACATACAGCTGAAGATTTGTGAACAGTTCTGAAGTTTGTTACTAAAAGCTGAACCTCTCTAGCCTCTAATCTGTTTTCCTTGCAGCAATTATTTTTTAAAGTAAAAATATTTTTATTAGCATGAAGTTTTTTACAAATTTAACCATAATCATCATGTTAGAGCCAATTTAGCTATATATCCTTCCACTCTGCTGGAAATACTCATTCTTAGATACTTGATCTTTCAAGAACAACTTTTCCCCTGAAATTCCCTATCCCAGCATACAATCTATCAAAGAAGTGATCCCAAATAGCTATTTTCTATATTATCTAGAATTCATTGCCTCCTTGACTAGTATTCCCTCTAAAATTTTAACCACACAATACACTGGCAGTAAGCTCTAACACTCTACCTATCTCTCTAATATATTTCTCAATGAAAAATCACCTGTCAAAATATTTTTTCTTCTTTACAGTAGTGATTACTTAAACTGACCCTCTCAAGAATCCCAGTGGCTAAACCCCAGCCAACTATCCAAGCCCAGTCATGAAAACCTCATGCTGCAGGTTCAAAGTAACAGAAAATCCTCATTCCCATCCTTGCCACAACAATTGTTGTGAGGGGCCCTGCCAAAATCCAGAAACCCTCTCCAGGGTCATAAACTCAAATGCCCTCAGGGACCTGGCAGAGAATTTACCAGAGTGAAGCAGGCAGGTCTGAGTGCATAAGCCCATGTCTGTGTGAGAAGTGGGGACCGTGGCCAGCTGGGGAAGGAGAGCCACTGCTCAGCTCCAGCCCGCCTGCTGCCATGTGCAAATACAGGCCAGGTGTGGCCAGAGCTTTGGATGTTTTTTAGATAAGCCAGAGAATCTGCAGTGCTGCATAAAATTTTTGAATCTTCAAATACAGATTCAATTTTTTAAAAGACAATACCTGTCTATGAACCAAATCCAGCAAGTTGCCAGCTTTCTATCCCTGCCATAATTCTACCACCAGTCACATGAACAACAGTCAACTGACCCTATTCCTTGCTTCCTATTAATACTAATGGTCCCCAATAACTATTAAAGATTTCTTTACATGTTAGAAAATGGGTCATATAAAAAATAGTGTCAGGACAAAAGAAGCCTTTTATAACAGATAATCAAGAAATTTGACTTACACTAAAAACAACCAAAACAACTAACTTGACTTCCACCAATAACACTACTACTGCTGCTATTACTATTGCCACCATTTACTGAACACTTGCTATGTGCCACGTATTCTGCTAAACACTTTATATATAAATAATATGGTCTCTCCCTTTTATTCCTTTCCTTCTATAATCTATTCACCATGCAGCCTTCTGAAAGATCTTCAAAAATATGGTATCACTTTTCCCTGCTTAAAATCCTCCACTGGCTTCCCATTGCTCTAAGAATAAAATACAAACACCTTATCATGGCTTTCCATGATCTGACACCCACATCCACCACCCAACACTGGCTTATATGTACCCAATACCATGGCCTTCTGGCTGTGCCACAGATACACGGGTCTCTTCCCAACTTCCCAGCTTACACTCATTGGTGTTTTGGCCTAGACTGCTCTTCGTCAGGCTTCGGCATGGCTGGTTCCTTCTCATAAGTCAAGTCTCAGCTCAAATATTGCCTCCTCCCACAGACCTTCCCTCACCAGCCCATCTACAGCAATCCCCTACCAATTGCTTTCATAGCACTCCAGTTTGTTTTCCTGTCATTTATCAATGATATATCATCACTCACTCAAATTACTTTACTCACTTGTTTACTTGCTTATTGTCTGCCATCCCACTAGGATGTAAACTACCCAAAGCAAAGAGCCTTGTCAGACCTATTCATGGCAATGTTACAAGCACCTAGAATCTAACCTGCCACTTCCAAAGTCAACCATTACCTCCTAAATGAAAAGAAAAATTTAACCATTTATCTGATGGCATTATTCACGTTGTGTTTTATTCGTGTCTCAAAACCAGAAGCATTCCACTTATCCACCTTTTCAGTCTAAATAGCAAGCAGAGTTTAGGGTTGTTTTAAAAAAAAAAAAAATCCAAATCCCTTCAAAATGACACAAGATGATATAATTTTGATCAAGAAATAAAACTTGTTAAAGACTGGGTTTAGAGTGTCTCTCTCTTTTTTTTTTTTTTTTTTTTTTTTAACAACTTACCTCTTTCTCTCTTTCATAGTCCTCTTTGTCATATTCCTCATCTTCATTTTGCGCTGGTAGTGCCACACTGCCAAAGTCTAATGACATGGTCATCCTATGGGAAGGGGAAGATGTTTGGTTTCTGAATATTCCATAAAATCTCCCCAGAACAAACTACATAAGAGATGCCATACATACACAGAGTGAAAAGACAGAAACAGACTGGGAGAAAATATGTATAACTCCATTATGGCCAATACAAATAATTGCGATTCATAGAAAACAGCTATATGACAGCAATTCATGGAAAAGAAAAAATGCAAATCGGTAATAAAACTACGAATAGACCTTTCTAGTGGTCTGAAAAGTATAAGTTAAAACAGTAAGATTTTTTGCCCACATATAAAATAAGATGACAATAGTAATAAACTAGAAATGTGCCAAATGTAAAAATCTTAAGCTCAAACAAAATTTCAAATGTGATATATTAAACATGGCACAGGCAGTACCCTAATTGCTTCATTTTTTTTTAATATCAGAAATCCAAATATCATGCTTTACAAGAAGAGGGCCCCTAAATCTGCTACCCAGAAACCATTTACAATTCAGTAAATGCCATAGAGCGCGCAACAAAATATAAGTCTTAAATGTCCTCCTCTTAAGCTTGATAAAATCAGGTTCTGGCAATACACTAAGGAAAAACAGAAGTGAAGGCTGTGAAGCTCCACCACTGTGGACTTCCAATTCCAAAAGCAACAGCAAGAGTTCCCTGGGGAGCAGTCACTGCTGCGGCAGAAGCAGCAGCAGGAAATGGGTTTTCAACTACTTACAGTCAAAAAAGCTGCTGCTGATTTAAATTATACTTAGGGATCCTGACACTACACATAAACCCCTTAGAACTTCAAAGCTCTGAACAATCCCAACAAAAAAAAAAGTAGGCAGGTGTCTTCAATTACCTGGCCTAACACTGCCCTCCATTCAGTCCACTGTCGTTCATGCCAATGAAACGCACTTGGATGTGAGCCTGAGCCACAACTCATTCACTACATCTTTCAAGCTCTAAAATGTCATTAAATTGGAAGTAAAATCAGAAGCATAGAGACCCAGCAATCCAAATGCATTTTACCATAAAGAACTTAGCTCCCTCATCTTAACAGGTAAGAACTGTATCACAAACTTTTGTGGAAGCCAATAGCTCTAGAGTAGACAATACCCCATTTCATCAGATCTAAGATGTCTTTGATTCTATGATGCAGTTCCATTTGTAGCAGTAGGAACAAGATGTAGGCAATCAAATTATGACATAACATTAATTTTAGGATGCAGTCTATGTTGTAGATATTAAAGTGTGAAAAGAAAATGTGCAAGCTAGACTAGATGAATATGGTATTAAAGATTAACACACATATGAATTTCAGTGGTGAAAATCCCCCTATGTCAAGTTTTTGTTTTTCAAAGACTGAGTTATGTTTCTTGGCCAACCTCAAATTTGCTGTCTACCTTCTAATCCCTTCCTCTCTGGTCCTTACACCCAACCCGTCCCTTTCAACTCATATCAACTCAGACTCTTTACATCAACTTAAAAACCCTCCAGCCTCTGCTTCTCAGACCACACCTACTCCTTTCTACCCTTGTGCCAGGGCTAAAGGGGGAAGAGACATGCATATTGAGGAAAATAAATCTAAGTCCATCTATAAGATGCCTTTTGTATATCAACATAAGATGAAGATATGAGTATGGTAAAGAGCCTATAATATGAAATGGTGAGGAAAAAACACACAATCACAAGTCTCTAGATTTTTTTTCTACTACTGCAAATGGACTTAATAGCGTAGAGAACACTATATATGAATAATGAAAATACTAGCCCAATTAAATCCCATCTCCTTAAAAGAGATGAAATTAAACTGGACCTTAAAGACATTCCTGAATCCTCCAGGCAGAAAAAATCCTTTCTGCTTCTGAATTCTGTGTCTTCTACCTCTCTTTCATTTAAATACAAATACAAGACAAAATACGGAATTTGGGTTAATTTCTCCTGAAGTTAGAGAAAGGAGGTTTGTTCCAATCCTTTATTAACCTGCCATCAACTGATGTTGATTATTGAAAAAGAACATTAAGATTTATAAGAGCCTATTGCTAAAAATGTAGCTACTAATATTTTAAATACAGGGCTACTTTTTCTCAGATAACGAATACTTACGTTATTGTTTTTAAAGTAAAGAGAATGTAAAATATCAAAGCATATATCTTTAATGTTATTTTAAATCCAAAACATGGCATTACCAAAGTCTCCCCCACTGAAGAAAAAAAGGTATAAGTTTTCCTTATGAGAACTATAAACTATGAAAGGCTTTAAGAAATGATTTCAGATATAAAGAGAAATCTGATCAACTTACGTGGTTAAAAATATATATACTGAAAAGGTAATACATATTTTAAATGAGACTAAAATAAAAGCTAATACTTTAACTTATTAATCACCACTCATTATCACTGCTACCAGAGACTTTAGTATAATATTCAGAACAACAAAAGAGACAGCTTTAAAAAAAAAAAAAATAGCAAGATAGCAAACCCAAAAGCCATAAAGAAAAATGTGATGGAAACCTAACCACAAAAAACAAAACTTTGTTTAAGGCAAAAGACATCATTAACAAGTCAAATATTGTGTATGAAAAAATACAGCCAGGCGCTGTGGCTCAAGCCTGTAATCCCAGCACTTTGGGAGACCGAGGCGGGAGGATCACGAGGTAAGGAGATCGAGACCATCCTGGCTAACATGGTGAAACCCCGCCTCTACTAAAAATACAAAAAAATCAGCCGGGCGTGGTGGTGGGCGCCTGTAGTCCCAGCTACTCGGGAGGCTGAGGCTGGATAATGGCGTGAACCCGGGAAGCGGAGCTTGCAGTGAGCCGAGATCACACCACTGCACTCCAGCCTGGGCAACAGAGCGAGACTCCGTCCCCCAAAAAAAAAAAGAAAAGAAAAAGAAAAAAAAGAAAAAATACACCACTAACAAAGTCCAGAAAAATGAGAATCAGAAAAATATTTGCAAAGCACCTGACAAAGTCCCAATATAAAATTCTTAAAAAGACAGACAATCCAATATAAAATTGGGTGACTGATATGACAATTTATTTTAAAAAGTGTAAATCAATTAGTTTGAAAAGATGCTTAAGCTCGTGATGTTTCAAAAAAGTGTCATTTAAACAACAATATGCCACTTTCAACAACCACTAGATTGAAAAAAAAAAAAATTATCACCCAGTGGTGACTATTTTGTATTTTGTATGGCTCATGAGTTGCTGGTGAAAATATGAACTGCTAAACCATCTTGAAAACTATCAAAATTAATATATTGAAAATGAACATTTGCACTAGTAAAATTATTTTTGAATTTGTCATACTATACCACTAGTAAAAATAATGAAAATTTTCTATATCTATTGACTCAAGGCTGACCACTTAAGAAATCAAGATGCAGAATAAGTGTACAGTATGTTTTGGTTTTCTTTTTCAGTAGCAGTCTGGTAGACTTTCTTCCTAGATAACTTTTTCTGAACCCTTAATAAGACTACAAAAAGTATGTCCTGTTGTTACACTCAGATGGATGCTCTGACCCAGCATTTCTTTCGTTGTCCCTGATTTTCTCTGCCCTCCTTGCAACAAAACCAATCAGTGTTTATTTAGACAAAAGATTACAAAGCAAAAGTAGTATTGTTTTCGCCTCATCTAATAAACTATAAGCACCCTGAAGGCAGAATTAAAATGTATCTACCCGCTTGCACATGGTAGGCACATAACAAATATTTGTTGACTGAATATGATACAGGCATGTTACCTTATAGGAATTCATTATTTCAATAAAATTTTATTGAATACCCACTGTGTTCCAGATCACATCCTAGATACATCTAAAACATGGTACCAGCCATGAGGAGCTCACTGTCTCTGCTCATCCTCTCTTAGAGCCACTGATATAAACCGTTACAATAACATATTGTAATAAATTCCGTAGTAGATGAAAGTACAAAGCACAAATTAACTTTTCCTAAGAAGAAAGGATAGTTTAGAGAATTTTTACAGGAAAAAAAGAGCTTTTAGATTAGAAATAAATCTTAAAGGACACAATATGGCTATAACTGGCTCTAAGAATGAGGGCACTCATTCAGATAACCTGAGCTCAATTCTGGCTCTTTTATTTATCAGCAGTGCAGTCTTGAGCAAACCGTTTCTGCCTCTTCGTTAATGAAATGGGGGTGGAAACAATACCTACTTCAAAGATTGATTCTGAGGATTCACAAGATAATACATGTAAAGTAATTAGCACTATGTACCAATCAATACATTCTAGTTTTATTATCATTATGACATTATTACTGATGAATAGGAGTCTGACAGCTACCGAAGAGGTTACGGGAATAAAGAGGATTTCGCATATCTGAGAAAAGGTGAATGTGCAGCCTATGAGAAATGTCACTTCAAATAATGCAACCTCCTATGGAACAAAAATGCCACCCTCCTTCAAGATGCCCTTCCAAGCCTGTTCCCACATAGAATAAGCCACTCCTTTGCACTTTCAGACTGTATGTCTTATGCTTTTCTTATGGCTTCTACTTTAGCGTCTCTTTAGTTGAGTGCATTCACCTGTCTGGGGAGTGCATGTTCATTGTCACGCACTATGAAGGTATATGGTGATAACAGGCTTAAATCAGACTCGAGTTCATGACTACGATATAGAAAGGGTTATAAACCCCCACAAAAGGGGTCTCTAAGAATTGCACTGGGAGTTGGGAAATTCTACTTACTTGCTGACATAACTCGCCTTCTAGAATGGAAATAGCCAGAGCACACAGCTCGGTTTAGACTTGCAACACCTGGTGGAGGCGCCCTATTCATTCATTCAACAATTTACCAAGCACTGTTCAAGATTACAGTTTAACGGGACGTGATGGAGGGAAAGAAAATAGACATAAAAACAAATGATCATGACATCTTGTGATCAGTGCTAATGACAGCACTTTGGACAAATTGATTTAAGTTGCTCAGAGAGCGGAGCGAGTAATGCTAATACACAACAGGCATCCACAGGCTAAGCGAATGACCTTGAGGAACTGTTTGGCGTCAGCTACAGCACTACAAACATGACCAAAGCCACACGGGGCCCATAACCCAGGACTGCTAGTTTTGGGAGCCAGCGTCACTTGTACTCGGTCAACACACGTGCACACAGCACCTACTGTGAGCCAGGAGTAACGCCAGGGTGACCAAGGTGGGGTCCGCAGAGTAGGGTCTCGGGGCGACCCCAGCAGTTTGGAAACGAGGCGGGCTTCCCATATGTCGCTTCTAAATAGGATATTGGAGGAATGAAGAGGTCTAAATGACACGTTAAAGGTAAAAGCTGAGCCCGCAACATGCGGGCAGTCCACCACCGCGGGATTTGGGGAGAGGGCAGGTCAGCCCCCGGGGAACCCTCAGCCAGGATCCCGAGGACCCCGCAACTCCTCTAACCCCAGGTCCAAGCCCACCCGTGAATCAGAACTCACCAGAGCCCACGGAGGCTGTTACCGCGAGGAAACTCTAGCCCTGGCGGAAGAACAACTTCTAGCAAACCCCCTTACCCTGGTTCTAGTCCACTAGCTCCTTCCTAGTCACAACCGAACCCACGGGACGGAGGCCCTTAAGGAGCAGTCGCCTCCTTCAATCGCCGACTAGAAGCTCGCCCGGTGGGCGGAGCCGTGCCGGCTCGGGGCAGAGCGAGGAGACAGGAGTCTCCGCCTTCCTCAAGCTTGGTTGAGAAGTCCGCCTGCAGTTGCAAAGCACGGCTGTTTGAAAGCGGGCGCCAGAGGTGGCGGGAAGCTCCCCCTGTGCGCCCATTGGTGAATTCGTGAGCCAATTACGAGGAAGTTACTCTGGAGTGGGCGGGCTGATCGGTTGCCTAGAGACGCCGAGGCGCTTTGCCCGCTACCTTCGGCCAGGGTGCACCGGCCTTACCGGGACCCCTTGCCCCTTTGGTAGCGGAGACTGCAGAGATGACTCGTGCCTCCTACGCTTCAGCACACAGAATCCCGCAGATTCCCCACCGAACTCTTGCCTTAGAGGTTTTTTACATTTGCCCTTCTTGTTTTCTAAGGCATCTGCTTCCCCATTACCTAACAGCCTTAGATGTTCTGCTTTGTCTTCTATCTTACTAGGTGCCGCTTTGTTTACATTTTTGCTTCTTTAAACTGATAAGATGGCACATTTGTCCACGTGTCTGTTCACTATTCTAATTTCCTCGGGTGTAAGTGTTCTTGTCGCTTAGGTGTATATTATTAACCTGCCCCTAAAGACAGCGCCACCCAGTCCTCAGTGAAGCCCAGCACTGTGTCTACCTTCTCTGGCTGAAACAGTTCCAGTGAATAATAAAGGAATTGGTGGCAGCAGGTTCACATATCCTTTCAACTCTTTCCCATGTGTACTGGCGTGGAGTAAAATGGCTGTTCGAGGCTCTTCATAATGTGGCTAATTTTCCTTTGCTACTTAACCACCCACCCCCATGCCTACACTGACCCCTGTAACCCCATAAACTGGTATAGGGTTTGGCAAATAACAGGTAATTTAATCCACTGTAATAGAATGAATGAAATCACAGTCTGAGCTAACAATGGTTCCCAGAGCGCTTTTTTTGTTTCACCTGCTGTGAAAGCTGTTTCTTTCACCTGCATTGCCTCTACCTTACTTCTCCTCCTACTTAGTTTTCGAGATAGACTATCACCTCTTTTGAAGCCTTTCATGATACACACTCCCTCACTTCGCAGAAATGATCTTTCCCACCTCTGTACACAGTGTATCCTATATATCCCATTATAGTTCTTATATCTACTGTAAGTTTTTGTGTGTCTGTTACACTCAGTATAATGTGAATATCTTGAAGTACTCACTTTACTTCTTGGGTATCTAACATGTTTCATGACCCTGGTAGGCACTCAAAACAATTACGTTAAATGAGTAAATGAATAAATGAACAAATAGATGAAGATTTTGGCAGGGGGGGGCGGGCAGTAAAAGCAAATAAAAGGCATTCAAGTAAATGGCATTTGTTGAATCCGAGCCAAGGCATCTTAGTGAGAATCAAATGCACTTTTCACTTCTCACATCCCACTGAAGTCGATTGGCAAACTTCTGTGCTGAGGGTTATAATGGAGTGCTGCAACAAGAATGCCAGGTGATCCCCATGCACAAACAACTGCTTCTTAGAAGGATGAAAGCATAAAAGGTGTCAGGGGAAACACAGGAGGAGGCAGTGTTTATAATCCTTTACACAGTGCTTTACAGATTGGTAAATTATTTCACAAGCATTATCTCATTCGGTTCTCACTACAACACTGTGGGGGGGCCTAGGTATTCCTACCCCATTTTCCAGTTGAAGAAACTTACATAAAAATAAATTAAGTGACTTGTCCAAGGCTACACAGCTAATACAAGGCAGACAGAATTTGAAACCAGGTCCTTTATCTCCAAACCCAGAGCTCATCACTACATACAAAATACTTTAGTGAGCCTAGTATATATGTGACAAAGAGGGAAAATAAAGAATAAATCAACCTCCCATCTTGCCATGCCTCTAAAAATAGTTTTTAGTGGAGTTATGGATATATTCGACTAAATTTTCTTTGACCACGTATCCTGTTTAAGGATCCTGTTTAGCCTAGGTGCAGGGTAGGACTCCTATGCTCAAGGTACCAACACTTTGAGTTACAAGGTCCTTACATAGAAAGATAAATAATAACAAAAAATGTTTACTAAGTGTAGTAAGAATAGGCAATAATTCTAGGGAAAGTGAACACCTAAGGATGAATCTATCAAGGCAGGTTCGAGGAAGAAGAGGAGGAGAGAGCTCAACAGGCCAGTTGATTGGCATGAGTGAAATTTGAAGGCCAGACAAGCAAAAGTGCAGGAATCTTAAATTTAGAGGTAAGTCTGGAGAAGAAGGCAGGAAGGAGGTAGTCCATAGAAGAGCTTTAAGCCTGGGAGAATAGGAAAGGCATTCTACAGAGGTCAGGTAATGGTGTGCACATCTGAAGAAACACAAGCAGACAGAGGCATTCTGGGATAACAAAGGCAAATGTGGGGGAAGAAAGTAAAACTGCCAAAGATCTCAAATGCGGGACGAAAGGGTATTTGTGAAACGTTTGCTCCATGTTTGCCTTGCATGTTTTAAATGGGCACACCTATGAGCTGGGTGAGACATTTCAAGGGAAAATGTCGCATTATTGATGAGATGGGGTCCCTCCCACTAACAAGCATTTATAAAAGTAAAGCTAAACCATCATTTCTCCTTTTTCCTCCTTTTTGGTGTCAAAGCTATCAGGTCAAAGCAATGCCACCACAGGAGTGCTATCCAAAGTGCTATCATCAAGGAATACTATCCTCAAAGGAACACAGAACTTAGAGTAAGAAGATCTGAGTTCAAGTCCCAGCTCTCCTATCTACTAGCATTGTCCATAACAATTTAACACTCAAAAGCCTCAACGTCCTTACCTGAAAATTGGGATGATAATACCCACTTCTCAGGATTGTGGCAAAAAAAAGCAAAACAAAAGAGAGATTGTGTGAAACAGCTTTTAAATGTAAAAATATTATTTTCCATTGTGTTTCTATGTACTATGGCTTATTGGACTAGAGTACACACGGGGGTCTGAGGTAGTTTTCATCCTTCAATCCAATCACGTTGACACTCAGTATTAGCTATCACAAGCACCGTTTGTTGAAATGGCTAGCCTTTATCTATTGAGTTGCTTTACATCTTTGTCAAAAATCAGTTGGACATATTTGAGTGGTCTGCTTCTGGGTCCTCCATCTTGTTCCATTAACCTATGTATCTATTCCTCCACCAACATCAATACAGTCTTTAAAATGATATAATGTCTTAAAATCAGATGACTCCTCCCACCTTGTTCTTTTTTAAAATTGTTTTAGCTATTCTATTTCCTCTGCCTTTCCACATACATTTTAGAATAATCTGTATCTACAAAAATCTTGCTGAAAGTTTGACAGGAAGTCTGTATATCAATTTGGGGAAGTTGACATCTTTCTTATATTGAAGTTTGTAATGTATGAACACAGTATGCTCTCCATTTATTAGATCTTCTTTGATTTCCTTCATCAGCATTCTGTCATTTGCAGTGTGTGTCTTGTACATATTTTGTTAGGTTTACATGCATGTCCTTTTTAGCAGCTGTAAATAGTATTACATTTTTAATTTTGTGTCTATATGTTCATTGTTAATATATAGAAATGCAATTTAATTTTGTATGTTTATCTTGTATCCTCTAAGCTTTGCTGAACTTAGTTCTAGGAGGGATTTTTTGGTCATTTTTTGAATTTGGGGATTTTGAGGGTTTTTGTAGATCCTTGGAATTTTGCACATAAACAATCATGTTATCTGCAAATAGGGACAGTTTTATTTCTTCTTTTCTGATCTGTATACCTTTTATTTCCTTTTCCTGTCTTATTGCACTGGCTAGAACTTCCAGTACTATATTCACAAGAATAGTGATAATAGATATCATTGCTTTGCTCCTGATTTTAGAGGGAAATGACTCAGGCCATGATTTTAAGTATAATATTAGTTAGCTGTAGTTTCTTTGTAGATTTTTTTTTAAGACAAGGTCTCACTTTATTGTCCAGGCTGGAGTGCCAGGGCACAGCTATGGCTCACTGCAGTCTTGGCCTCCCAGGCTCAGGTGATCCTCCCACCTCTGCCTCTTGAGTAGCTAGGACTACAGGTGCATACCAACACACCCAGCTAATATTTTTAAAATTTTCTGTAGAGATGGGGTTCTGCCATGCTGCCCAGGCTGGTCTCAAACTCCTGAGCTCAAGCGACTGCCTGCCTTGGCCTCCCAAAGTGTTGGGATTATGGGTGTGAACCACCAAGCATGGCCTCTGTAGATGGTCTTTATTTTTAGTTTACTAAGAATTTTTATCATAAATTGATGTTGAACTGTATCAAATGCATTTTCGGCACCAATTGATATCATGTGGTTTTTCTTCTTTAGCTTCTTAATATAGTGGATTACAGTGATTGATTTTCAAACATTGAACTAGCCTTGTATTCCTGGAATTAACCTTAATTAGTCATATTATGGTACATAATTCTTTTTATATAATGGGGAATACTCCTTGATAATATTTTGTTAATGATTTTTTATCATATTCATAGAGATTTCATCAGTAGTTTTCTTTTTTTTTGCTGTTTTTGTCAGTTTTGATGTCAGAGTAATTTTACCTTCAAAATATGAATAGAGAAGTATTCCCTTCACTTCAAGTTTCTGGAAGCAATTGTATAGTATTAATGTTATTTCTTCAAATGATAGAATTCTCCAATGAAACATCTTAACCTGGAATTTCTTTGGGGGAGGTAATTGTGAATTCAGTTTTCATAATAGTTATAAAGTTATTCAAATGATCAACTTCATATTGGCTAAACTGCGGTAGTTTGTACTTTTTGAGGAATTGGTCTATTTCATCTAAGTTGTTGTCAAATTTATATGTGTAGAACTGTGTGTGGCATTCCCCTATTATTCTTTTGATGTTTTCAGAGTCTGTAATGATAAATTCTCTTTCATTCACAGACTAAAACCACTTGTCCCATTAGTAAGACTATGGCAAACTACAGACAATTCATTTGGAACACTAATATGTCGATATTTAAATATTTTCCACAGATGCAGATGGTATATTTCACATATGTTTGACATAGTGATTTCATATTATAATTTTTGTCGGTCTATAATTCCAATCATAAAAGGTAACAGGGTCAGGTTTGTTACTTTTCCATATATAATTACAAGTAATAAAATGGCAAAATTAGTAGAAGGAATTGCAAGAAACATGAAGGTGGGATTAAAAGGATCTCTGTAAGATTGAAATGCATTTGAAGTTGTTCTTGAGCAAAATAACCAATGCTTCAAAATACAGCTTGAGTTTTAATAATAATAACAAGTTGACATTTTTGCTGTAATTCATTTATGGTTACCTGAAAATCTGTACTTATTTCTCTGCAAATTAGCTTTGCCTTCCTGGCTAACCCAAAGCCACTCTAATGTTTTTAGAAGCTTGACTCTCTTCAAAGTCCTCTGTGCTGGATGTACTCCATTTATTTGCCCTTCCAGATCTCCCCCTCTAGTCTTTTCCATCCCCTCTGTTCCCAGGAGGCTGACCTCTAGAACTCCATCAAGGAGCTCCCTTGCTCTCTGTCTTCAAGTTGCTTGGGCCAGTGGACAATCCCAGCAGGAAATAGGGGGAACAGAAGAATGTTGGGTTATTAATATCCCTCACTGCCTCTTAGTTGAGTCAGCAGGGCTGACTGCATTCCTCCACTACAGGCCACAGCTCCTAAAAGGCAGCCCTTGCACACAGCTCCCTCTCCAGATTCGGTTAGCTGTTCTTTCCCTTTTTCCCTTAATTGGCCCCAGGGCACTGCATTCTCCCTCCTGATTTCCCTAAACTCTGTCCACACGTTTGTAAATAGTCCCTTTATTAAACTCACCTTGAATTATCCAGTTTGATTGAATCAATGTGTTTCCCTGATACATTTTACAAATGACAGTTTCCAAATCCCAAACATCAGACATATTCTGTCAATTGTCACAAAGCAATAATCATTTATTTTTTAAAGTCATTTACAGGTATTTGTAGGCAAATGGATTTCCACTTGAAGACAGATAAAGAATGTGAGATTAAAATAGCATGCAGACATTCCTTTTATTGTTTCCTTTTGTTTTAACTGTGTCTGTGGTATTTTTAAGTGCCGTATTTAACTACTATACTATTACAGTCAAATACTGATTATCCATGTGTACTGCTGACACCATTTACAGTCATTGCATCTATTTGTATCAGGAACTCTTGCTACCAAGTTAATACTCTGCTCAGCTAGACTGAGACCACAGCCCTGCTCTGTGTCGGATAAAAGTGGTTAGACTACCCATACATTTCTAATGTCTATACCCATGCTGATCCCCTTTTTAAGGACAAATGATCAAGACCTAAGGTATATGGAAAACTGGTGAAAAGTACATTAATTCTAGTTGTATAAGAGGAAACAAATCCATCTAAAAAGTTAATGGCAGTAGAAATAAAAATCATAAGCCTTTACAGTAAAATATTAGAGTATGCTTGGTTTCTAATGATTTCTATCCAAAAGAAGTTCTATTTAAAACTTAGCAAATATATCACAATCACAAAGACTAAGTTGTATCTACATAGCCAAAATGAAATGGAGTTAAGGCAATATCCAGATAACTCAAGATTTCTTAAAACAGACAAAAAACACACCAAAAAAAAAAAAAAAAACCATTTTTCTTGCAAAGGCAAGAAAAGGACAGAAGTAGTTTTCTGCTACTCAAACCAAATCCACTTTTATCATCATTCCCTATATTATTCCAAAGTTTCAATGTTTTAGACCAAATGGTTTGGAGTCTCAATTTTGTGAATGTTGATCTCAGGTGTGCCATTCATTCTGTGAGTATGGACACAGATTACAGAAAAGCTTAATTTTTTACCTTAACTGTACAGACTGGTTATCAATAACGACCTCGAACAAATGAAAAACTTGCTTTGTAGAGACTTGTACTAAGTTAGGACTGAAGTAGTCCTCCAAATTCCCCTACCCCATTTAGCTCATTTTATTGCCAAGGAAACTGGAAACCAAACAGATTCAGCAACTTGCTGAAGGTAACAGTGATAAGCCTCAGCGTCATGCTTTTCTGTACACCATGCTTAATCACTCTGTTAGTTTATCAGTTGGTCTACATGTGGCAAATCTTTCCAAGTGCTTCATTCAATATGTTTTTTTTTTTCTTTCTGCATTTTGTCTGATCATATGTATACAAGGTGCTAAGGATGTGAGAAACTATGATTCAGTGTCAGCCAATCAAGAAGAAATTTTCCTATAATTTCAAATAAATTCTGTACTTTTACTAAGAATGAAACAAATTTGAATAGTAAATATGAAAAATACTGGTTTTGTTTGCCATCTTTTAAATCCAAGCACTCATGAGGTTTTTTTTTGTTTTTTTGTTTTTTGTTTTGTTTTGTTTTTTTATAGCAGGAAGAGGGGAAGAATATAATGAAATCAGAAATGACTCATAGATTTGGCCTCTTCAGCTTGTCACATGCTGTACCTGAACAGTCTGAATAGCAAACACTGAGAAATGCTAGGCTAGAGAATTTGGGCCCCAATCCTTTTAACCAGCAAATGGGACAGTCCAATGAAACAGACAGCCACGTGAGTGGCTTTTGATTTGATTCCACTGACATCCACACAGTTCAAATTCAATGTCATATTTATTTTAACATTGCAGTGAAAAACGCTACTAAACAGAAAATGTAATAAAGTCAATAAGGCTCAAGAAAAATGCTTATTTTTTGTAGCAAGAAAAGCTTTTTTTTTTTTTTTTTTTTTGGCAAATGGTTCTGTAGTCATAGAACATGAAGATACTTAGAATTAATCTCCCAATATGAAAATGTCCCCAAATTATCAAGTTGAAAGGCACATACCACTGCCCCAGCAGTTCATTCAAGTTGTCGTTAGCATGTGAAATTTTAGTTGTGCTTTTAGCTTGTGATCAATGCAATATGGCCTTAAAAAGTGACATCCGTGCATACATATAATTTCTTTTAAAATGACCAACCCTCTTCCTCTTTTCTGATTTTCATTACTGAAGATCAATTTTTGTTAGTTCTTCATTTGATAGAGGACCTGGTCCATGATGGTCTCGGAAAGATGCACTTCACAGTTTGTGCTCTATTTTATCTACAAACAAAGTTTCAATTATCTTTGTGTCCTAATACAAAATGGGGTTTCTTGAAATATCAGTGTGATGGTGCTTTAATACTGTCATTTGTTGGAATGCAAAAGTGCTGGATTATTATCTTTTCTCACTGGTTGTTTAAGGCTTACTTCACTTCCAGAAGAGATGATTGGCAAACTGTTATCCATATGGTATCTGATTAGGTGGCCGACGTTATCAAATACATGATCCTTGGTCCTCACCTTGAAAAAGAAGTACAAATATATTTAGGTTAAATTATAGTAGTTCTCCTGAAAGATATAAACAATCAGGGGGGAAATGCCAGATATATCCCTAAAGTAGACACTTTGCTGAAGAAAAGGTCCTTTTTTTTTTTTGTGGAGACAGTCTCACTCTGTCGCCCAGGCTGCACTGTAGTGGCACGATCTCGACTCACTGCAACCTCCGCCTCCTGGGTTCAAGCAATTCTAGTGCCTCAGCCCGAGTAACTGGGACTACAGGCACGTGCCACCATGCCTGGCTAATTTTTTTGTATTTTAGTAGAGGTGGCGTTTCACCATGTTGTCCAGGTTAGTCTCAAACTCCTGAGCTCAGATGCCCACCTTGGCCTCCCAAAGGGCTACGAGAAAAGGTGCTTTTAAATAGTTGACTCTGTATTCCCTGGTCAACGATTTCCTCGTTCCTCATTACCATTGTAAAGCAACCAACCATTCCAATAGGTTAGGAAAATGGTAGGCACTTGTTACCCAATCCAAATTTGCAATCAGCCTCTTTGCAGTATTATCGCTTGGTATATTCTGTGTTACTATCTCTATGACTATTTAACTGGTTTGCATACAAGCATGAATCCCAGGATTGTAATTATCTTCTGTTAACCACAGTGCTTCCATATCACCTTGTCCCTGTCGGAAGCAGGCCTTTCTGGAGAAGTCCTACCTCCTGCCTCTCTTTGGAGGCTCAGCATTCCTGTGTTCTCCAAGAAGCCTCCTCAGACCTTTCTAATAGGCATTCATGTCTCCTTCCCACAGACTTCATGGTAGCTGATTCACAGATATTTGTTGCATGGAACTTACTTTCTGTATGCCAAAGAAATTCAATTTTCTTATGGCATGCCTTCTATGGAATTCCCTTCCTAGTACCCTATGCATAGACAGAAGACGTACATTACTGTCCATTGTGGCTCCACCAGTTTGGTGGCCTGGTTATATATGTGCTCCTGTTTGGAGGGTGGCTAGTAACCATCCAGGAAAGGGAAGATATGCAACAAGGCAGCACCTTGTTATGTATTTCTGCTAGTTCTCCTACAAGGGATTCTTGGAGTTCTGTCCAGATGGTTTTTGTCATATTAAAATCATGCGTAATTACTGGAATAATTAACACAATTTGAATATGGACTATGACTTAGATAATAGTATTGTATAAATGTTAAGTTTCCTGATTTTGATCTTTGTACCATGACTGTGGAAGAGAATATCTCTGTTCTTAGGAAATACACATTCAAGGATTTACAGGAAAGGACACAATGGCACCAATTTGCTCTCCAATGGCTCCAAACCTCAAAGAGGTTTTCATCTCATTCCCATCCCATACCAGATCAGCTGACCAATCCTGCCATTCTATGTTCTTAATGCCACGTTACTCTGCCTTCTTCTTTGTATTTCTTCTGCCTCCATTTTGCCTCAGGCTTTCATTACTTTTTACCTAGAAGCCTCTAATTACTTTCTCTGTCCCTGGTCTTTCCCGTTCTCTTTAATCAATCCTGTATACAAGTGTCAAATTAATCTTTCAAGTACAGAGATTGTAAACAGGCCACTCTGACCGAATGCCCCATACGCTTTAGTTTGCTAGGGGCTAGGATGGGGGAGGGAGGGTTATGCACAGAGAGTTTGAACCATTTTGAATTAAAAATAGGGAGATTTCCTATAAAACTCTGGTTTTATGACTTATTTGAAAAAAATAAAATCTGGTCGCACTGGGCCTCTGCTCTGCATGACAGCAATTGATTGGAGCTGAGTGGTGACTGCCCCCTTACACAGGATAGGTGCCTTTTTTTACTGTACCTTATGCTCGCTCTATCCCCTGCCCAGCTTTATTCACTTACAGTACTGGCCTAGCCCTGCAAACACTTGTGTTTGTAACCTCACCCACACAAGATTTTTTCCTTGTGGTAAGAAACATATAACATGAGATCTGTTATACATGTATTTAACAGATATATATATATGTATTTATAATATAATTCAATTAGTCAAGGATTCGTTTTATTTATTTATTTATTTATTATTTATTTATTTTTGAGACGAGTCTTGCTCTGTTGCCCAGGAGGCTGGAGTGCAGTGGCACCATCTTGGCTCACTGCAAGCTCCGCCTCCCGGGTTCACGCCATTCTCCTGCCTCAGCCTCCCGAGTAGCTGGGACTACAGACGCCCGCCACCTCGCCCAGCTACTTTTTTGTATTTTTAGTAGAGATGGGGTTTCACCGTGTTAGCCAGGATGGTCTCAATCTCCAGACCTCGTGATCCTCCTGCCTCGGCCTCCCAAAGTGCTGGGATTACAGGTGTGAGCCACTGCAACTGGCCAATATATGTGTTATATAACAGTTAACAAGACTGTACACTTAACAGATTTTTAAGTGTACAGTACAGTCTTGTTAACTGTTAAGTACAATGTTATACAGCAGATCTCTGGAACTTTTTCATCTTGCATGAATGACTGAAACTTTTACCCATCAAACAGCAACTACCCATTTCCTTGAGAACATTATAGCATGGGACAGGATTGCCTTCTTTTCTATGGTTGTTCTATAGTGTTCCACTGTATGGATATACTATATTTTCTTTATCCATTAGTTCTTTGGTGGATCTTTGTTTTCACCTCTTGACTACTGTGAATAATGCTGCAATAAACATGGGAGTGCAAATATCTTTTCAAGATCCTGCTTTCGGTTATTTTGTATAATTACCCAGAAGTGAGGTTGCTAGATCATATGGTAGTTTTATTTTTAATTTTTTGAGAAACCTCCAAACTGTGTTCCATAGAGGCTGCACAATTTTACACGCCCACCAATAGTGCACAGGGGCTCCAATTCTTCACATCCTTGCAAACACCTTTTATCTTCTTCCTCTTTTTTTAAAATAATGGCCATCTTAACAAGTGTGAGGTATTATCTCACTGTGGTTTTGATTTGCATTTTCCTGATGATTAATGATGTTGAGCATGTTTTCATATACCCGTTGGTCATTTTTTGGTCTTTTTGGAGAAATCTCTATTCATTCAAGTCCTTTGCCTATGTTTTAATTGGTTGCTTTTATTTTTTTGCTATCGAGTTGTAGGCGTTCCTTACATATTTTGGATATTAACTCCTTATCAGATACATTGTTTGCAAATAGTTTCTCTCATTCTGTAGGTTGCCTTTTCACTAAGCTGACTGTTTTCTTTGCTGTGCAGAAGCTTTTTAGTTTAACGTAATGCCACTTCTCCAGGGTCCCTTTTATTGCCTGTGGAAATACCACTTTTCCTTCTGCCTCTAGTTTCATTCCACTGATATGCGGCATGATGCCAGCCTCTTAAATTTGTCAAGACTTGTCTTGTTATCTAACATGATCTATTCTGGAGAATGTTTTGTGTGTACCTAAGAAGAATATGTATTCTGTTGCTGTTGGATGGAATGTTCTGTATATGTATGTTAGATCTATAGTGTTGTTCAAGTTCTTTTTTTCCTCATTGATCTGTCTGGTGGTCTATCCATTATGGAAAGTGGGGTGTTTAATCTCCCTACTATTAATGTTTTGCTATCTATTTCCCCCTTTAGTTCTGTCAATGTTTGCTTCATATACTTGGGTACATTGATGTGCATATATATTTATAATTATTATATCTTCCTGAAGAATTGATCCTTTTAACATTATATCATGTCCTTCTTGGTCTCTTTTGACATTTTGACTTAAAGTTTATTTTGTTTGATATAAGTATGACCACTCCTGCCCTCTTTTGGTTATCATTTTCATTAAATATCTTTTTCTAAACTTTCACTTTCAACCTACGTGTGTCCTTAAATCTAAAGTGAGTCCTTGCCAGGCGTGGTGGCTCATGCCTATAATCCCAACACTTTGGGAGGCCAAGGCAGGTGGATCACCTGAGGTCAGGAGTTTGAGACCAGACTGGCAGACATGGTGAAACCTCGTCTCCATTAAAAATATATAAATTAGCTGGGCATGGTGGCAAACCCCTCTGGTCCCAGCTACTCGGGAGGCTGAGGCAGGAGAATCACTTGAACCCAGGAGGCGGAGGTTGTAGTGAGCTGAGATTGTGCCACTGCACTCCAGCCTGGGCTATACAGCAAGACTCCATCTCAAAAAAAATAAAATAAATAAAATAAAATAAAGTGAGTTTCTTATAGATAGCATGTAGTTGGATCTTGTTTTTTTTTTTTAAATCAATTCAGTCACTCTATGCTTTTTGATTACAGAATTTAATATATTTACATTTAAAGTAGTTAATACTAGAGAAGAATTATTACCATTCTATTAATTGTTTTCTGAATTAAAGCTCTTTTTGGTCCTGTTTTTCCTTTCTTGCTGTCTTCCTTTGTGTTTCATTGATTTTTCCTAGTGAGTAGGCTTTAATTCCTTTATCATTTTGTTTTGTGTATCTTCTAGAAGTATTTTCTGTGTGGTTACCATGGGGCTGACATAAAACGTGGCTATAACAATCTATTTTAAACTGATAATAACTTAACTTCAATCACATACAAATACTCTACACTGTTATTTCTCCACACACAATTTTATGTTATTGATGTCACCAATTACGTTTTTAAAGTTCGTGTATTCATTAACGTATTTTATAGTTATATAGTTATTGCTGCATAATAACATTTTGGTTAACAACAGACTGCATATACAATGGTGATCCCATAAGATTATAATGAAGCTGAAAAATTCCTGTTGCCTAATGGCAATTGTCCTAAAGAATTGACTAATGAGTTGTTGGAACTGAAACAGGAAGGCATAGCTGAAGAGGAGGCAAAAGGAAAGGAAAGTGCAGGCAAAGAAAAAGAAGAAGAATCCCCTCAAAAATTAACAATAAAGAGTTTAGCAGAAGCTTTTTCAGACCTTAACAAGTTTCTTGAAAAGACTAAAAACATGGACCCCCAACACCAAAAGGTTTCCATTAATAGAAAAGAATGCTCATGTTGCATTATCTGCATATGAGCAAATCTATGATGAAAAAAGAAACAAAGCAAGCAAACTGCCATGGTCATATTTCTGAAAATAGTGACACTTTCTCAAGAGACTCAGGCAGGTCCTTTAGGAGATATTCTAGAATAAGGCATTGTTATCATAGGAGATGACAACTCCATGCAAGTTATTGCCCCTTGAAGACTGTGGAATAAAATGTGGAGACAGAAGACAGTGATATTGATGATCCTGCCCCTGTCTAGTGCTAGCCTAATGTCTGTGTTTCTGTCTATATTTTTAACAACAAAAAAGTTTAAAAGTAAAAAATATAAATAAAAAAATTTAAAATAGGGAAAACCATATAGAATAAGGATATAAAGAAAAATATTTTTGTACAGCCGTATAACCTATATTTTAAGCTAAGTGTTATTACAAAAAAGTCAAAAGATTAAAGTAATTTAAATGTTTACATGTTTACAAAGTAAAAAAATTACAGTAAACTCAAGTTAATTTATTATTGAAGAAAGAAAATTTTAAAAAATAAACTTAGTGTGGTCTAAGTGTATAGTATTTATAAAGTGTGCAGTAGTGTGCAGTAATGTCCTAGGTCTCTACATTCGCTCACCACTCACTCACTGGCTCACCTGGAGCAATTTCCAGTCCTGCTAGCTTCATTCACAGTAAATGTTCTATATAGGTGTGACATTTCAAATCTTTTATATCCTATTTCACTGCACCTTTTCTATGTTTACATACACAAATATTTACCATTGTGTTACAATTGTCTACAGTATTCAGTACACTAACATGCTGTACAGGTTTGCAACCTACAAGCAATAGGCTATACCATATAGCCTATGTGTTAGTAGACTATACTATCTAGGTTTGTGTACATATATTCAAAACTGTTTGCACAATGAAAAAACCATCCAGCAATGTATTTCTCATAACATTTCCCAATTGTTAAGTGATACACAACTTATTTTTCATACTTTTGTCTTTTAACTTCTATAACCAGAATTATTTACACACTGCCATTACAATATTACAGTATTCTGTATTTTTCTATATATTTACCTTTACCAGCAAGCTTTGTACTTTCATATACTTTCATGTTACTGTTTAGTATCCTTTTGTTTCAACTTGAAGGACTTTAGCATTTCTTGTAAGGCAGATCTAGTAGTAACAAACTCCTCATCTTTTGTTTATCTCAGAAAGTCTGTATTTCTCCTTTATTTTTAAAGGATGGTTTTGGCCAGGCACGGTGGCTCATGCCTATAATCCCAGCACTTTGGGAGGCTGAGGCAGGTGGATAACCTGAGGTCTGGAGTTCAAGACCAGCCTGGCCAACATGGCAAAACCCCGTCTCTACTCAAAATACAAAAAATTAGCCAGGTGTGGTGGCGGGCACCTGTAATGCCAGCTACTTGGGAGGCTGAGGCAGGAGAATCGCTTGAACCTGGGAGGCAGAGGTTGCAGTGAACCAAGATGGCGCCATTGCACTCCAGCCTGGGTGACAAGAGTGAAACTGGTCTCAAAAGAAGGAAAAAAAAAAAAAAAGAAAGGATGAGTAGTCTTGGTTGGCAGTCCTTTTTCTTTTAGCATTTTGAATATATTGAACCCACTGATAGTCTTATGGGGGTTATGATAAATGTGCTGATAGTCTTATGGAGGCTCTCTGGTACATAATGAGTCTCTTGCTGCTTTCAAAATTCTCTGTTTTTGACAATTTGATTGTAATGTTTCATGATGTGAATGTCTTTGGGTTCCTCATAGTTGGAGTCCATTGGTCTTTTTGAATCTGATGTTCATTTTCATCCCTTACTTGGGAAGATTTCAGACATTATTTCTTTAAATAAGCTTTCTGCCCCCTTTTCCTCTCCTTCTTCTCCTTCACTCTCTTCTCCTTTTTGAAATCCAATAATGCATAAATTGGTCTGCTTGATGGTATATCATAAATCCCTTAGGCTTTCTTCACTTTTTAAAATTTTGCTGTTGTTGTTGTTGTTCCTTTTTCTGAAGAATTTCAAATGACTTCTCTTTGAGTTTGCTATTTTTCTTCTGCTTAATCAAGTCTGCTGTTGAACCCCTCTAGTGAGTTTTTCAGTTCAGTTATTGTATTCTTCAGGTCCAAAATTTCTGTCTGCCTCTTTTTTATATTTTCTTTCCCTCTGTTGATATTCTGACTTTGTTCATGGATGGTATTATTGAGCTCATACAGCATCTTTACCACACTTATTTTGAATTCTTTGTCAGTTAATTCATATGCCTCTGTTTCTTTAGGATCTGTTTCTATAGATTTATTTTGTTTGTTTGGGCCATGTTTCCCTGATTCTTTTTGAGTTTCATAACTTTGTGTTGGGATCTATGCATTTGAAAAACAGCCACCTCTCTTTTTCCTTACAAACTGGCATCATACAAGGGAAGAATCACACCAACCAGCCCAAATAGAGGTCCTGGGGGTCTCTAAAATCTTCTGTGGGAGGATGTGACTTTTCTGGGCCTATGTGTTCAATTTTTCAATTACAGAAGTTTGCCAGTTTTTCAGGAACGTGTAATCTCTTGCTCCTTCTGATGTCTGTGGCACTGCAAGTTCTCTGGTTCTATAGCAGCAAGCCACCCCACTCTCCCTGTTCTCCGTGGTCACAGGCATCCAAGGTATGCCAGCTTCCTTTCAGTGCCCCAAGCGGCAGGACAGATAACTGGTTCATCAGGCATCCCTCCAAAAAGTTGGAATTCTGGACATACTTCACTCCCCTCCCTCCCTTCTGAAGGAGAACCTTCAAGTTGTGTACTTTCTCCTATTTCTAGTGAGGAGTGCCAGCTGCAGCAAGCTACCCTGTGCTCTTCTTTGTTCTCAGTGGCTCCTGGCATCCAAAATATGGCAGTACCATGAGCACTCTATGTGAAGTGAGACAGAAAGCAGTCCCTCAGGCAACCCACTGAAAAGCCAGAACATGGCATGCAAGCTCTACTCTTCTCTTTCCCCCATCCCCCCAAGGGAGAGGTCATGAGACATGGAATTCCTTCCTGACACTGAGCTATGCTGATGTGGGGAAGGAGTTGATGCAGATAAAGTGAAATTGTTCTTCTTACCTGTTTCAACATGACTGTTTTCAGCTCTATGCTCACCTGAGGTACTACAACTTTTGAAGTGAATTCTGTGGCTCTCATAAAGGTATTTTGGTCGATATAGGTTTGTTAATTCTTTGTTTCTGTTGGGGGAATGAGGGCTGGGACTTCCTATTCTGCCATCTTGCTGATGTCACCACTCACATGGGCTTTGATTGCATCATTTGTCTCAAAACTGCCAATGCCTCCCCACTGCCTGGTAAATTAGGCATTTCTGCCCCATATGGATGGCTCTAACGTGCCTTTCCCAGGATAATTTTCTGTCTACAGGCATCCTTTGCTACTGTCATTCATCTTCTCTTGGCTTAATACCATTCTATGACTCTGTCTGCACCTATGGTTCCTTCCCTATACTCCAAATGTCCCTCTTTTGAAATCTTGCCTTCTTTCAAGGTTTGCTTTACATGATGGACCCTATAAGGAGCCTTCTCAGTTTGCCTCAACCAGAACGACCTCTCTGTTCTGAGAAACACCATAATGCTTTGGTTGAACCGTTCTTATCTCATTCAGCTTTACATTATAATTATTTAAGCACCTGTTTTATGAAATTATCAGCACTCTGAGAGCAAGGACTATGTATGTGATACTGAACAACAGTCAGTTGCAAATTCCTTTGCTTCGATATAGCAGGTATTCATTTAATTCATTGAATTGAACTGAAAAGGGCAGAAAGAGTCTGTCCTCTGCTTGATACTCCAGGGTGGCCTCCTACCCTAACCCCTCCACTACCCTCTAGTTAGCATGTCCTGCTCCAACTGGAAGGTTCCAGAAAAAGCAAACACTTAGCCTTGAGCACTATTCAATACCAGGTTTTGGAAATGATTCAGGTTATGCTTAATAGAACAACATCCTGTGAAACCTCTAATGAGAAGTCAATGATACCTTGCCTTCAGGATCCACCAGAAGAAGATGTTTTGCTTGGCCTCCCTGTAGTCCACTCAGCACATATTGGCCAGGGGAGGTTGCACTCTCTCGAACCAAAAAGTCCCCATCCTTTACCAAGAGGCTCTCTGCCGCCTTCCTGCTCAGCTTGCCATGATAGCATTCTTCACTCCACAGCTGCTGCTTAATGTGTGGCAAAGAATGTGAGCTGGCAGGCTGGGCTGTGGCACCCGGCTGAACAGTTTCTGGTGCCTCTGAAGTCAGAACACAAAGAGAGACATCATCGAGTTACCGCTTCATCCATCCATTCATTCATTTATTCACTCAGCAAATATAACCTGAGGTCCTACTGTGTGCCAGACATTGCTTAAATAATACTGCTTGGGGAAGAAATGAGATTTTTGTTTTCAGAACTCCCAACAGGCTTTAATTTAATGGTAGATCCAAACATTGCCTTTGGCTTCTGTTACCAGGGAAGCCTTGCCCAGGTGCAGGAGTTTTTCTTTCAGATGGGAAATGGAACAGACCCACGAGAACTGCTTTTATAACTGCAGAGAGAGGCTCTTTATGTCCCAGGGGTTGCATGTTAAAGAGAAAAAAGCTTATGCTGTACCTGGATTACAAATAATTTCTACAATGTTTCCAAACGCTTTGAAAATAGCTATAATAACTTTAGACCATCCCCACTTTTTAGCATTTAGCTCTTGTCCCCCTTTTTTAAAACTGAATTACTAATGTGTGTCTAGTCATTCTTCTGACCCAAAACTTCAAAACTTTGCTAAACCTCACAGCATTCCTAGTGAAGGACCACTTTGTTGTTTGTATCATTCACCTGCCTGGACAAAGAGAGTTGATGAGGTAAAAGAAGACAAATCATCAGGGAGGAATAACCCAAGGCAGCTCCCCAAGGCGCTGCCTACTAAGTGTTGTCCAGAGTTGAGAGCACTGGGGATGGGAAGGGACCTCCAATTAGCAGTTTATAGTACTATCCACACTCATAATAGTGGTAATAGTTACTGCATAGTTCTCATTTATCAAGTATGATAGAAACTGCTAAATGCTTTACATACATTATGTTGTTTAACTCTCACAATTAGACAGGCAAGGAAATGAATCTTTAGAAAGGGTGGCCGGACAGGATGGCTCATGCCTGTTATCCCAGCACTTTGGGAGGCCGAGGCAGGTGGATTACCTGAGCTCAGGAGTTCGAGACCAGCCTGGGAAACATGGTGAAACCCGGTCGCTACAAAAAATACAAAAAAAAAAAAAAAAAAAAGCCAGGCATAGTGGCACATGCCTGTAGTCCCAGCTACCTGGGGGGCCGAGGCAAGAGAATCGCTTGAACCAGGGAGGCAGAGGTTGCAATGAGCCAAGATCGCACCACTGCACTCCATCCTGGGCGACAGTGAGACCGTGCCTCAAACAAACAAAAAGGAAGGTTCAGGGACTTAAATTTACACTGCTAATAGTTGTAGATCTGAAATTTGAAACAAGGTCATCTGACTCCAAAGCCTAGATTCTTAATTACTAAACTCTAAGGCCCTTGCCTTGGATGTGAAAAGCTTTCTTTTAGTAGAATCTAGCCACTTTACTTCAGTAGTATCCACAAAGATCCCTTATTTGGGTCAGCCTTCAGCATCTCCAAAAGTAATAACGTAAAACTCTTATGTCTGAAACCAGGTTCTTATGTCTGAAACTGGCGTGTTTAATAAGGCAAATTTACCAGGAAAATAATCATAGAAACTAGATTTTGTTTTGTTTTGTTTTGTTTTTAAACGCAAAGGGTCTTTTAAATAGAAACCAGTCTTTATCTTCATAAACTCAAAGAAGTGTTTATATGTCCTTAGGTAAGGGTCTTGCAAATGAGAAATTCTCTTGACTATGAGTTTGTATGACTACAATTTACACATGATCATCCCATGAAGTCACTGGTGGACCAGTGTCCTGTAGTCGTAATTCAATTCTATCAATACATTACAGTTTTGTCCCTACTTGAGGGCTTCTTTCTGCACACAGTTATAATGCAGTATTCACAAACAGATCTTTTAAAAAGTATCATTCATCTAAATCTAATGGCTGGAAACATTCTCTTCTACAATCAAATCTTTCTATTGTTGCCAGAAATAGCCTGACAAAATGTATGCAGATTTGATGAATAATACTTGTAACTGGCCTTAGTGCTGCCTGCTTTCAGGCACAATGGATAACTTCTAATGAGTCGCTATATGTGTGTTTGTGTGTGTGAAAAAGCGTGTGAGTGTGGGAGGAATGCATGCACACATTGTGTGTGGGTATACACATCTTAATGTGTGATGGCTTTGGTTTATTCTGAGATTATGGTGAAGAGCTTTTGGACAAAGACAAAACAATAGAAAAACAGACATTATATCATCTTGAAAAGAGGCAACGGATCATGGGCCAACCAGAGGAAATGGACAATGTTTTCCTAACAGTTTCCCAAATTAGCAGAAGGACAAGGTACTCCACTGGGAGATTTCAATCATCCAAACATTTGCGGAAAATCTGATTCTGCCAGAATAGATGACAATTTGTTTACTTTGTTTAATTTTAAAAGTTACACATACTAGCTTTTTAAAATCTAGCAAAGAGAAAAACAAATAAAATTAATTACCTATGGTCTCATCACTAAATAAAACTGCTCTTAACACTGTGGTACATTATCCATTATCTTGCTCCTTTTCTAATGCATAAGTTGACATTGACAATAATACTTATAATCTAAATATGGTTATTTATATATAATTTATGTATAATATTTAATAAATTGTTGAATTGATATAATCATATTTTCTCAGAAGGAGTAGTGAAGGTTAAGGAAGTAATAAGGAAGGCCAATCTAGATTTAACTGAAACCATAAAAAAGTGATAGGAATTATGAAAGACAGTAAATCATATCATCTTGGAGTTCCCATTGGCACTTAAAGACATATTGTTCACAATCAGACCTTAAAGAAAGCACAGTATAGATATGGCTATCCACATCCAAATGGATCCAACGGGCAAAACCTCTAAAAGGGAAAATATGGTTTAAGGAAGAGAAAAAAATCTAACATGCAAAATCTGGATTAAATAATTGAAAGCAATCTCAATGAGAAAGAAAGGATGAGACATTTAAAGAAACCAATATGAACTGTAAAGATGGCACACTGATGAATCCCATTTTTAAAAAGCACCTGTAAAACAATTTTTATAGTATTAATTATTATTTTAGCAAAGCACTGGAAAAATTGGTATGTCCTTCAATAAGGTACTGATTACGTAAATCATGATGCACTCATACAATACTATAGAGCAATTTAAAATAGTGAAGATCGTGTGCTTATATAGACAAATTTCTAAAATAAAGAGTAAAATAAGGAGGTATACAAGGGGATTATTATAACTGAGAGCTGAAACAAGAAAGTGGAACGTTGTCTTGTTTGACATCAGCTGAGAATGTGCATATTGGGTGACTGAAAATTTTTGTTGCTCCGTGCACGGCCACACATGACACAAAAGGACCATGAGTATTGATTTTGGACTTACAACTAAATTTTAGCAAGTAAGCTAATTCTCAAATATGGAATCTGTGAATAATGATAATTGACTATACCGTTTATTAGTATGGATTATTGGGGGTATGAAAACTCTAAAATAAAAATGTATTTGCATTGAGAGGAAAAATATGTTCATTTACACAAAGTATCTGAAAATTTGGTAGAAAAAGATGTTAACATGAAATGTTAAGCATAAATGAGAGAGAGGTTCAGATAGTACCCAGAGAAAAATTATTTGTAATGTAAAGAAAGAATTAAATGTCTGTTAGACACGTTACTAGGGCGTAGCAATTAGTATATAGTAATTAAGATGCTGGTTGAGAAAAGGCAAGGGGCCTAATAGAAAAAACATAATAAAGATCCCAGAAACAAATTCACATATATACGAAGAGTTTGATATAATAGAAAGTAGCATCAGGGAAAAGAGGAGACTACTCAATCAATAGTGTTTGGAAAATTGACAAACATGGATAAAATTAAGTTAGATCTCCAACTTCACATAATCTATAAAGGTCAAGGGGAATAAATATTTTATTGTGAAAATAAAACGATGAAGCCAATATTTTAAAAAATAGATGTTGGATAAAAAAGCGAAAATTTAATCCAAAGCAAGTAGAATGAAAACATAATCAAGATAAAATGGAAATCAATGAAATAGAAAACAAAAAACAACAGAGAAAATTAAACCCAAACCTGGGCACACTGGAAAGATCCATAAAATTAATAAACCTGAAAGAGGACTGATCAAGTAAAAAGGAGAAAATTACCAATAACAGGAAAGAGAGAATGGATATCACTATGGATGTTTTGGGCAATAAAAAGACAATAGAGAAATATTGTGGAAATCTTCATACAGAACTGCCTATAAGCTAATAAAATGGAATGCTGCTAAGTTTTCAAGGAAACTACATTGCCAAATAAATCACAATCCCTTCTTGTCCACGGCTTCTGGCCCCTGAAGCAAACTCTAATCTCTCATGACCACAGTGGGAAATAGGCTGTAAAAGTGGCAAAGCCCCCGAGAAAGGCACATTCTCCAATATCTACTTTAAGTGTGCACGTGGAGAATAATGGCAGCAACAACCCAGATGGCATGGTCTGGGTCCACAGATGACAGTGGACACCAAAAGTCCTCTCATAAAGCCGAACCAGTACCCAAGCAAATTGCTTTCTCCACTTCCAGCTCAGTCTTCAGAACTCTGGCCTGGCCAGATTTGGTCATCGCTGTGGACCAGTGGCTGCTGTCCCATGCTGTTGCATTCCTCCCTTTTGAGAATGTGAGTTTCTACTGCTATTATCTTATTCCTATTCCCCCATTAATTTGGGGTATGGAGGGTGGCAGACAACTTGGCAGATAGTAAGGATCTTCATCTAATCTTAGATGCTGTAATTGTATAAGTACTTGCAATGTCTTCCTTGGGGAGAGGGCAAATATGTTTTATGTGAAAAGAAAAGCTCACGAATATTTGAGTGGCAGATAGGTGTACTGTGGCAGAGACAGTTAGTCATCTACCAATATCTATCCTCCCTTTCATTACATCACAGAACTCCTAAGTTTAGCTAGGCACCCAGCTAGAGTAATTTTTCTAGCCTTCCTTGCAGCTAGGTGTGGCCACATGTCTATGGTCTGCCAATGGCAGGTAAAAAGAAATGATGTCTGCCTCTTCTGGTCATGTCCTTTAAAGAAATATATATGTGCTCCTCTTGCTTTTCTCCTTTCCCACTAGCTGCATGCAAATGTGATGATAAGGGCCCAAGCAGCCACTTTGGACCAGAGATGGAAGCCAGATGTTGAGAATGACAAAGCTCCCCTACCAATCCCGTGGCACCAATCTTTGAGCTTTTAGGTAAAATAAATAAATGTCAGCCCTTTTTACACTACAGCATTTGGTGGGGGCGGTATTTGTTATGGCAACTGAGACAGAAACTAACAATAAATCAAAATAAAAACTAGTACCGGAACTCATGGTATCTTTGTGCCATGTTTGGTGAGACTGTGTCGGAACCTTTTTTCTGTTCGTAGTGTGACAGGATGAACTGAGGAGCCCTATGAGCATGCCTGAGAGATATTTAGTAACTCTGGATGTGTTTTTGTTTGGTTTGGTTATACTGAATTATCAAAAGCTTTTTTTTCCGGCTAAGGGAGGCTAAATATGTCTAAAGAAGCTAAAGAGGATTTTCGAGGGAGGAAGGAAGAAAACAGAAGGATCCATTATGGGGGAAGGTTAAAGGTGAAGTTAAGACATTTTATTTAAAAAGTATGTATAAAGCTATCCCCACTCCATCTCTTTATTACTAGACAGGCGCTTTAACCAGGTAAGCCATGAAGCCTCACTCCATCTCTTTATTAAATGTTCTTAAATCAACATAATTTAAGGTTTTGGAGTGGATTTGTTTTGGAGGGAGCAATGTTGAATTTAATCTCAAGAGGGCAGCAAGGAGCCCAGAAGGGCTATGGTACATTAAATCCTAACAGGAAATAAAGAGGGAGAGCGTACCAAAGGCCTAAATTATTCAATATGTTGCCACCAAAGCAGGGAAAGGGAGAAAGGTGGGGAAAAAAAGGCTAGAGTCAGAGAAAATACATTTTGACATTACAATTTTGGACAAGGCACACTTTATTTATTTTCAATGAATGACAGGAATTTTGTTATGTATTAATTTTGCCATTTCATATTATTGAATGGCCTATGACAAAAGGCAAAGTTCCTTTGCTTGGATTATGAATAATTTTAACTTTGGAGACTAAATTATAAAGGAACTGGAGTTGTGAATCAAAGAATATTCCAAATCACGTAATTTGGGCCACCCACTAAATAAGTTCTCTGATAATATGTGTGGCTCTGAAAAGTCCATGAAATGAAAAGTATCAAGAATATACACTTATAAAATCTAAGGTCCAGAAAGGGTTTTTTCCCAAAAAGTTGTAACAAACATTACCTATCCACATAGGACATTGCCCATTGCACAGATGAGTAAGCTTAACAGCAAAAATCTAAATTTGTTTCACATCTCATCACCCGCCACATAAGATGTCCTCTGTGGTAGCCACGGAGATGCACTACCCAAGTCTCCCTTCAAGGAAGCACCATTGCCCCAGGTGTCAGCAGTCAGCCTGCAGCTAACCAGCCCTTCTGGCTCTGCCTCAGCTGCCAGGGTTTGACCTTCCTGGTGTGGCCCACATCCCAAGACTGAGATAAATGGGGCTATATAGGGCCAGCCATTTGGGCCCAATGTAGGACAACTCTGACAGACCACATGGGCTTTTTGGTGTTGGCCGAGGCTTTGTCAGTCCTGCGTTGTAGTCCCATCTCCCATTCCGGCCAATCCTACTTCCTCTCCATTGCTTCCTGATATTGATCATGTTACAGACCCTGCTGCCAAGCTTCATCTTAGCATCTGCTTCCAGAGAATCCAGCTTGGTTGGATAGGGTGTCAGGAGTGATCTTAGAAAGTCAGCATAAAGAGGGACCACTTGTCACCTGGCTGACAATGAGGACCCCTGGTTCTTCATCTAGACAGTTAAGACGGTCTGCTGAGGTCCAGGCTCAACAAAATCTTTTCAATTTTGTCTTGCATTGCAGCCACACTAGCTGGAAAGCTGTCTTTGGAAGTTCTGGAGAAATCTCCTAGACTATTAAAAGGATCTTCTCAGTGACTGGTTCAAACCAAATTTGACAGCATGCCAATCTCTGAACACAAGAAGCTTCAATATTTTATGAAAAGCATTTTTTGTTTGTTTATTTTTCCATTGATTATAGACTTTTGGCTTGTTTTATTTTTACTTATGTTCCTGTTTATGCATTTACCCCTGATAGTAATTTGACAGGAAAGATGTTTGTCTTATTGTGTTTTACCCACAGTACGTGGGTGAAGAAAGAAGCCAACTTATTTTAGTGCTTTATAGATGACTTATTAAGGGGTTTTGAAATGAATAAAATTAATGCTATCCCTAACAGAAACAGTAGCCACTGTGATTCATGCAAATAAACAAATTCAAAATTATCTCCCGGCCTTGACAGCCCTTCTTTCAGCAAAAGTACACAGCAGAAATCAAAAGTTGGAAGTAAATTTAAAGTATTTGAAAGGATTATTCAAAAATCAACATTTCCAAACCTTGAAACCCTAAACAACTCCACAAAGCTCTAATCAATATTAACTGTGGTGAAGGATAGAGGTAAAGAAAGATAACTCAACACCTGAAAATGAGACCAAGAAAACAGCCTCCTTGAAATGCGAGATAGTACAATTAGTTAAACAGTAACCCTCAAAAAGATAAATTCAAGGCCGGGCATGGTGGTGCCTGTAATCCCAATGCTTTGAGAGGCTGAGGCAGGCAGATGGCTTGGGCCCAGGAGTTTGAGACCAGCCTGGGCAAACATGATGATACCCTGTCTTTACAAAAAATACAAAAATTAGCTGGGCATGGTGTTGTGTGCCTGTAGTCCCAGCTGCTCCAGAGGTTGAGATGAGAGGATCGCTTGAGCTCAGGAGGCAGAGGTTGCAGTGACCTGTGATCATGCCATTGTACCCCAGCCTGGGTGACAGAGTCAGACCCTGCCTCAAAAAAAAAAAAAAAAGAAGATAAATTCAAATCCTAATCCCTGGTACCTGTGAACATGACCTAATTTGGCAAAAGGGTCTTTACAGATGTAATTAAATTAACAATCTTGAGATGAGATTAGTCTCATCTCATCCAATCATTTCATCTCCTCCTAAATCCAGTGACGGTTGTCCTGTAACAGGAAGAAAAGGGAGATGATGAAATAGAGACACAGGGGCAGTCAATATGAAGACAGTTGCAGAGATTAGAGTGATGTGTCTACAAGCCAAGGAACATCATGAATTGCCAGTAGCCACCAGAAGCTAGGAGAGATGCATAAAATGGATTCTCCTCCAGAGGTCCCGGAAGGAACCAACCATGCTGACACTTTGATTATGGACTTCTGGCCTCCAGAACTGAGAAAGAATAAATTTCTGTTTGTGGTAATTTGTTACAACGGCCCTAAGAAATGAATACAGACAGTGAGTAGCTACTTACTTCCGCAGTGCCAAGGGCTCCCCAGTGGTTGGGCTGAGCTTTGATTTCCAGCAGAGCCAAGTGTACTTTGAAGAGCCTGTGTATTAATGTAGCAGGGGTCATCAAAGAGATCTACTCGGCACGTGTGCTTCAATAATGAGGTATCTCGCTGGGACTGCACCCCTCTTGGATGGACATTACCTGTAGTGATTAGTAGTGATCAATACATTATGTTTTTTGCTTTGTAAATAGTAAATAGAATCATGTTTGAGTCCAGAATTCATAGAAACCTAAAGGCCATGCCCCACCCTATACAATGATTGAATATTAACTTTTAGGTTTGACCTGGAAAATCAAAAGAAGCACCAGTCTCTGAGAGAAAGCCACCCTCTCACTGGGCTTCTTTCCCCTCTCGGACCCAGCCCCCAGCCAACCAATTACATCAACAGCAGACAGAAGACGAGCAAGAAGATCTAAAGAGGACTGACCGGCCATGGAAGAAAGACGGCTGATAGTCTCAGCAAACAGCACAAACCCACACTCAACACTGCTCAGAGGGGTTGCCCAGGAATCAGGAAAACACACATGTCATATTGAACTTGAATATCTATAATTAAACTCCTTTTCAAAACTGATTAATTTTAAATCCTTATTTCCTGTGAACTAAATTAATTTATAAATAAGAAGTAAATGAATGAATACAATAAAATTCTTAAGAGTAGGAAGTCTGGCTTCTTTCTATGCTCAAAGTTTGCTCTTGCCAACCTCAGCCTTGCACCAATTGCTGATGTTTAATTCTGTTATTCAATGAAAAGAACTCAAGCCTCAGGTTATCTCCTCCTCCTCTATTAATCTGTCCTCTCCCCTTCCATTCTATTCTACACATTGTAGCTCAAATAATCTTTTGAAAACTGCAAATCCGGTCATATTTCTCAGAAGTTTCATATACCTCTTCAATTGCTTCCCACGCTCTTTAACAAGCTGTAGGCCCTGCTGTGTCTACCCAGCTACCCTTCTTCCTCTCTCCTCCCCAGCCTCTGCCTGGGATCACACTGGCTTTCCTGCAGTATGATCTCACATCGAAAGGCTGTCTCCTCTAATTAACATGTTCTTCTCTCCTTTTCTCCATCACCGTCATCCTTCAGATGTTAACTTAAACATCTCTATCTTTAGGAAGGCCTTCCCTGACCTTCCAGACCAGACTAGATCTCTGCTTTCCTAGCAGTTTTCACTAGACCTCTGATATGGTTTGGCTGTGTCCCCACCCAAATCTCATCTTGAATTGTAATAATCTTCATGTGTCAAGGGCAGGGTCAGATGGAGATAACTGAATCATGGGGGCAGTTTTACCTATACTGTTCTCCTCCTACTGAATGAGTCTCAGATCTGATGGTTTTACAAATGGGAGTTCTCCTGCACAAGATCTTTTGCATGCTGCCATGTAAGATGTGCCTTTGCTTCTCCTTTGCCTTCTGCCATGACTGTGAGGCCTCTGCAGCCATGTGGAACTGTGAGTCCATTAAACCTCTTTCCTTTATAAATTACCCAGTCTTGGGTATGTCTTTATTAGCAGCATAAGACCGGATGAATACAACCTCCAAAGTCCGTATCATGTGAGTAATTCATTCTATTATTTAAGTTCTATTCTATTATTTAGTTAAACAGAATATGTGCCAGCCATATAGCTAGCCAGCTGTGCTCAGGGTCATCATGAGGCTGCACCTGAACTAGTGACATTCCTTTGCCATAATGAAAGACAACATTAGTCCTTCTATTGCTTTAGTCATTAAACCTTTTCAGTGTGGTCCAAGGACCAACCACATACTGAATTTCACATCAGGGTGAATAATGCTATGATACTTGTAACTCATAGTATGGAAACTAAGAATACACCAAGATGGAAACTAAGAATACACCAAGCAGGAGAAGCCCAGTCAGAAGTCTGCAGTCTTACCACCTGCTTCTCCTTTACTCCTTGTCTGTCAGCTGTGACATGTCATCTTGAAATGTGCCATGCTCTGTATGTGGGGTATCCTAAAACAAGAGTGAGGTTTCTACAAAGGGAGGAGTTGACAGGGTGCCTCATTCGTTTTGTACATTTTGCACATATAAGACAGTTTCCATTTGCTTAAGTGGATTTATAAGTTATATTATCTAGTTTAAACTAAACTTGCTTTTACAAATGGAAAGCGGCTAAAAAATTACTGCAAAGAAATGAAAGATTAAGGATAATTCTTTTAGTACAAGCTCCTCCTTAGCTGCATTATGAGCTTATAAACAAGAATGATCTAATCAGATCAGAGCTTTGGCACCTCAAATGTTCAAATTATCAGCAATTAAATCTATTTTCTTTTTCAATAAATGCTCTAAATGCATACTAGACCTTGAGATATTATCTAATGATAGCATCCAGCTGTTGTAATTAGCAAGTCTTGGTAAAAAATGTTCATTTATCATCTACTCTAACTTTAAATTTTCCTATATTTGTGTGTTTTATGATATATGCATATTAATATATTAGCACATGTGTATACAACTTATACATTATTAAATAACCATTTATGTAGGAATGCCTGTTCATAAAAATTTACTGAAAGTGAAATAAAATCTAAAGTGCTTGAAAGTGGCTAAGTCAGTTTTGTTTTTTTTTTTAAGTTAACATCTCACCCTGTCACCCAGGCTTCAGTGTATTGGTGCAATCACAGCTTACTGCAGCCTCGAACTCCTAGGTTAAAGTGATCCTCCCACCTCAGCCTCCAGAGTCACTGCAATTACAGGTGTGAGCTACCGGGCCTGGCTAGAGGTCAGCTTTTAAATTTCATATGGACCTGAGTTCAAATCCCTGTGGTATCTCTTACTATCTGAGTGGTCTGGGATGAGTTAATTAACCTAAGACTCAGTTTTCATATCTGTAAAGTGTGGGTGCCTGGCTTAAAATACTGTTGTGAGGACTAAGTGAAATAATGTTGGTGAGACACTGAGCATAGTGCCTGCCTTATAGCAGGTATTCGATAAATAGTTCCCACGGATGCTCAGTTATTATTTAGTCATTGATGCTGGGCCTCCATACATGATGCTTATCTCTTACTGCAATATCCTCCCCCTCCTTTTCTTTACCTAATTCTTATTTATCCTTTAAGATTCTGCTCTGAAACCATCTTTTTCAGGAAGCCTTCCCCTGAATCCTTCCCTCCCCAAGGTCGGGAATGGTGCCACTTCATGATATACTGCAAGAATCTGTTTACTTCTGTCTTCCCCTTGAGACTGCAAATTCCTCGTGTCCTTGAGGAAAGACTAGAACCCATCTAGTCTGTGTATCTTCTGCACCTTCAGTGCTTGGGATGAAGCACGTGCTCAAAAGAAAAATGTTTATCAGCTAACTGGACAAATGACTGCATGTCTATCCAATCTTCCTTTGTTGGCATATTTAACCCCACCACGTTTTGAAGACTCTGGATCAACCCATAGCACAGGGTGATAACGCATCTGCCCCTCACAAAGCGTTAGCCTGAGCTAACCACATCAATTGTACCATCCCGTAGGATGACACCAAAAGCATCAGTGTTTATGTCCAGCCTCTCTTGAAAACTGCCACCTGTAAGTGCACAATAGCGTACTGAAAAAAAAAGAAAGAAACTGCCATCCGTTTCTTTTTCATATGTGCCATCATATTTAAGTTGGTAATGTTGCCTTAAATTTAAAAAAAAAAAAAGCCCACCCCAGACCCAAATTTAAAATCATTCTAGGCTGAAGTGTATGGTTCACGAGGGCTTAGACACACGTGCCAGCTAGTATGCTTTCCAAAAGTTCTTTGTGCCAAGTGTTACTCCAAGACCCTAGCCAACTTTCCTAAGAGAAGATTTGTAGAGGAAAATAAATACATACAAAGTGTATACACTGTAAGTAACAACATTTTAAAGTGTAAGCCCTTAGGGTTTGTGGGAACTTAATGTCTTTTTGATTAAAAATATCAACATTTCAATTTTAACTGGAAGGTCAGGGAAACATTATTCTATTTTGCTAATTATTGTTTTCCATGAGGGATTTTTTCCACAAGTATGAAGGATAAGGATCTTTTCTATGTCTAGTGATACACAGAATTAACTCTTTCAACAACCAGAGGCTACTGCAGTATTTATAATACACTGGAATTCACGTTTGAAGTCAATATTTGAATAAATGAATCTCTTGGGAGGTTACTGAAAATTTTTCTATAGGTATCTCTCAAATGCCTATATATGAATCTCTGGGAAAAGCCACAAAAACTACATATTTGCTATTCTGGCAACTGTTCTTAAATTACTCATTGGTAAAGAATTTCGGATTACTTTAAAAACACATGCCCAAGTAGGCCAAGTGCAGTGGGTCACGCCTGTAATCCCAGCACTTTGGGAGGCCAAGGCGGGCGGATCACCTGAGGTTGGGAGTTCGAGACCAACCTGACCAACATGGAGACACCCCATCTCTACTAAAAACACAAAATTAGCCGGGCATGGTGGCGCATGCCTGTAATCCCAGCTACTCAGGAGGCTGAGGCACGAGATCGCTTGGACCCGGGAGGCAGAGGTTGCAGTGAGCCGAGATGGAGCCATTGCACTCCAGCCCGGGCGACAACAGGGGAATTCCGTCTAAAAAGAAAACAAAAAACAAACAAACAAAAAAACATGCCCAAGTAATCACAGACAGGTCTCAAGGTAGGATTACCTGATTTATAGGTGCCTAGGGATAAAATGACACTGTAGTAGGAAAATCCCTCCTGCCATAGTAGGAGGGAGACCTTACACGTCATGGCCACTGGGACATGGGTTGAGTCCTTCTATCCCACCATGGTTTTACTAGTTAAGGTTTGGAGAGATAGCCTCTGAGCATTCTGGTTCCTCACTGGAACTCAGAAATGGCTTTTTTATGGAAACGATGTTGTAATTCAGTGATTTACGGGGGAGCAAAGTATCTAGGTGAGGGACTTCTCTTAACTGCAAACACCATCTCACCTCCTCAAGATTCTGAAGTTCCCAGTTACAATCATTATCTTAGAGCCACCATTAAGAAAAGTAGTATGCAATAGAACTTTCTATTGTTTTATCTGTCACTACAAAATATACATTTAAGCTTCAATATAGGCAAACCAGAATAGTAGAATATAGTACACTTGTCTAAGAGTCAACCATCATGGCTAGGATTAATTCTATAAAAATATATCCCAGGCTCCAAACAAACTTTTATTAAAGTTTGTTAATGTGTTTGGATCTTCTCATAGTGGCTTAGGGAAATATATATGCAAATAAGAATAAGGGGTTATATTGTTTGTTGGTATAAAGAAGAAAAAAAACTAAGACAATCTGAAACAATAAATTAAATTATATGGCAAGACTACACTTACAAAAAGAAAAATCTTGAATAAACGTGGAAATACTTTCATATCCATTAATTCCTTCATAAATTTATGTTTTTGGAGATGGGTGTTTTAATAATTTTTTTTAATTAATCAAGTTGAGAACTCTTGGGGGAAAAAAGAAGGGAAGCCATGTCCCCTTTTTCTTGTGGTAGTATTGTGATTTAGCCCATTCAACATAATTCTAGAAATGTCCATTTCTAGACTTTCATTCGTGAGTTCCCTTCAGAAGCTGGGTTATTGAGGACAGGACGGATGTGGCTATGCTGACTATTTAATGGAGAGGAGGGAAACAAGCTGCGAAGGGAGGTGTTTGGGCAGGACTGAACATTATGAAGATCCTTAGGACACTGCTGTAGGTTCGACACTCATCCTTCTCTCTTTACTCCTGAGCTCTCTCTCTGTCCCAGTGATCTGGGAACTGGTCTTGGCATGCTTAGTTCTGGTGTCCATTTACTTTTTTTCTCTCTCTCTCTCTCTCTTTCCCCTGCTCTCTCTTCCTCTCTCCCTATGTCCCTTTCCTACTTGCTTCCTACCTCCCTCTCTGTGCCTGGATAATTCCCACTCATCCTTCAGGCCTTGGTTTGATTGTCACTTCCTTAGAGAGAGCCTCTACAGCCCCCCAGATTAAGTTAGGTTTTCCCATTATTTCTTCCCATAGCATCTTGGGCTTTGAAGCACTCATCATACTTGTAGGCATTTGTTTAAGGTGTGTCTTCCTGGCTAAACTGCAAACTACAAGAGTGCCAGTTGTGTCTCTAGCTCTAGCACCTAGCACAGTGCCTGATCCATGGGAAGTCCTCAATAAGTAGTCATTAAATAAAGAGTTGAATAAATTAAGAATATATGCATGAGATAAAATAGGACATGGAGGTATTTCCAAGTGAGCTTCAGTACAGGGGAGAACATGGTTGCAATACCACAAGGCATGCGTGATACATTCCTGACTATTAAATCCTTGGGTTAAGAACCTCCAGGATGAGGGAAAGGAGAGAGGAAGGAAGTATGGCTGCCAGAGAGCGTAACTTTTAAGAGATTCATACTTACCATTAATTTAATTTGTTTAGTAATGTTATTAAAGATTGGTTTGGAATTTTAAATAACTTTAAAGAATGGCATGGAATTTTAATTTCTATCATAAGAAGGCATGCTTTTACAGAACTTAAAATACTGCCTTAGCCCTGGCATGGTGGCTCACGCCTGTGATCCCAGCACTTTGGGAGGCCAAAGGAGGCGGATCACTTGAGGTCAGGAGTTTGAAACCAGGCTGACCAACATGGCGAAACCCCATTTCTACTAAAAATACAAAAATTAGCTGGGCATGGTGGCGGGTGCTTGTAATCTCAGCTACTCAGGAGGCCGAGGCAGAAGAATTGCTTGAACCCGGGAGGCTGAGGTTGCAGTGAGCTGAGATTGCGCCATTGCACTCCAGCCTGAGCCACAGAGTGAGACTCTGTCTCAAAAAAATAAATAAATAAAGATAAAATAAAATAAAATAAAATAAAATAAAATAAAATGCTGCCTTAGTTCACTACTCTGTTTACAAGATAGAGGAAGGTGGTAATCATACCTATACCAGAAAGAATAAATCTTCATATATCCTTCATGATATAAAAATAATAAAATTAATATATTACATTGGTGTAATTCCATAAGAAATAAAAAAGTATCCTTGGAAGTGACTGTCTTGTAGATGGCAAGTTACTGCTAATTTAGTTTGAGTTCTTAAATATGGTTATCCATCTCTATTCTCCACTGCATTATTTACACAGTTCAGTCATCTCTCCCTCTAAAACTGTAAAACTTTCCTTCCTGAAGAAATAAATATGATCAACAACTAATAGGAATTAAAATGACTAACTCACAGTATAATTTGTTTTAATTAAAATATATTTCCAATCTGATAGTTGATGCTGTGGAAATGTTTTGTCCAACATCAATGATCACATGCAGTAATAAAACATTTAATACTCTGGCAAATATGGGGTGGACAAGCTCCTAATTGAGACTCTCACATTTCAGACATCCTTTCGTTCCCTGTACCATGCCAGAATAAAGGTTTTATCTTAATCCTAAAGGATCTGACAGGCATCAATTTTCACATTAGCTTACTCCTGATCTTTGAAGTAGAACTCCCTTGGGTTTCGAGCAGAGAAAGCACCTTTCCAGAGAGAGAGCTTTCATGATGTCAAGGCAGTAAAAGACTCCATAAAGCAAAACCATCAGCATGGCAGATTGCACAAGAGCAAGGGAGAACCATGAACCTCCCTAGTGACACATATGCAACATTCTGGGCTTCTCTGAGAAGCCTACAGCCAAAGGATTGTGTGTTTAGTGGTAGATACCTGACTTTTCAATGAAGTATTTAAGAGCAAGGGCCACACGTGTCCATAGGACTTACAAGGAATAAGGAGGGTGGCAGATGGAGAAGGGCATTGTACATACCTATTGCCCTGCTTTGTTCTAAACAGTTCTCATATACACTGCTGCACTTGGAGTTTCCAGGCTGCATGAACAACAAATTATGAAACATTTACAAACATAGTACACATTCATAAACTTAAAAGAAAAAATTAATAATACTCCCAGAAGAATATAGCAGACTTCACTTTCTGACACAGGAAATGTTTGACAAGTAAGAAAAGTAAACTGATATTTTGGGTGAACAGTGTACACTTTTCATGGTTCATCACCTTGGAGCTGCAGAGTTGGTTCTGATTGGGCTGCGGGATTCTAAAGGCTACCAGTGTCCTGTGTCCTGAGGGTTACTGCTTCTGCTTGAGAAGTCGCATTCCAGAACTCAATCCAAGTCTCAGCCAGAAAGTGATTTTCAGGACATTGCGATAAACATTGGCCATGTAGCCAACCTCTATCTAACTTTGAATTGGTAGACTGGATCTCTACTCTACTCAGGTTTGTGCCAGGCTCACGTCTCACCCTTGAAAATCTCATCCAGAGAGCTTCGATCATCCCTGTACATACAATCTCATCAGCAATATACTGGAGGGAGGGATCCGCTTGATGCCTTTGAGATGGGCAATGTCTTTGGAAAGATTAGTTTGGCAGCACTGTGCAGGAGGGTTTGAGGGAATGAGATTGGAGTCAGGAAAGGGTCTTTCAGAATCATCTAGGCAAGTGAGGACCAGTACTTAGAAAGAGGCAGTAGAAGTGGAAAAGTTTGGATAGACTCAAAACATATTTTCATGGTAGAATACTAGGTCTTGAAGACTGAACTGATATGGGGCCCAAAGTGTGAGAACAACAGAAGATTGTAGATTAATGAAAGATTGTCAGTGCCATTAATAAACACGAGTAAATCAGTAGAGGAATCAAGTTTGGAGTCAGGGAGAAAATGCTGAGTTCAACCTTGATATAAGTAAGCAATGTAGTGCAGTGCGGCATTACAGCTACAGAGATACATAAGAGCCAAAGACAGAGAAGTTAGAGGAAGTGTGTACACAGGTGGCCTGCCAGAAGCAGGGTAGAGCCTGGGAGAGTGCTAATGTGGTGGTATGGCAGGGCTTGTGTTTTTACTGGAGGAGATGAAATAAATGATAACGTAAAAAGGTACGACTTACTTTGAAACATATCAAAAATAAGATGGATCAATGGATGATAATCAGCTATATATGTAATAAAGCAAATATAATAAAATGTTAATTGTAGAACTGAGATGGTGAGTTTGTGAGTGTTCACTGCATAATTCTTTCAAATAGTCTATACGTTTAAAAATACTCATAATAAAATGTGAAAAAATGAAAGGACAGCAGCGACTAGAGATGCAGAAAGAGAATGATAAGGTGGAAATGTTTTGGAAGCTTACAGAAGAGGTCTCAAAAAATAAGAGGTGGGGCCAGATGTGGTGGCTCACACTTGTAATCTCAGCAATTTTGGGAGGCCGAGGCAGGCAGATTACCTGAGGTCAGGAGTTTGAGACCAGCCTGGCCAACATGGCGAAACCCTGTCTCTACTAAAAATACAAACATTAGCTGGGCATGGTGGCATGCATCTATAATCCCAGCTCCTTGGGAGGCTGAGGCAGGAGAATCACTTGAACCCGGGAGGCAGAGGTTGCAGTGAGCCGAGATCACGCCACTGCACTCCAGCCTGGGTGACAGAGTGAGACTCTATCTCAAAAAATAAATAAATAAATAAATAAAATAAAAATAAAATATAAAAAAATTAAGAGGTGGAAGTCTTAGACATAGCAATCAGGCAAGAGAAAGAGATAAAAAAACATACAAATAGGAAAAGAATAAGTCTATTTTTCTTCACTGACTATATGATTCTATACCTAGAAAACACTAGACTCTGCCAAAAGGCTCCCAGAACTGATAAACTTCAATAAAGTTTTGGGACACAAAAGCAATGTACAAAAATCAGTAGCATTTCTATACACCAATAACATTCAAACTGAGAGCCAAATGAAGAGCACAATTTGACTTACAATAGCCACCAAAATATAATAAAATAAAATACCTAGGAATACATCTAACTAAGGAGGTTAAAAGTCTCTACAAGGAGAAAAAGAAAACACTGCTGAAAGAAATCACAGATGACACAAATGAAAAAGCATTCCATGCTTATGGATTGGAAGAATCAATATAATAAAAATGGCCATACTAGCCAAAGCCATCTACAGATCCAGTGCTATTCCAATAAAACACCAACATCATTTTCCCCAGAAAATGATGGTTCATATGGAACCAAAAAATGAGCTCAAATAGCCAAAGCAATCCTGAGCAAAAAGAACAAAGCCAGAGGCATCACATTATCTGACTTCAAACTACACTATAAGCCTACAGTAACCAAAACAGCATGGTACTGGCACAAAACCACACACGTAGACTAATGGAACAGAATAGAGAACCCAGAAATAAAGGTGCACACCTGCAGGCATTTGATCTTTGACAAAAATAAGCAATGGGGAAAATACTCCCTATTCAATAAGTGGTGCTGGGATAGCTGGCTAGCCATACGCAAAAGAACGAAACTGGGCCCTTACTTTTCACCATATACAAGATGTATTAAATATATAAACCTAAGACCTCAAATTGTAAGAATCCTAGAAGTAAACTTAGGAAATCTATTCTGGACATCAGCCTTCAGAAAGAATTTGTGACTACATCCTCAAAAACAATTGCAACAAAAATAAAAATGGACAAGTGGGACCTAACTAAAGAGCTTCTAAGCACAGCAAAAGAAACTATCAACAGAGTAAACAGACAATCTACAGAATAGGAGAAAATATTCACAAACACTGTGCATCCAAATAGGTCTAATATGTAGAATCTATAAGAAACTTAATTCAACAAGCATAAAACAACCCCACTAAAAAGTGGGCAAATTTCATGAACAGTCATTTCTCAAGAGAATACATACAAGCAGCCAACAAACATAGGAAAAGATGCTCAACATCACTAATCATCAGAAAAGTGCAAATCAAAACCACAATGAGATACCATCTCACACCAGTCAGAATGGCTATCATTAAAAAGTCAAAAATACAGATGCTGGCGAGGCTGCAGAGAAAGGGGAATGCTCATACACTGTTGGTAGGAATGTAAACTAGTCCAGTCACTGTGAAAAGCAGTTTGGAGAGTTCTCAAAGAACTTAAAACAGCACTGCCATTTGACCTAGCAATCCTAACTACTGGGTATACACCCAAAGGAAAATAAATTGTTCTATCAAAAAGACATATGCATGCGTACGTTCATCGCAGCACTATTCACAATAGCAAAGACATGGAATCAATCTAGGTGCCCATCAATGGTGGATTGGATAAAGAAAATATGGTACATATACACCATGGAATACTATGCAGCCAGCCACAAAAAAAGAATAAAGTCATGTCCTCTGAAACAACATGGATGCTGCTGGAGGCCATTATCCTAGGTGAATTGACACAGAAACAGAAAACCAAATACCACATGTTCTCACTTATAAGTAGGAGCTAAATATTGGGTACTAATGGACATAAAGATGGCAACAATTGACACTGGGGACCACTAAAAGGGGGAGGGAAAGAGGGGGGCAAAGGCTGAAAAGCTATGTTACTATGTTCACTACCTGGGTGATGGGATCATTTGTATCTCAAACCTCAGCATCGTGCGATATACTGATGTAACAAATGTGCACACATACTCCCTGAATCTAAAATAAAGATTGAATTTAGTACCCATGGACGCAAAGACGGGAACAATAGACACACGGGGGCCTATGTGAAGGTGAAGGATGGGAGAAGGGTGAGGATTTAAAAACTACCTACCAGGTATTATGCTGGGTGACAAAATTATCTGTATGCCAAACCCCCATGACAAACAATTTACCCTTGTTACCAAACCTGCACATGGACCCCTTGAGCCTAAAATAAAAGGTGGAAATAAAAAAAACTAAAACTGAAATAAAATAAAATAAAAGTTGAAATTATAAAAATAAAAACAACAACAAAGAAGAGGCATCAAACATTATAAAACAGACGCAGAATACTGAAGAATAGATTTAGCAATTAAACCACTGGTGACCATTGGAAAAGTAACTTCCATCAAGTTGTCAAGCCGAGCTCAGCTCTTCCAGTATAGTACACATGTTAACACAAAGACAGGGACGATGCTTTCTAGAAGTTTGTGGGTGAAAGGAAGATGACAAGGAGGTGGAACATTATTAGGTTGGGTTGAGGGAGTCCAAGTTTTTGCAGGCAGAAGGAACCAATAGAGAAAGAGCGAAGACTGAGACAGAGGTTACTGGACAGAACTAGGACACAGAGTTGGCAGGAGAGGATTGGATGAGAAGCACAGGGAAAAGATTAGCTTTGGAGATAGTTGCTAAGGAAGAGAAGCAAGGAGAACATGGGCAGACTTAGAGCTGTGGAGGGGTGAAGCTGAGGATAACATGTTGGATCGCCTCAGTCTTCCAGTGAAGCGAGATATGAGATCATCTGCTGAGGCTACAATTGGGGGATTAGGAGTAAAAATGATCTAGTGCAGCCTCTGGCAGTTATTCACTCTCCAGCTCTGTATTTGAGGAAGACAGGACTTTCTCTAAACTAGCATTTGGAAATCCTCAAAGTAAAGGCTCTAGTGATCAGGGCAGAATTGCACTGCTGGGTCCAGTAACAATAAAACATTACATACCAAATAGCACAACTTTTCACACCGTATGGGGCAGTAAGCCATTTGTTCCGTGGCTTGAACTTTGATCCGCATATCGGAAACACCACCGGCTGGTGGCTGCTTCCCTGGAATTTCATTGTAATATTCATGATCTTCGCTCTCCTCGGCATGGCTATCAATACGCACCTCCTCACTGGGAAGGAAAAAAGAATCCTCAAAAGGCTGAGCGAAAATTCAAATACTGTAAGGGATGCAAGGGGATCAGAACCAAGCAAATCATCCTGAAAAACTTTGCATTCATGTTTTCAGTTTATAGCCGTGCTTCAGTGATGTTAAACATCTGGATGGAAGCAGTCAGATGGCTGAGTTGTTTAGCTTTCTGTAGACAAAATGGGGTAAGCCAATAGAAAGTGCCAAAGGGATGCTTCTGTGTCTCCTCCAGTGATAAAAACAATGATAATAACAATATATGAACTCCCTAAATGTAAGACATTTTTGTCATAAGATTATAAAAATATAAAGTATTCTTGAGTATCTCCAGCACACTTTGATTGTTCCATTTTGGAAATGTTTTGCCCACATAAAATTTAAATATTGTTCTTTGGGTACAGGGCCCGTCCCAGTTTATTAATCCAAGATGAAAAAAAAAATAAGAGAGCTATGGCCAGCTATCTTGTCTGCACAGAACTGGAGGGGTATATGGGATTAATAAAGAAATATTAGAACCATATGTGGTAAGTGGGTAGATTTATATAAACATGGAATTGTTTTAAAAATTGAAACAGGGCAAGACAAACAAACAAACAAACAGACTTTTCTTCCAAATTGGAATCAGGGATAGTTTCTTACAAAAAAAATAAATAAATAAATCAAGTCTATTTGGATTGAACTGATTCAACTGACAACTCACACAGTTTTGTTGGGTTCATTACATGCCAATAAAATGACAGCACTAAGAGAGAAGTGTTATCCTGGGAAAAATTCAGCATCAAAGCCTCCTGGTAACCCCCTCTCCTTTGCTACCCTAGACTACATCATAAAAGGAGATCTCCAAACTGAGTATTTGTTGATACACAAAGTGACAAACCAGAGGAAAATGCATTTTAAAGTACCAAGAGTTTTATTTCTCCAGCATGAATTGTGTGAGCCAGAGGCATCACTGCATTCCACACTTGGTGGAGTCTGACAGGCCTGAAAGGATTCAGCTTTCATCGCAGACTTTCTGTGCCTTAGAACAACCAAATTCTTGGGTCCCATCATGTTCCACTCCAACCACAGTTTAGCTGGAGCCTATCTATTTACGTTGCAAACCAACTGACAGGAATTCCTACAAGAGACATTTAATTCTTATTTGGTTCTTTGTTCTTGCTGTTTTGTTTTTTTTTTTAACTGATATGCAAAGGATCTGGGGTTGAATCAAATCTAAGAAGTTTATTGATGTTTATTATTTTGATTTCAATTAATTAATTCAAAGCTCTTTATAGTGCCAGAATAACAGAGATAATCTCTTCTTACTTTTAGTGAAAAGGGATCTACTCTTTTGATCTTGTTACAAAGCAAGAGGATATAACTGGATAAATATGAATGGAAGGAAAATATTATTTTGTACTGAGACTGTGTCTATTTGTAAGAAAAAAATTACTAATTTTATTAGCTCATTTTAAAATGCCACATGAATGTTATATACACACACAAATAAATATATACAGAAAACTGCACACATATATATATATATATATATAGTCAAATTATTATAAAACTCTTGGCTGACCTTTCACAAGACGTATCTAAAGAAGGATTTTTCAAGTACTGTTTAAACCGGAGTTCAAAAGCCTGCCCTATGGTATTTATGACGTCTTGGGCCATTCCACTGTGGCATTCCAATATGTGACAGGCTGCAAGAGGACATACAAAAAACAATATTATAATAAATTTTTAGAAAGAGAAGATTACATAAAATCAAAATACTTCAAAACCATTAACTGATAATTGAATAAAAAGGAGCAGGACTACAAGTTCTCTGCAGCCATGAAACAGTATAAAGAATACTTCACATTTCACATGAATCAAAGAGAAGAAACATTCACATTTTACATCAAAATATATCCAACACTTACAAATTGGGGGCTCAAGGCAGGGATTTGGGGGCCACATTTTCACAAAAGTACACTGATTTGACTAATAATGTGACTAATGTTTAACTGCTAGCTCTTGAATTCAATGTAAATGATGCTTAGGGCAGTAATCTACACAGAGGGCGAAGTTTGAGGTTTCATCTTTGTCCTCTTTGCATGGTATGTTTTGGAAGATTGAAAAAATATGACTTTCCAAATCGCTTCCAAAAGTGGGGAATGAGCTGTTGGTAAAGATAGGGGCTTTGGAATACCAACCTCCTCCCCTGCTGTCACCCCTTTTCCCTGTCATTGCTACTACAAAGCACTGAAAAATCCCCGTCTTTGAAATTCCACTAAAGAACTATCTTCAATAAGCATCAAAATCAGCATTGGGTGAAGGTGTCATTACCAGAAGATAAAAGAGTTTATATTAGATACTTTTTCTGAAACACAGTCACCGGGAACGTGCTAGTTTTCACACAAAAATAAACAAGTTGGGGCGCTGGCAGGCCTCCGACTATCATAAATGGGTAAGCAAATCTGCTGCTGCCACTGAAAAGAGGAGCTTGTGGTTAGGTACTGTAAATTAAACTCTCTACCATATGTAACATCATTCCTGCCTTGGTGAGAATATGGCCTTGCAATATGAAGATATAATGATTGAAGTTTCCTAACGATGACCTAGAAAGAGTTCTAAGGATGGTTCAAAGACAGAGGCAACATGTCTCACGATGAAGTTTTACAAAGGAACACTGGGATAACCCGAAGAATTGAGAGATGAGGAAAAGTCCAATAACAGTTTAATATACACAAGAGTGTTGTAAAAATTGTCAGCTATTCGCTGAGAATAGGAAAGCAGGGGAGAGGCAATGGGCTTAAAGGAGTGCATGGAGAATCAAATACCAGGGAAAGTATCTTGGGTCTCAGCATTTTGAAAACAAACCTGGAACACATTACTAAAAGGGATATCTGAGGAGAGGAGAGACAGCTGTCTTTACAGACTGATTTAACTATGCTAACTTGGAAGCATGATTTTATGCTTTGCATTGTCTTGGAAAAAATTCATATTTATTTGAAGTAAAAGGCAATTCATTCACATCTAATAGAATTTGTAGAGTTGATAACAGTAAGTTATAACAGAACCTGTAACAGTGTTTCTTAGCCTTATGTTAATAATCATCTCAAGGAATCTCAGATATTCTCATTCCAAAACTAATTTGACTTCTACTTAAAAATTTTGTCTGAACACTTTGGAAAGGTAGGGGTGTGTGTGTGTGTGTGTGTGTGTGTGTGTGTGATGGTGGTGTGGTGGTATTACTAAATCAAACAAGGCTAAGGTGTCAAATCTTCATTCTTATAAAGTTGCCCCTTTAAAGTACAAATTGGATCCTGAAATAGACTTAGGAGCTAATTCCAGTTTTGAAACCCAGTTAAGAATATCTATAAATTTGTATCTTTCCCACCAAAGGAAAATATTTGGTCTATCTTTAGACTGCCATTTTATATTGTTCCTATATTTTTCTCCACAGTAGCTTTACATAGTGACCAACAGATAGAAAGTGCTCTAAATATAGTTGTTGAATGAATAAATACTGATTTCTCTGAATCATATGAGTAGTTCCACTGTATGAAATTGTCTTTGAGTTATTTGAAGTGAGAACTGCAGTGGGTCCCTGCAGTGGGACATGTTCTTATAGCCACTAGGTGATATAAATTATTTCTTTGGTCATTTGTGGAAATAGTGTCCTTTTTGCTAGTCAGGCCTCATATCCCGAGACCTAAAAAGTACCCTTGGAGATAGATGTATCCTCCAGTTGAGCCAAAAGAAGCTGTGTTACATTATAAGAAAAGGTAATTCACTAGTCCCAGATACTTGGGAGGCTTAAAGGAGAGAGGAGAGAGGTTCACTTGAGCCCAGGGGTTACAGGCTCTAGTGTACTGTGGATCACACCTGTAAACAGCCACTGCACCCCAGTCTAGGCAACATTGCAAGACCCTGTCTCTAAAAAAGAAAGAAAGGAAGAAAGAAAGAGAGAGAGCTTCCATAATATCAAATATGGCTTAAATGATAAAATATCTCCTAACACTAATATGCTAGCAACCTAACCAAATAAATACTTTTTTTTAAAAAAAAAAAAAGGAAAGGTAATCCTTTTGTTTTTAATCTCATAAATTCTCAGTCCAATCAAAAATGAAGTCAAGGCCAGGTGTGGTGGCTCACGACTATAATCCCAGCACTTTGGGAGGCTGAGGCAGGTGGATCACTTGAGGTCAGGAGTTCAAGACCAGCCTGGCCAACATGGTGAAACCCCACCTCTACTAAAAATACAAAAAACAAAAAACAAAACGGCTGGGCATGGTGGCAGGTGCCTGTAATCCCAGTTAGTTGGGAGGCTGAGACAGGAAAATCGCTTGAACCTGGGAGGCAGAGGTTGCAGTGAGCCGAGATGGCGCCATTGCACTCCAGTCTGGGCGACAAGAGTGAAACTCCATCTCAAAATAATAATAATAATAATAATAATAATAATAATAAAATAAAGTCAAAATAAAAAGTCATATCAAAATGGAAACAACAATTTTTGCAATTTTATTTTTTCTTAGGATTGAGGAGATGTTGAGAGATAAAGATGAGGAAGACAATGAGAGAAGCAGGATACTTAAGTATAAATAAATGAATAAATAAATAAATACAAAAAACTAAACTGTACTTCCAGTGAGGGAGATGAGAGAATAGGATGTTCAAAAGAACTCCATGAAAAGATTCAGACCTGAGTTCAAGTTCCAATTATGCCACTATTTATGTGACCTTGAACAAGTCACTTTATGGCAAGGTTCTTGTCTGCCAAGACAATGCCCTGAGTCATCTTTGAAGTCCCTTTTTGTTTTACAGAAATCCTATTCTTCCTCTGTCACAGAAGCTCAAACTCTCTGAGGAACAGGGTGGCATGTGGGTACACAGAAATGAATGAATCAATCAAACACATCAACCAGCCTCTACCGCTTCTGGCGTACCTCTAGAATCTTTTACTTCTCTCAACTTTTCTGATTCTGATGCTTTAAGGTTTGGGTCCTGTTCATAGGCTGATGCTATCAACATAATTTTCTGCTTTTCTTTGGATTAGCCTATTACTACCATATTACGTTATTTGTTATAGAGACAGGTGTCTCACTATGTTGCTCAGACTGGACTTGAACTCCTGGGCTCAAGTGATCCTCCTGCTTCAGCCTCCCAAGTAGCTGGGACTACAGGCATGCCCCACCACACCCAGCTCGAGAAGACTGGACAAAAATAAAGGAACAAACAGTGGTGTCTGTCTGTCTCCAGGCAAGAAGCAACAGCAGACAAACAGACTGACCCCATGCTGATGTTCTGCCCAGTCTCACCACCTCCAGGGAGCACACGTACTTTCACGGTTCCATTGTTGCCACTCATAGATATGCTATGTTGCTCTATGGAAATGGTTTTTTTTTAGGTTGGTCATGGGACAGGATAGAGGTGGGCTTTGAATCACATATAAATATGCCCATTTCCCAGGATTAGAACCAATTCCAAAAGCTTGGCCAAGAATTGCCCAATTTTCAGCTAAAAGGAAACAAGAAAGACATATATATATATATGTCTATAAATAAAAAGAGCCAAGTTACAAAAAAGAGGGTGCCTTTTCAGTGATGTGGCAACTTTGTTACCAAGGCCTGAGCTTGGCTTTCCATGTCGGGAACCAGATGAAAGTCTGGTTTTTTTCATCCCACCTGTAGCAGGATGGGCTCACACTTCCAGCCCTGGGTATCAAGTACTACAGTAAGATTCAAAAGAACCTGAGATATATATTAGTCTGTCTTTTTTATTTAGAATTAGGTAGTCGAATTAGGTAGTCATAAACAAGAGGATTAGGTAGTCACAAACAAGAGGTTTACAACTATTCTTAAAGGATAACAGACCCTTCTTTACTAGTTTTTTATATATATATATTTGTGTGTGTGTGTGTGTGTGTGTGTGTGTGTGTGTGTGTGTGTGTGTGTCTTTGAGACGGAGTCTCGCATTGTTGCCCAAGCTGGAGTGCAGTGGCGCGATCTCGCCTCACTGCAAGCTCCGCCTCCCGGGTTCCCGCCATTCTCCTGCCTCAGCCTCCCGAGTAGCTGGGACTACAGGCGCCCGCCACCTCGCCCGGCTAATATTTTGTATTTTTAGTAGAGACGGGGTTTCATCGTGTTAGCCAGGATGGTCTCGATCTCCTAACCTCGTGATCCACCCGCCTCGGCCTCTCAAAGTACTGGGATTACAGGCGTGAGCCACCGCGCCTAGCTATATTTGTTTTTAATAAACAGTTTTTTGGTTTTGTTTCTGTCTTTTCCTTTTTATGCTTAGAAAACTAGAAATTCAAAAGTTCAGCTTTTCAGGTCAACCACTAGATGGTGCTATGGGATCAAAGCAGGGAATCCTCCATACTTTAGAAGAAACAACCTCAAAGAGGCAAGCCAGTATTCAGTTGATAGCGAATTAATACCACCAGGACAGTCGTACGCATACTTTATAACTATAAACAGAAATAAAAATAAGTGGATTAATTTAAGTTGGTTTTACTGGTTTTGGGTTTTTTTTTTTTTAAAAAACTTTCTTCAGAGACCCAGAAGCATGGCCTTCCTATATCCAGGTAGTCCAGGCAGTCCAGTCCCCTTCACAGACTACATTCAGAGAAAATATTAAAACATTCCTGGACTGCCACACATTTGGAGTAAGACAATGTGGATTTCCTCATTTACAGCAATTACAGAAGCAGAGTGTATTAATCACTAAGTAAACTCAAAACATTCTTACTGGAACTTACCTTTTCTACAGAAAAGGCCTTTGATAAAACGAAGAGTTCACTAAAAGGTCCTAGCCAAGATGGCAAAAGTGGAAACTGCCCTGATTTAAATGCACTAATGCTAAAAGCGAATCAAGCAAACGGAAGAGTGGGAAGCGTCAGGATTGTCAGCATGAAGCCCAGTCTCCTCTGCTCATCTCCACTTAATGTCAACCATACTCTCCTCATACCTGCAATCTGGCTCCTGCCTTTATAGGTCCACAGAAATTGAGCTTTCCAGAGTGACCAGTGGCCTGTTAATTGCTGGGTGGAATAGCATCTTCCCACCCTCATGCCCCTTAACTCCTTTCCAGTGTGTGACCATCTGAGATGTCTCCTTCAGAAGAAACGCTCTTCCCCTTTGTTAGGTAATACTCATTTCTTGATTTCCTCCCCTCCCCTGAATACTCCTTAGGCAAGTCGCTGTCTCCTGTGACTTTTCCCACTCCCTGACATCCTTAGCCCTCTTCTTTCTGGGTTCTGCTAAGAAGTTGTAGTTTTTTTCTGAACCTGCTGGCCTGGCCTGCCTCCCTCCCCTCCCTGCCAGCCCCAGTCCCAGCCCCAACCCTAGCCCTGGACCTACTCTCTGGGCTTCTCTTGTCTGCCATTTTATCCTGGATGAACCACACTTGCTAGTTAATTTTATAACATCATCTTTCTGATTTCACTATTTTAAAACATTTATTCAAGGGTTTAGGATTTTTTTCTTTTTATAAATGTAATAAATATTCACTGTAAGAGTTTTAGAAAACAAAAAGGCACCAAGAAGAAATAAAAATTACAGAAAATTTCACTATCCAGTGGTTATCTCAATAACCACTAGGAACATTTTGGAATATGTCTTTCTCATCTTTTTATAATGTGTATCTACCCAGAAAAGTCACCTGGGATTATACTACACACAATCTTCATAATATGTTTTTTGCATTAACAGCATTGTGAATATTTTTCCTATATAATTACTTATTTTTCTACTACTAGCTTTAATTGCTGCATCATAGTACATTCTATGAATTCATTTAATTTGCTACTCATGAATACTAAATTAATTTTGTCTTATGATATAAATAATATACAAAAATGATCTCTATTGCTTAATCTTTGTACATATCCTAATTATTTCCTCAGAAGTAAAACTACTGGTTCAAAGGCATTTACATTTTTAAGACTTTTGATGCAAATCATCAAATTGCTCTTTAAAATGTTTGAATTTAAACTCTTTATCAGCAGTGTTCAAGAATAACTACTACTCTAAACCACATCTTATCTTTTTTCAATGTTTGAAATTTGGAGATGAAATATGGTGTCTAATTATAACTTGTGTGTCTTTGATTGCTAGTGAGGCTAAACTTTTTTATTTTTCAAATGTTTCTTGGTGCCTTGTCATGTTCTTTTGTGTGCTCAGGACATGGAATCTGTCCATCTACTTATTGGCCGGGTAAACTTAGGAAAACTGCCTTATTTTTCTCACCTCCAGTGTTTTCTCCTATAAAAAAAAAAAGGAATGATATGTTTACATACCCCCTAGGGCTGCTGTGAGGATAAAATGAGATAATGCAGACGGAGTACTGAAAATGCCTGGCACATAGTGAGCATGAAATAAATGGTAGCCATTTTTCTTTGCCTAATTTTTTACTAGATTATTTGTTTGTTTTTTCTATTTATAAGAATCCCTGTTTCTTTAGTGGCAACACCACTCCATATCACACAGAATAGTAATAATAGCTACCATTTATTGCTTAGGTGCTATAAGCCAGGTATTGAGACATTTGCATTGCATACAATATCTCATTAAATCCTCGGGAACATCTGATTCCTATTTCTTCATCAATCTAAATATCTAAATAGTCATCAAGTACTATTAGTTCACAAATTTGATCCAAACTGTTCCTTCCTCCTCCAGTGCCATTTAGAACATTACACGCTGCCCGGGACTAATGAGATGTCCTCTAAACTGAACTCTGTAATTCCAGATGGCTTTGCTGCTTTCCAATACCATTTTTGTTTCGTTTCGTTTTTGAGACGGAGTCTCGAAGTCTCGCTCTCTGTCGCCCAGGCTGGAGTGCAGTGGCCGGATCTCAGCTCATTGCAAGCTCCGCCTCTTGGGTTCCCACCATTCTCCTGCCTCAGCCTCCTGAGTAGCTGGGACTACAAGCGCCTGCCACCTCGCCTGGCTAATTTTTTGGGTTTTTTTTTTTTTTTTTTTTTTTAGTAGAGACGGGATTTCACCGTATTAGCCAGGATGGTCTCAATCTCCTGACCTCGTGATCCGCCTGCCTCGGCCTCCCAAAGTGCTGGGATTACAGGCGTGAGCCACCGTGCCTGGCCTCCAATACCACTTTTAAAGACACAACTGCCAGAAAAATGACCATTTAGTAATTTCAGAATAGCAGAACCCATAATAATTTTTTTAAAGCTCAAAATATTTGATGGCTCCAGTGACCTCCTGGCCAGTATTCAAAGCCCCCCACAATCTGTCTCTGGTCTAACTTTTCAGCTGTGGGACCCCTACTTCCACTCTTTCCTTTCTCTGCAACCCTGCCTTTACACACACATTCACACACCCTGCAAACACTTGGCTGTAAGCTCTCATTATACTACTCTTTCACCTGTGTCTTTTTTCACTTAACTCCACAAATCCCAAGCATCTGCTATGTTTCAGGCACTGTTCTCTAGGCATCTCTCTTTCTCTATGCAAATCTTATGGGTTATGTTTCTCCCTCCTACTAAATGATATACCATGGTGGGATTTTCCTTCTATAATCATTAATAATTATTTGTGTATTCAAAAGCTGTGTCATCACCTCTTTGCAGGTACTGTTAGTTCAAGGGCTCATGTTGGGGGAAAAGATTTAGTACTACAGGAGTGTGTGCAAGCAGGAGGTATGTTGAGAACACAGTGTCTTCTCACAGAGATTTTTATAGCCAAGCTGTATGAGAGAGGACGAGGAGACCAGAAAAGGAGGAATAAGTGATAGAGACATATTAACTTTTAAAACCAAGAAAGCTACCCTGTTTCTAAGTTATCTTCTTGGACACACCCATTTTCCTACAGGAAAGAAAGATGTAATGAGGGAGGAAAGAAGACTATGCTTTCCACATGTTATGTAGATGTTATTATTCCCACTTAAAAGATAAGGAAATCCAGGTTTGAGGTTGTGAAACAATCTGCCTAACGTCATACAGTGAGATGATGAAATAATGATGATTCCAACCCAGGCTTTTTGTCTCCAGCATCAATCTTATTTCCTATACACAGGCTGATGGCTAAAGAAAGAAAAAACTGAAACCTTGATTTGGACCGCTTCTATCCTTCACCTCCCAGCCAGGACCTCGCTCAACAGTTCTCACGAATGCCTTCTCAAAATCCCCATGCCAGGATCCCCAGGGGTCCTCTTCAAGCAGCTCGCTCTGACAAATGACTCAGGCACCAGAACAGGAGCTTTCAAAGTGAATATGCTGCATCATAATTTTCTCTGCCTCTCTTGTTTCACTTAAGCAAAGGGAGAGCTTTGCAAGCATGTGGATCCTTCTTGGCCATTACCCTTAGCAACAACATTAATCTTTGAACACTTCACCATCATTTACTTAAGAGCAATGACATGCCCAGAGATATTCCATGACTGATGGCAAAGTTACTAAACATCTAGATTTCCCGATGCATTTTTTTCTTCCTTTCACCCTGTCATTTCCATGTTAAGACAAAAAGTGTTGTTGTTCAGAGGCCTTCCCAGAAATAGCAAGCAGTTATTATTTAGGGAAGTTCAGGCAAGGATTAGAAGAAGTTGCCCTTTTCTGGCATCCTTTGTTGCGCCCTGCTCCTACAACCCCACTGTCCCATTCACTAGTTCCTGTCTCTCCTGCTCACTCTTTGACCATGATTCATTCTTCTTACTTAGTTTAGAGTGGGTCAGTTTTAGTAGAGTATTTTATAGTGTTTATCCTCCGCCGTTCCTTCTTTTTCATCTTTTTGCTGCCACATTCTTTTGGCAAACATTTGCTGAGGATCTACTGCGTGCCAGGCTCTGTGCCAGCAGCTGGGCTTCATAATTTCATTTCTGACAATCACAATAGCTTCCAAATGGATATCCCTGCCTTAAGTTTCTCCCCGAATCCATCTACTACATCCTGCTGCCAAACCAATCTGTCTAAACTCTACTTTGTAAACAGTACTCTCCACCCATCTGTCCATGGGATTAAGTCCCTACTTATTAGCTCTCTTGTATCTGTCCTACAGATGCCTTTTAGACTTTTACATTGTGAGGTCCAGGGTGTTCTATTTATTTACTCCCCGGCATGCCATGTGCATTTCCACCTCGGTGTCTCATAGCTCTCTAAATTTTCAAGTCCTACTCCATGTCCACTTAATAAATGTTTGGGGGCAAACTCCATCCCTGGGACAGCAGAGGATGTGGCCTAACTAATACGTTCTAGTTAAGGAGGAGAACCAACTTAACACTTCTACCTAAGAGGAGTCTGAATGTCCCAGCCTTAGGGATGAGAAGCAATACTAACCATGTGACCTTGCTAAATCCTGAAACAAGAATTCCCATCAAATCACTCTTCCATTCACTCAGTCATTCGATAAAATAGTTTTTGAGTATCACCTATATGCTAGGCATCGTGATGAGTGCTAGGGAACAACAGCGAGTAAGAGAAACAGGTTCCTGCCCTGATAAAGATTTTAGCCTAGGAAAAAGGACACATTAAACATACAAACAAGTGCAATATGTGAGTAAATAAAATATTAGGTTGGTGCAAAAGTAATCGCAGTTTTTGCCATTAAAAGTAATGGCAAACTGTGATTGCTTTTGCACTAACCTATAATGGAAATGTGGAGTGTTAATGAAAAGAGAAATAAGTATTGTGATGCAGCAAGGTAGGATATGCTACTGGAGACAGGAGGTGCTATCAAAGAAGGTCTCTGAAGAAGAGGCATTGAAGCAGAAATCCAAATGGTGAAGTCAAGCATTCAAAGAGATACTACAGGCTCTTGAACAGCAAGTATACAGACTCACACACACAAACACACACACACACACACACACACACCCAAAGCCAATGCAGGTCAATAACCTCACTCCTCACCGGCTTTGGTCTTATGTGTAATTCTTTTGTTCAGTGGGGATGTGACAGCCAGCCCCATCTATCATAACCATAATAGCTTCTCTTTTGAGTACACAAACAGCTAAGCCTTTGGTTTGCGGATCTTTAAAATGATTTAAATTTCATCTATATAGTTTTTCTACTTTGCTGTGCTAACAGGGTGATTTATTTCCAACTCAAATTTGCATAATATTTCTAAAATCCAACATAGCACCCTGGTGATACTCATCACTCTGTACATTGAAAATAATTGTTGGTTACTTTTTAGAGTTGGTATATACCAGCTCTTTAAAAAATCTGTAAGTTGCTTTCCATACCTCGTTGATTAACTGGATCTTTAGCTACGTAGGCAACATAGTCTGTAGTATCCTATAAAAAAGGGAAAATGACTGTATTTAAAATGGATGAACTGCACTGTTGAAAGAAACATATATTTCGGACATGATACTGAGGCAAGGACTTAAATACAAATGTTTTTATTTAAAGAGACAAGAAAAGCATTGTAAAAGGGAACATAAACAAATATACACTACATAGTTTAACAATTATGGAGTCCATGTTCTCTGTCCATTGGGGAAAGAATCAGAAAATTAAAAACTTAGAGGCAGACTGTCATTAAGAATAAAATAGAAAGCAGATAGGGAATATGTTAGGACATATTCTTTAAAAATGGCTAGGGACTATGATGCTATCCTAGATTGAAAGTTGAAGTATCAGGGATTATGCAATCACAAAGGTGACATAAACTAAGATAGGGCATCATGATTTCCTGTTGTCCGAACATATACCACATATATCAGAAAGTAAGTTGACTAAAGAGACATGTTGGATTTTGTGGTTGTTAGCTTGCTTGTATGCAGTGCAAGTTAACTTAAGGGACGATAAAGTGAAAATACAATGAATTTATTTGATCAATATACAGAAAAAGAAAAATCATTTTTTAAAAAAAGAGAACCCCTGAAAAACTTAAGAAGTTCAAAAAGAGATGCACTGCTGACTTTGTAAAAACAAACAAACAAAATGCCACTTGGTAATCCCAGTTTTTATTGAAAACAATAAGCTGATGAATGATAAGGTTTTAATAATTAAAGATGCTTTTTGTTATCTAAGTTCTCGGGAAAAAAATACACACAATGCCATTTGCAGATCAGAAGTATGACTCTCTAGAGGGAAGATGCAATCAACTGGCAGGAAATAAAAGCCCATGTTTGTAATACCCTCAAGGACAATCACTTAATAACCCACAATGAATCACACAGGAAGCGGATCTCAGGGTCAGCATAACTCGTCTTGGGCAATTAAAAAAATAATAATAACACATACCTAAGTAAATTTCTCTTATGCAAAAAGAAAAAAGGTTTTAAATATCCGCTAAATAAATAACGCCATATCTATGGGCTTTGTTTTACGTGAATTTAGAAGGAAAAGCACAATTGCTGGGGACTTTGCCACTCTTATTCAAGTGACGAGGTGGTCTGATGCCAGTCATGCTGTCTGGTAGGTCCAATTATGGGAAAGAGGCTGTGAGACCTCTCCAGACCTCAGTTTCCTCATCTTCAAAACAGCCTCCAACGCTGGTATAGTTCTAAAATTCTATAGCTGTAAACATTTGGGAGAATTTACAGAATGCTAAAAGTAAAGCACAAATAGCAGGGGAAAATATGTTTAAACGTATTTAATTTTTGACACATTCACAATGCATTTTTTAAGTGGAGAAAGTATATATAGCCATAGAGACATTACCAACAAATGTTTTCAGGGCTGACGGATAGAAAACAAGTTAACTGTTTTTGCAAAGAGAGTAAAAATGAGGGCGAGCAAAGGCCAAGAGATGAGAAGACTATTCATTATTTTTGAAATTTTGGAGGAAATCTTGGAGAAAGATTACTATGTTGGACCACAGGGACTTTGAAGTCAGCTTCCTACCCTTGTATGTAGTTCGCCCTAAAGCTGTAAACTATCTCAGTTAGTATCCTAAAACAAATATGGGCATGTGTTAGCAATAGTGGTAGTAGTTACTTCTTGTGACAGTGTGCCAGGCACTGTGCTAACACTAACCACGCATCATTTCACTTAATTCCCACAACACTGTCAGGCAATAGGGATTATCCTCCATTTACACATGAGGACTCTGGAGTTTAGGGAATTTAAATAAGTCAAGTCTACTTGACTCCAAAGCCTGGCAGTACATCACACTGCCTCCCCGACCTGATGGTAAAACTTCATAGAGATGATTTCTAATGCCAGTGCTTAGGGTGGCTCCAGACTTCTATTTTACTAGACAGGTGCTTTAACCAACTAAGCCATGGCACTGCCGCCAGATTTCTATTTTAAATTTGAATCAACAGGCTTTCTCACCAGCTTCAGAGAGCACAGAGGTGCTCTCAATGCAGCAGGTACAAACCTTCCCCATAGTTGCCACAAATTATTTACTGTTTGTTTTTGATAGGAACGGTGCTTTGGTCAATTTAAAGAACTAAAGGCACGTGAAGAGAGTATGAAAAGATTTAAGATTCTGGAGAACAATAATAGAAATCATTCAGGGCATGCCTTGAGTAAATGAGTGTTTGCACACCAATCTAACATGATGACAACCCTGGAGAAATTTAGGGCAAACACCAATAATTATTTTTCATACTACACGTATAAACACTACTTTAAATCTCTTAAGAAAAGTATTTGAATTCCTTCATGGATGACTGAGCTAGGAAGACGAGAAAGTGCTGGTATTTTTCAGCCCGGATTCAGTTGACCCTCTCTGCCAGCCATCATCCTTGGTGTTGCTAATGAGGCCAGATTACAAGGCTGGATGGAAAAGAGTCCAGATAAGCTCTTGGGTTCAAATAGCAGCTGCTAAGCACCTGACACCTTGTATGTCCCTTATTTGCTAATGGGAATTCACAATTAGGCATCTGTGGAATTTCTTGGGGAAAAGGTAGAACTCTTAACATTTGGTTTACTTTTAAAAATGGCAGCATCATAGAACTAATATATAATAGTTATTTGAAAATAACTACACCCCAGGCTAAAAGATGAGGAAGTAGTAATGCCTAAAGGGGAAACTGAATAACCATTAATTAGAAAACAAGAGTTTGAAATCCTATGAAGGCTGCTTTTCTTCCATGTGCTTCGTGAGCCAAGATCATGCCACTGCACTGCAGCCTGAGAGACAAGAGTGAGATTACGTCTCAAAAAAAAAAAAAAAAAAGCATGTCTTGGTTTGACATGCTTAAATACTTTGGGTCATTGGTAGCCAATGTGAAGACAAGTAATTATTGAAGTGTTTTTAAGAATTGGCTAATTTAAATAGCATGTAGCTACATATTTTATACACAGGTAAGTTACACCAACACCCAAGTGGAAGAACCTGCTTAAATACTTTAGATGCCAGTAAATGAAGCAATGATTACAGAGTAACTTCAGAACTTTACTTCCTTTTACGATATACAATTATTTCTCCCCCATTGAATATTTAGCAAAAAGTTTAAAACAAATTAAAACTACCATGATATCAGCTGCCAGATTTAGTTTTTAGCATCCTCATATTTTCTTGGGTTTCTAGGTTATCATCCTATCATTGATGACTCTGCATTTTATTCCTCGATTAGAAGTGAAAAGTAAATGTGGTGGATAGAAAACAATCAATTGCTAAACTGAATTTTATTGGTTCGTTCCTGAAGGATATAATTTTTTTAAAAGAAATGCTTTGCAGAAAAGAAGGTAATACATTCTAAGAACAAGGTCTGTGTATGTTCCCCTGTTTTCTTGACATTACTGATGTTTAACCATTATGAAAGTCATACTCTGTCCTCTTCTAACCTTTCATCAAAACATATGGAAGGTTAGAAGAGGAAAGAGTACAATAAAAAGACCGATAATGTCACAGAGTGGCAAAAGTATTCTTCTACTCCCTCAGTTTAAACAGATTTGCTTCTTGCTCAGTTGCAGGCTCCCTAGCTTCAAAGCCCTTCTCCTTTTGCTCTGGTCCAGAAATGGTGCAGTAGGGAGTCAAGGAATGACACTCCATTCTGCAAAGTAGGCTTGGAGAAATCCTGTACAATTTCCAGGAAATGAGTACCACATGACCTCTTCTTAGTAGAGAAGAACTACAAGTTCTCTCTCCCCAGCTCAGCATTTCCTCCATGAGCTCCTGCAAACCTGGTTGCTCATTCCAGATTAGACTTAATTGACTTGGTTGATATACCAAGTCCAGTTGATTAGTAAAGTGTGCCAGAAACTCTGTGTTGAGAAGAAATTCTAAGGCAGGATTGAGCAACACATGTGTGACATACTTGCTTTTCATGACCTAGACATTATCAACAAGAAGCTTATTAGATGATAACTCCATGGCTAATAACATAATGGAGCACTACTAGTTTCATCTACTAATCCAAACATTTTAAAATTTAATGATAGGAAATATTTTGCCCAAGGCAAATTTTTTATTACCTGCTACATGTAGCTATTCACAGACTGTAATAGTATGTTAGGAAAAGACATGTAGTGGCTAATATGGTTTATGTAAAAGTTTTTTTTTTTTTTATCATCCAGCCCCAAACGTCAAGAAGTTATTTTAACTCATAAAAAGAACTTTTGTGAATCCATACTTACAGGATCTCCTCCAGAGGCAAACGAAATAGACTGCATATGATGATTTGCAATAATCTGAAAAACATAAACATGTATGCTAATATGAAGTAATCATTATTTCTAGTTATATACAATGTAACAGTAATAGACATACATTTGTTTGTTTTGTTTTTACCTGATCAGCATCCCTTTGGAAACCACCCCACCTACGCTCTATAATAATCTCATTTAAACCATGAGATTCTGGTGATTTTGTGATGCCCATCTCACTGCCCTTGCCTACCCAGGTGGAACATTATCTAGGGCTAGCCAATCAGAAAATACCATCTCTCTGGATACAGCAGAGCCAATCAATGTCTTTTGAGAAGAACTGAAATGAATAATAGGAGAGAAAGCATCTCTCTCTGCCATTAAAAACTATGTAAGCCCAAAGCTTCTGGGGGCCATATTACGCTGCCATGTGAGAAAAGTCTGCTGGAATATGAAGTTTTTCTTCTGATGAAAATCAGAACTGAGAACTAAAAATAGGAAAAAAGTCTGCTGGTAACATTTGTTCCATCACTTTAACCAATATATTTCACCTGTCCCTTTATATTTTTGTTTATTTTTGCAAAAGTTAGTTTGAATTTGATTTCAGTCATTCACTACTAAATGTATCCTGAGTAAGGCACTAACATTAAGACTTCTAATATGAATAAGAATCGCCAAGTAAACTGCATTAATCAGCTAAGAAGACTGTCCTTTATTTGAGAGTCTAGGATTGCTTGTTTGGAAACCACAGTATAATGACCATTTGCAGAGCCATATTTGTCATGCTATTTTGAAGGTTCATTAAAACACCAACTATGCACCTATTGACTAATCCTGTTTTCAGAATTGTGTGACAGAATCTACCAAAGCTGATTATATGAGATGACCAAGCAATTCTATTCCTAGATGTATATCCAACACGATTGTGTAAATATGTGCAACAAAAAATATTCTCAAAGAAGATAATAACTGCCCTGTTCATAAAGCCCTAAACTGGAAACAATCCCAATGATGACTATTGTAATATTCAAATGGTGGCATACTATATAGCAACAACATGTTTGTTGAGCAAAAGAAGCCTAATACAAAGAATATATACTGCATGGCTTAATTTATATGAAGTTCAAAACTAGGCAAAATTATGGTATTTGAAATCAGAATAGTGGTTATTTCTGGAGCACAGGAAGAAAGGGCAAACGGTTTTCTGGGATGCTGGAGTTTCTTGATCAGAGTATTGGTTATAAAACTGTTCATTTTGTGATAATTATTATGGACTTATTATCTGTGTACTTGTCTACATTTATATTTCAGTAAAAACAAAGTCAATATACAAAGATCAATGTCATTCCCATATATCAACAATAGTTGGCCGGGCGCGGTGGCTCACGCCTGTAATCCCAGCACTTTGGGAGGCCGAGGCGGGCAGATCACGAGGTCAGGAGATCGAGACCATCCTGGCTAACATGGTGAAACCCTGTCTCTACTAAAAATACAAAAAATTAGCCGGGCATGGTGGTGGGCACCTGTAGTCCCAGCTACTTGGGAGGCTGAAGCAGGAGAATGGTGTGAACCTGGGAGGTGGAGCTTGCAGTGAGCCGAGATCGTACCACAGCACTCCAGCCTAGGCAACAGAGTGAGATTGTCTCAAAAAACAAACAAACAAACAAAAGCCAATTAGACACTGTATTTGGGGGAGAAAGGTACACTTTGTAAGAGTACTTTAGTATAAAACCAATCAGAATCATGTAATGCTTTTTGGAAAACTTCATTGAAGAGTATAAATAAGACCTGAACAAATAGAAAGATATACATCACTTTCACGGATGAGAAGACGGTATGACAAAGGTGTCAATCCTACCCCAGATTAATTTATAAATTCCATGCAATCCCAATAAAAATGCTTCTAAAATTCACATGGAAGAATAAATGTGCAAGAGAGCTAAAGCAAATTTTAAAAGAACAAATGCATAAGAATTCCTTTATCAGATAAGAAATATTATAATATCATATTCAAGATGCCCCTAAATTCATATGAAAGAATAAATGAGCAAGAAGAGTTAGGGCAATTTTTTAAAGAACAAAGACAAAATATTCCTGATCAAACAGCAAGATATGAAAGTGTAGAAATTTCACAAGAATTCAAAGTCTAAAAATAGACTCATGTATTTAAGAACTTTTAGTCTATGATAAATGTGACACCAAGCAGCAGTCAGCCAGAAATTATGTGTCCATGGTGAGGAGAACTAGAGCAGAGGCTCCCAACTCCCCTGGCCACAGACCAGTACCAGTCCGTGGCCTGTTAGGAACCGGGCTGCACAGCAGGAGTGGGCAGTGGGCGAGCGACAGAAGCTTCATGTGTATTTACTGCTGCTTCCTGTTGCTCACATTACTGTCTGAGTTCTGCCTCCTGTCAGATCAACGGTGACGAACGGTGACTTCAGATTCTCATAGGAGAATGAACCCTTTTGTGAACTACGCATATGAGGGATCTACGTTGCATGCTCCTTATGAGAATCAAATGCTTGATGATCTCAGGTAGAGCTGAGGTGGTGATGCTAGCGCTGGGGAGTGGCTGCAAATACAGATTAACAATAGCAGAGAGGTTTGACTGCACAGAGACCATAATAAATCAATTGCTTGCAGACTCATATCAAAACCCTATCAGTAAGTAGCAAGTGACACTTAAGCTGCATCTGGTGGCAGGCTACATAGTGGCAAGTGAGTTGATGTACTTCAGTTTGTACAGCTGCAGCTGATGGCAGGTTTTAAGTCAGAATCTGACGATTTTAGTTTATGCCTGGCCCGCCCATTATCTTATTTACCACTTCCAGCCATGTCTCTTTCCTGCACCGTGCACTTTCTCAGTCACAGTTTTGGTAAGCCCATTAGCTAACCCTAGCCAAAATGAGTAAAAACCAAACTTCGCTGGAGAGTTTCTTTGAAAAGGGAGAAAGATCCACGATGAGACTGCAGAAGACTTTAAGGCTGCCAACAAAAAGAAAGCTGCATTTAAAAGAAAATACCAAGAGTCCTACTTAAAATGCCAGTTCATTACAACAGGTGATTCACATTCTCCAAGCTCACTTTGTATAATACGTAGCAAGTGGCTGTGTAACAAACCCATGAAGCCTTCTAAACTACTTTGTCACATGGAGACCAAGCACCCTGCATTAATACTAAGCCTTTGGAGTTTTTCAAAAGAAAACAATGTGAACATAAAGAATAGAAGCAATTATTGAAGGCTACCACTTCCTCAAATGTATCTGCACTGGGAGCATCATTCTTAGTGGCTAACCACTTTGCTAAAGCTAAGAAGCCCTTTACTATTGGTGAAGAGTTGATCCTGCCTGCTACTAAGGACATTTGTCATGAACTTTTAGGAGAGGCTGCAGTTCAAAAGGTGGCATGTGTTCCTCTTTTGGCTAGCACCACAACTAGATGAATAGATTAAATATCAGAGGATAATGAGGTACAATTGTTAGAAAGGATTAATGAGTCACCGTGGTACACAATCCAGGTTGATGAGTCTACTGATGCTGACAACAAAGCAACAATGCTTTTTTGAGTATGATATATTTTTCAGGAGGATGTGAATGAGGATACATTATATGCACTTTTGTTGCCAACCAGCACCACAGCTGCAGAACTATTCAAGTCTTTGAATGATTACATATCAGGAAAATGGAATCAGTCATTTTGCATCGGTATATGCATGGGTGAAGCAGTTGCCATGACTGGATGGCATTTTGGTTTCACTAATCAGGTCAAAGAGGTCGCTTCTGAATGTGAGTCTATGTACCGTGTCATCCATACAGAAATGATGGCTAGTTGGAAAATGTCACCTGAAGTTAACCACATTTTGCAGTATGTGATTAAAATTATCAACCATATTATACATGCCCTTCACTCACATCTGTTTGCACAGCTCTGTGAGGAGATGGACGCAGAGCACACATGTCTTCTCTTATACACAGAAGTGAGATGGCTTTCTAAAGGTAGATCACCGGCCAGAGTTTTCGAGTTAAGAGAGCTGCTGCAGAGATTTCTTTTTAGAAAAACAGTCACCATTGGCGGCACATTTCAGTGACACAGAATGGGTCACAAAACTTGCTTACTTGTGTGACGTATTCAACCTGCTCAATGAACTCTGTCACTTCAGGGAAGAACAACAACTGTGTTCAAGTTGGCAGATAAAGTGGCTGCTTTCAAAGCTAAACTGGAATCATGGGGGTGACAAATGAACACTGGGATTTCTGACATTTCAAACATTAGCAGAGATTTTGAAAGAGACTGAGCCAGGGTCTTCTTTCTCCCAGCTGGTGCATGATCACCTATCTCAGCTTTCCAGAGATTTTGAGCATTACTTCCCGTATTAGTCAGGGTTCTCTAGAAGGACAGAACTAATGGAATATATATATACACATATATACATATACACACATATATATACACCTATATATATGTAAAGGGGAGTTCATTAAGTATTGACTCACACTATCACAAGATCCCACAATAGGCCATCTGCAGGCTGAGGAGCGAGGAGAGCCAGTCCAAGTTCTAAAACTGAAGAACTTGGAGTCCAATGTTCGAGGGCAGGAAGCATCCAGCACGGGAGAAAGATTTAGGCTGGGAGGCTAGGCCAGTCTCTTTTCACATTTTTCTGCCTGCTTATATTCTAGCCAAGCTGGCAGCTGATTAGATTGTGCCCACCCAGATTAAGGGTGGGTCTGCCTTTCCCAGTCCACTGACTCAAATGTTAATCTCCTTTGGCAACACCCTCATACACACACCAAGGATAAATAATTGTATCCTTCAATCCAATCAAGTTGACACTCAGTATTAACCATCACACTTCCCATCCACAAAAGACAGAATGGATCTGTGACCCATTTGTGAATAAGCCAGGTGAATCCACTTTGTCCATGCTAGAAGAGGATCAACTGCTTGATATTGCAAATGGCGGTGGCCTTAAAAGTATGTTTGAGACAACTTCAAATCTCCATACGTTCTCGATTAAAGTCAAGGCGGAATATCCTGAGATTGCCACAAAAGTACTGAAAAGTCTCCTTTCATTTTCAACATCCTATCTTTGTGAGGCAGGATTTTCCGCAGTAACAGCAACCAAAATGAGATTACAGAATCCACTGGACATAAGGAACACACCTTGGGTGTCACTGTGTCTCATCACCGTCTAGTTGCAGGACCGTCTAGTTGCAGGAAAACAAGCTCAGGGCTCCCACTGATTCTACATTATGGTGAGTTGTATAATTCTACGTAACTACAATGTTATAATAATAGAAATAAAGTGCAGAATAAATGAAACGTGCTTGAATCCTTAAGTATACACAGTCATATAATTCATAGAAGTATATACAACTTAAAAGCAGAGGCTTTTAAGTTGAAGACAGGTAAAACATGTTTTTAAAAAACACACAAAATAGTATTTTGCTATGAATACATAAAGATACATGTAAATGCAAATAAAAAGAATTTAAAGAGTACACGCCGCGTTGGTAATAGTGGAAAAATACCTACTCGGAGAAAAGAAATGGGACCAAGTATTTCTTCGCTATAACTAAAAAAAGAAAAAGAAAAAAAGGACAATATATATGTCGTTTGTGAATTTAACTTTTTAAATGACAACACTAAAAGGACAAAATGGATTAGTTCTTAATATGCTGATCTGTGGTTATGGATGTTGTCTGGTTTGGAAACGTGGATTTAGAAGTCATCAGCACATAGATAAATTGCCCTGGGGAGGAGGAAGAAGGGAGGGGAGGCACATTAATGTTAGGAGGGCCATGTAAAGTTATTTTCCAGTTTGCTGCATCACAAGCAGCAGTAGGGTTAAGTAACACAGAAACTGTTACGCTCTTGCCTACAAGGTCCCTAGATACCAAGTTCGAATCGACGGAAACGTAGCTCAAAAAGCGCCGCCCACACCCCGGGAAAAACATTGAGCTACGCCAACCACAGTGGCGCGCCAAGCAGGAGGCGGTACCTGAGGACCACGCCTGCGCGCGGGGTTACGCAAGCGCGCAGCCTTTGCGCACGCGCACAAACGCACGGCCGCGCAGCATCTATCTTGCTGGAAGCTTTTTGCCAGAGGTTGAGCGGTTTGCATAATGTCGGAAATGGCCGAGTTGTCAGAGCTGTATGAAGAGAGCAGTGACCTGCAAATGGATGTGATGCCTGGCGAGGGTGACCTACCGCAGATGGAGGTAGGCAGCGGGAGCCGGGAGCTATCCCTGCGTCCCTCCCGCAACGGGGCCCCGCCACAGCTCGAGGAGGAAGGCCCAATGGAGGAGGAGGAGGCCCAGCCAATGGCGGCGCCAGAGGGGAAACGGAGCCTTGCTAACGGGCCCAACGCTGGGGAGCAGCCAGGCCAGGTGGCGGGCGCAGACTTCGAGAGCGAGGACGAGGGCGAGGAATTTGATGACTGGGAGGACGACTACGACTATCCCGAAGAGGAGCAGCTTAGTGGTGCCGGCTACAGAGTATCAGCCGCTCTTGAAGAAGCCGACAAGATGTTTCTGAGAACAAGAGAAGCAGCCCTGGATGGCGGGTTTCAGATGCATTATGAGAAGACCCCGTTTGATCAGTTAGCTTTTATCGAAGAGCTTTTTTCACTGATGGTTGTCAATCGTCTGACCGAAGAACTCGGCTGTGATGAGATTATTGATAGAGAGTAGTTACATGCTGTTAAAAGAGGAGGAAACTACTTGAGGAGGGACCCAACTTTCCGCTATCTTTTGGGTTCATTCCAAATAGTTTTGTGCCATTGAAAAACTTGACCTTCAAAAAAATTTGTTTTTCAGAATCGAAGACAATAGGACAGTGACTGCACAGTTGTGAAAAAGGAGGAGAATCATTAAAGAAAAAGGAAAAAAGATTTTAAGACTGTTGAAATCTGTTATCAAGAATGTCCTAAAACACCTATGGCTTTGACTTTGTTATTGATCCAGATTATTTTCCTTGCATTGGGGAAAATATCTTTCATATTTGTTTGCTGTAAAGATGGTTTTGCAAGAATAAGTCATGACCAAGACAAACTGCCAATACAAGAGCCCACTGATATTAATTATATAATGAGAAAAAATGTATCCAACTAGGACACATATCTTTTGAGTTATTTGGACTGAAAGTTTAAGAAAACTTGGGAAATTCTATTTTGTGATCTAGTCAAGCCATAGTTATCAAAGGCTAAATTTTCAGTGTAAGATAAATGAAGTATTCTTCATTATTCCAAAAGGATGAGTAAACTCAAAGATGTATCACGTGTGCTCTGTATCTTAAGATGTGTTTCCAAGAGCGTCTGAAATTTTGTTTGTACATGTATCTTGATCATTTATAAAGCCACTGTGATCTATAAATCAAGAAAATTCATTGTCATAACCATTTTTAAAAGTCAAAAATTAAGACATCTTTAAAAACTTTCAAATCTAGACACTAAATGTGTATGAATGTACAAAGAAACCATTGCTCACGCTGTTATATACTAGAGAAATTTTGTTTTGCTTGCTGTTTTAACTTGACAGGTGAAATACTTTAGTTGAACTTCATATTGTAAGAACTGTTAATAAAAAGTTGTCAAGTAAAAAGCCCTATATCTAAAAAGACTTTATGAACAGTTATTCTATCAACTTTTAAAGGTTTTAAACCTACCCAGAAATTACCTTGGTATCTGAAGTTTCCCTCTGTCTCCTCCTCTAATTAAGCTTGTTATTTGTTATGCACCAGCATTGGAGATAATAAAATTTCTTGTTCTGTGTATTTTGTTTGGCTAATAATATTGCATACATACTTTATACTAGTTTTTATTGTATGTGTTAACCAGTATTAAGGGAAAATAATCCAGCTTCAGCTATCTAATTCACAAATTAACTTCTGGAAATTAAACTTTGTAAATTAAGTTTTTGCCCTACAAGAATTTGCTGGTCTAGGAAAACCTGCCCTATCAATGAGTATGTTGCCATGGTTACCTTACTAAGATGCTGAGGTTCTAGGAGAGTAATGATTACATCAGAAGGCTATGTTCAGCAAAATGAGTGTATCAGCAGGTTTTATCATGATCAGTAAAAAGGTTCCAGATGCTTCTGCTCCATTATAGCAGTAAAGAACGAATATCCAATGCAACAGGACAATTCAGAGCCTTATTTATTTTATGGTCATCCTGCCTTTTGGGAGAGAGATCTGTAAAAGATAGGACTGTGACAAGGATGATCAGAATTGTTCAGACACTAGCTGGGTTGGGAGGGAGAGATGGTGGAAGTAAAGTGTTGGTTCTTAGACTTCTTAATCCTACCACTTCCACTGCTATCTCAATTAGCCTGTAGCTACGGGCAGATGAGTGTGGATAGATAATTAATTTCATGCGTGATGTAAATTAGTTTGGATGGGGGTATGCTAGTGCACAATAAACTGGCTGGTTGTATTTACCTCCAGATGTTTATCTTTACTAGGAAAGGTAAACTCTTGGGAAAAAAAATCTGACGTCCACAAACTAGAAGGTTGTGATTCTGTTTCTCTCTGGGACTAAGTAGGGCACAAGAGTTGGGGGTGGGAAACACTCCCTGTTACATCTGAAGGCCCATCTTAGGGAGAAAAACCTGGGCTCTGCAATTGGCTCGGTTGTTTTTCAGTCTTAAAAATAGGCAGTAAGCTGAGAGACAATGAAAATTGTAAATACTTATTTGTATTTATTGAGGATAGAAAATTAACATTTTAACACCCCTTTTAGGGGTGTAAAATCATTTGTATTTCCTTTACATGCAGTTACCACAGACAAACCAGACTACTTGGTTAAAATTTGGGTTCTACTATTTGTTAGCTCAGTAACTGGGAAATTAATCTCTCGGACTTGGGTCCTGAACTGAAAATAGGGACAATTGGATGTACCTTACAAATTGTGAGGACTAAATGAAGATGTGTGTGAGAGTGTGTGTGTGTTTGTGTGTGTGTGTGTGTGTGTGTGTGTGTGTATCTTCATTTAAGGGAACTAGAGAAAGGAGTTCTGGGGAAATTCTAACTGATTTTGCAAGATAGGGGATTTAAAGAAGCTTTTGAGTACACAGTGTGATTAGGGAGAGTTTTGCAAATTTATCCATATGTATTACAAATGTTCGCTTAGATCAGATATCCCATGTTGGCTATCTTCAGGCCACAGATCTATTTTGTTTGGTTCATGCTTATAATTTTAAGAGACCAACATCTCAGTACAGAGATAGCAGCTAAAAATCTAGATTCTTACCTTTTTATTATTTTTTTTTTAAAGTAAAAGATCTGGGAGCCTTTGACCTATAGACCTATGTAGCCAAAAACCAAACAGACAAAAAAGCAAACAAACAAACAAAAACATCTGATTCACCTTTAGACAAGGAAGGTGTTCTGTTTGCCAAGTGTCAGTGTTATCTCCCCAACATAGAGGCCAGGTAGCACTTGATATTTATCATTGGGCTTGCACCATTGTTTTTTCTTGTGTTTGCACAGCTTGCGTTACCTACTTGGCCTCTAAATATCTCAAGTTGCCTCTCCTTGTAGAGACTAAAGGATGTCTCAGTTTTTGCCTGTTTTACCTTAACTCTATTACCCTTCTGAATTCAGTATCTGTTAGAGTTGTAGAAATCAGTAAAGAATTAGTGGGAGTGTGAGCTACTGAGACTGACGTTTTTGCTTGAGGCCCTAAAATACTATATTAAAGTATGTCAATAAAGTCTGTCGCTTGAATTTTGAAACAAGGAAATACCTATAACTTACCCTTGCAAAAGTGTATTTTCCCATCCTGAAATATGGTAATATTTAAAAATTGCAAGCATTACATGTTTAATATTTTCTGCCTCTGGAGGTTTGTAAAATATTTTCTGGGAACGAATGGTTATATTCTTGATGTTCTCAGTGACCAAAGATAAATGTGAACTATCTGTTCCATAAATGCTATCATCTATGAATATATCCATAAACTTGAACCTTTGTTTTTAGTCCAAAGTATATCTTAGAAATTAAGTGGGGATGGGGAAAGCATTAATATTTCTTTGTATTTATTTTAGAACTTCCAGTGGTAGCGTTAAGGATTTAATTAATCCTTTTCTTGTGCTGTATCCACAAGGTCTCTAATCTTCGCTGTGTTCATTTCTTAAACATTTTAGTTGCCTTTCTCACAAGACATAAAGCTTCTTGAGTTGAGGCCTCTACAGTGGCACATCTCTCCCACCTTCCAGCCATTTCCCCTAGGCCTGCAGAAAAGCTCAACATAGTTACTAAAAATCAGCCCTCAGGTCTGAGATAAATGAGATCTTAACTTTGGTCCCCACTCCAGCAGTGGGCTGAATACAACCCCGTTCCATGGCACCAGTGCAGAAAAGATGTGGATTACTTTAAAAGGCACATCATATTACTACAGTTACTGGTAATGAAAATCACCCATTTTCCTCACCTCTGTTTTGCCTGAAAGGTTATGGATGGGTAGTAATACTTTGCCCTAAAGAAGGGTACTGAAGGGGAAAGAGAGACTGAGAATAAACTCTGCCCCACCA